>NC_040043.1:26739350-27059460 GCF_003713205.1 Coffea eugenioides
GGGTGGATTAAGGAAGGTCTCCCCTGCCACCTTGACCCAACTCATGAGCTTGTTTGAGACAGCATGCATCACTCCCTCCTCCATGGCAGCCTTCGACATCTACCCCAAGTAGCTGCGCCATCTTGTTTCAACGTCCCTCAAACCAATGGCAGGCACCAGAGGAACTTCGTTGTTTCTTCTTTCCCTCCCTCAAGGACATTACCTATGCTCATCAGCTCTCTTGAAGTCTTGTGCGCCATTTGATATTGATCAAATCCCACGGCCGACCTCGCTCCCAACCTTTGAAGTTACAGCAGTAGTGGTCATTCTTTTTTTCTTTTTTTTATGCTATCTTACGCGACTAGCTGCCGCTTCCCTTGTAGGTTTCTTGATTTCCATATGTTGGGCATAGTTCACAGGTTATTCACGTGACGAAGCCGATGGGTCTGCTGTACTTAGAAGTTCACTCCAAAACTACTAGTTAGGTAATGCAACCCATGGCAAGCTCCATTCGCAGGAACCCAATTCTTCGTGCCGGTCCTCATGACGTAGTTGGTTACAGGACACTGTATTGGACTTGAATTCTACTTACTAGGACCGTGCTAAAAGGGACACCGTACTGGACCTGAATTCCACTTACTGAATTTCTACCAAGCACGCATAGTCCTCACGGCAAGACCTTTGAGTAGTTCACGTAGACCAGGACTCTATTTCGCATTCGGACTTTGAGTACCTACGGGCTTCCCTTGAAACTTTCCGCTATAAAACTCTCAGGACCGAAGTCACAAACTCATACTTCCCTCAGAGCTGTGGGTCTCCAGTCGCTGCCCTCTCTCCTTGTGATCCCGCTTGGCGGTTTGTCCATCCAAAATTGCTGCTATTTTCTTTGTTCGCCGCCGCCAGGTCCTTTTTTTTCTCTTTTTTTTTTTTTTTTGGCTGCTGCCGTCGTTCATAATTCACTAGTTTGTTTGGATTTGCTACCTCTCAGACTGATAGAATCAATTTGAAGTCGGCCATTACCCCTGTCGGACTACTCCTGGATTACTTTAAGGTACGCATTACTTCTCCAAGCTATGGTACCACCTTGCTTGTATTTCTGCTTTTACTACCTTACATGGAACCGCGGCTTATTATTGCAGTCTGTGCAACAATAGATTCGGGGACAACATTTTTGTTGTCAATGTTGCAAGCCGTTTGAAGAATCTGGTCGCTTCTTCTACTACAGCTTTGAAGGTAGTCCCTCCAATTCTCGTTCACACACATTCATACCTTCTTGTATCAACGGTTCCCATACTTGCTTTAGTTTGTCTTGACAGCGTCTAACGCTTAAGATCTTCACCGAGCCGCAAGCATCAACTGTCATCCATTGGTAGCGCTTGAACACTTCCTTTTCAACGAGTTTTATTTCTCTTCAGCCGCATCAACAGATTGCCGTTGCGCCAGAGTCAGCCGTCATCAGGTACTCGCGGCTTCCCTTTTTTTCTTTTTTTTTTCCTTACTTGCAACATTTAATTATTACAAGAAGCTCGAGACGCTTAAAGCCCCACGATTTTACTAAACAATTTCTCAAAACATTATTCGAGAATGAAGCTCGGGTCAGAATTTTTTTTTGAGCTATTCCTGAGAGCTGAAAATTTAATATGAAGATCTGCTCAAAATATATATATTTTTTTTTGAGCTATTCCTCGGAGCTGAAACCTCAATTTTCGTACCATTTTTTTTTTGTTTTGTTTTGTTTTGTTTTTTGTTTTTTGTTTTGTTTTTGTTTTTGTGTTTTTTTTGTTTTGCTCATTTATACGTAATACCAAATATGATATTTGAATCCCCCCTTTTTTTTAACACTAAATATGAATTTGAGCAAAAGTTTTTTTTTTTTTTTTTTTTACACCAACCCATGCCAATATCCCAACTTTACCAACTTGCTCCCTTGTAGACCTCGTGCCTGAAAAGGAGCTTGGAACCATTTCGGAGATTTGAAGAAAGCAACCAATTAGGTAATTTAATTACCAAAGTCTTGTAAGGATTTCCTTTCGTCACCTAATATTTTCTCTTACACTATTTCAGCAAGCATGCAAATCAAGGACTACGCCGTGCCAGTGCCGCATATTTCACTGACGGATGAACGGGGAAGAACTCAATCAAAGAGCTTGTCACTACATGTTTACAAACCAGCAATCGGCCCGCTTGCTGAATCCTTCATTCCCCTTGAAGGATGCTTTCATCTCGAAGATTGGACTAGCAAGTGGACCAAGGAAGTGGTGGCACCGTCGACTTTCTCCACTACATCGAGGGAAGATGAAGTGGTCGTATTAAACTCGTCACTTCACAATGGAGATCCAGAAATAGCCAAATTCACGCTTCCGTTCGTGGGCTTCAATGTTGACAAAACTACATGGAAAACCCCTTCGTCATTCTTCGGTGAGGCGTGCTTCACCTCCCATTATTGGGAGTGGGTTGAGGACATGCTTGGAAGGTATAAAGACATACTCACACGCGCTGGCATATTTGAAGCCGTCTACGCGTCGAGATACTCTTACGACCGCTGTGAAAATATCTTGCGAGCCTTCTTCAAATATTGGTGTCCCACGACGAACACACTTCATACGCCCGTTGGGGAGTTGTCCATCACACTTTGGGACCTTTATCGACTTGGTGGCCTTTCAATCGATGGCACATTTTTCGATGAAGTCGTTCCTTCGGCGCGGGAGCTCCTCACTCATGACAAAGAAGGGAAACCACTTCTCCCTGAGAGTTGCAGGCATCTTTTTTCGGCTTACTACCACCTCTGGACGAATGACCAAGGGGTATGGATGAAGGACTGGATTCGCTTCTGGTTCAAAGGAGAGGCTAGGTATAGGGCTCCTCCGAGTAGAGTGAATAGAAGGAAGACCACATCTAAACCAAAAATGACTTACAACCCTTCTGGAAGCGTGGAGCCTTACGACCTTGCCGATACGAATGACTTCAATGTCCCTTTTGACACCCTGGGTATCCCAGGGTCTCTAAGAAAGGAGACCTATATTGCGGCATTCATAGCGTGTTGGATCTGCAAGTTCCTTTTGCCAAGCAAAAAGGTCGACCGTATTCGCCCAAGTGTTTTCAAGGTTGCATGCTTAATGGCTACAGGAAAAAAATTTTGTCTTGCAATTCCCGTCCTTGCGAGCATATATCATGGGTTGAGGGAGATCGTCCACGCCCCTAACCTTGGAGAATGTGAGGTAACTTTTCCAATCCATTACGTCTATGCTTGGATTGGCCAATACTTCGATGTATACTACGAAAATCATCAAGTGAGTAGCCACCACGCGCGCATGACAAGATTTAGTGGTGAGAAGATGGCAATATTTTATGGCCAATTGGAAGCTGAGGAAATCTTCAAAGAAACGAATCCTTTGATGCTTCCTAAATTGTGCTGGACTGAGAATGAAGAAAAGGCGTTGATCGATGCCGGATCCTTATCATCAAGACTCATGAGCTACTTCATTAGTCAACGCTCTTGCCATTTAACTCTACGTAAGGATAATACTTTCATTACTGAAAAATATAATCCTTGCAGGTTCAGCAGTTAATTCGGTTTTTGTCAGGACATCCCCAACAACTTGAAAGAGATCACTCACACTTATACCTTAGGTGAAGCTATTCAACTATGGGATTCCTCAGTTCGCACTCAGACGCGATCTCGGATGACTATACCCATGCACAGGAAGTATCCATTGATCACCAAAGACTATGATGCCTGGTGGTCGACTCGGTCAAATAGTGTCTCTTCAACTCCCTTAAAATTTACCGTTAAGATCCCTCAGCAATCATCGAAGAAGAGCAAGATTACCTCCGCCAACGAGTCAGTGCATCCTAATGGAGTTATAGAGATTGTAACGGGTCTTACCTCATCTACCTTGCGGAAGAACAAAACCATTAGTAGCTCCTTGGAAAATATTGTTACAAGAAATAAGTCTTCCAAGGACTCTCGACAGGCCATCAAAGAGGCGCAACCAGTGATTCCAGCAAAGAAGATGCCGCCCATGGTTTCAAAATCTTTATCAGTGACTCACACAGAAGAAGATGTCGAAATTGAAATGATGGACGATCGTGGTTCTCTCGAGGCTATAGGACAAGAAGGGACTCAAGCTCAGGGTATCGAATCTACCCAGAGAGGAACCCATTCGTTGGCAAGCGGCAGTAGTAGCCAAGACCGTCATTGGAACCGATCGAAGAAGAGGACATCTTCTGATTTGGAGGAAATTTCCTTTTCACCACCGTCGGTTGGAGTGTCGCCACTTAAGGTAATCATATTTTCCTTTTCTTTTTTTTTAAAAAAAAAAGACCCTCAAAACATTTTTTTTTTCAGCCCCCACTTCTTGAATTCCACCAAGAAGATGTTGATACCAATTCACCACTTGAACTTGAGACTGATGCTATAATTTCAAACAAGAAAGGTGACGAAGTCGTTATCAGCATCCCAAAGCAACTTGCCCCCAGTGGAGGCGCTTTGTCAAAGAAGGAGCTGTCTAATTTGCACGAAATCCGGAAAAAACCTAAGGTAGCATTGGTTTCAGAATTTCATGGTCAAAAATTGATCCAGGCGCATCGAAGGAAGTACTTGCAGAGTTTGTTGATGGATTTTCGCGGACAGATTCTTGACACTCCAACTGAACAGATCTCTTCTTTAAAAGAGTGTGCAGAGGAAATCATTGCGGAAATCACAAGAACGGATTCTACCAATGGTCTCCCTTTAAAAGATCACTTGATGGAATTGTTTGCCAAGGCGGAGGCATATGATGTTCTGGCATCCTCATCGTGGGAAAGGATGAGCAAAGAAACACATGCAGAACTCCTTTCCAACGCGACCGTCCAACTCGAGAAAGTTAAGGCAAAGGAAGAAGGACTAACTTGTCACTTGCAAAGTCTTGAAGAAAAGTTGCAGTCCATTGAAGACAGGAAGAAGGTTCTGCAACAGGAACTCATCAGTTTGGAGAAACAAGGCTTGGAAATCAGTTCGACTATCGATCAAAAGCATGAGACCTTCAAGGAGATCCAGGCTGAAATAACCCAAGCGCATGATGAGTTATCTTCCATTGAAAATACTAGCATCATGACTGATGACGCAATGAAGGAATTTGAAGACATGAAATCTGCACTTGAATCATATAAAGTAGCTGTAGTGGAATGCAAATTTGATATTTAGACTTTCCACCATGTTCTTCTTTTCCTTGAATTATTTTATCACTCATTTCTTCCATGTAATGAGTTTTTCTTTTGAATAATAAAATGCTTTTTATTTCTTATCTCTTGTTGTTTTTTTTTTTAAGAGAAAAGAACTTTTAAATTTAGCATTTTATCTCAAAGAAAAAGAGAGGTTTTTTTTTTTTGCAAGGAACAAGGATTTGATTTGGAGTGGTGTAACTGAACTTAGAAGTTGCCCTCTAAGCTGCCTACGTATCCCAACAAGGGAATCAAGTCACACGTAGTTCCTGCCGTTCACATTTTAACCTCATGCGGGCCAGGAGTATCTATTTGTTTACCACCTTAGATTTGGTGGAGTGTTTCAGCAGTTTTACCACATACTACACCATTGGTGGTTGCCATCCACAGTTTTAGCTCATGCGGGCCAGGAGCATCGCGCGGTTCCGATTATGCATAGTACCTTTTTAGGTACTTGCCATTGATGGGGCCAACCATTAATCCATCTTCAGCAACCAACTTGTATGAGCCATTTGTATATACTTCTCGAATGACATATGGACCATCCCACTTAGGAGTAAACTTTCTTTGTCCCCCATGAGTGAGAATGATTGGTCTCCGAACGGCGAGCACTAACTCTCCAATTTGAAAAGAGCGGGGTCGAACGTGCTTATTGAATGCCTTTGAAAGGCGAGCCTGATAACACTCAATCCGTTGCTGAGCTTCCAATCTCTTTTCGTCGAGTGCTTCTAATTCCTCGAGGCGAAGACGAACATTATCTTCTCCACTGAGCCCTTCTTGAATTGCAATTCTTAGCGAAGGTATTTGACACTCAAGTGGAAGAACAGCTTCAACACCGTAAACAAGCGCGTATGGGGTTGCTTGTGTGGGAGTTCGAAAAGTAGTTCTGTATGCCCAAAGCGCTTCTCCAATTCGAAGATGCCAATCCCTTTTCGATTTATCCACAATTTTCTTCAACAGATTACATAAGGTCTTGTTGAATGCTTCAGCGAGTCCATTTGCGGCAGTGTAGTACATGGACGAATTGTATTGTTTGAAATGAAACTTTTCGCAAAGTTTGTTCATTGCTACATTGCAAAAAGGCTTACCATTATCGGTGATGATATACCGCGGGACCCCATATCGATAAATGATGTGCAAGCGGATAAAATCTACTACATTCTCCTTTTTGACCTCTCTTAGAGGAACCGCTTCAGCCCACTTTGAAAAGTAATCTGTCGCCGCCAAAATGAAAATGTGTCCGCCAGAAGATTTTGGAAGTGGTCCAACTATATCCAAACCCCAGGCATCGAATGGCCAAGACGCCACAGTTGGATGCAATGGTTCAGGAGGTTGACGAATGAAATTGCCATGGAATTGACAAGCTTGACATTTTCTAGCAAAATCGATACAGTCCTTCACCATTGTTGGCCAGTAGTATCCCATTCTTTTAATGCGAAAGTGTAATTTCGGGCCAGATTGATGAGCACCACATATCCCAGAGTGAGCCTCTTCCATTGCTTGCATGGCCTCATCTTCCCCAAGACATCGTAGAAATACCCCATCGAATGATTTTCGATAAAGCGTCCCTTTGTAGTAAATGAAACGTGGCGCTCGACGACGTATATCAACCCTTTTCTTGGAATCTTCTGGTAACTTCCCATGATTAAGGTAATCTACTATGAGATGACGCCAATCCTCCTTTTCGATCTCATGGACAAAAATATGATAAGTATTTTCTTCCTCACCATCATCATCTTCATCAAACATCGGGGGTATGACCCAATTTTGACATATTGAAATCTGATTTCGATGAGAAGGTAGAGTGATCATGGACGCCACCCTTGCCAAAGAATCAGCTTGTTGGTTGAAATTTCTAGGGATATGTTCTATAGTGACATTACCCAGATATCCCATGAGCTGTCTTGCATACTTATAATATGGGATTAATTCGGGTTTCTTGACATCATAAATGCCAAGAAGTTGATTTACCACCAATTTTGAATCGCCATAAACTCTAAGATGCAATTGCTTCATGTCTACGGCCGTTTCCAGACCGAGAATCAATGCTTGATATTCGGCCACATTGTTTGAACACCGGCGTGTTAAAGTGAAAGAGTATGGCAATATATCTGCTTCAGGAGTATAAAAGACAACTCCCGCACCAGCTCCATCGCGGTGAGCAGCTCCATCGAAATACATTGACCACGGCGAATCGACCATAAACACTTCTTCATCGGGAAGTTCATCAGTCAACTCCCACTCGGCGGGTAGGGGATGATCGGCTAAAAAGTCTGCCAATATTTGTCCTTTGACAGCCTTCGCAGGTACGTAAATAATTTCAAACTGTTGAAGCTGGAGGTACCATCTGGCGAGTCGATCAGACAGTACAGGTTTTGCCATGACATATTTAATGGGATTGGACTTAGATATGAGACGAATAGTATGTGCATGAAAATAATGCTTCAACTTCTTAATGACAAATATAAGTGCCAAACACAACTTCTCGATAGGTGCGTAGTTCAACTCATTAGATGTCATCATCCGGCTCAAGTAATATAGCGCATTCTCCTTACCTTCATCGTTTTCTTGAGCAAGTAAGGCCCCAACCGACCGTTCTTGAGCGGAAATGTAGAGAATCAATGATTTTCCTGGAATTGGCGCAGCCAGCACTGGGGGATTCATGAGGTACGCTTTGATGCTTGTAAAAGCATTCCTACACGATTCATCCCACCCGAAGGGTACCCCTTTCTTCATCAGTCTACTAAAGGGTTGGCATCGCCCGGCCAAATTAGAGATAAACCTCCAGATATATGCCAACTTCCCTTGAAGGCTCTTCAATTCATGAATATTTCGCGGTTCAGGCATGTTCACAATGGCATCAATTTTAGATCGATCGACTTCTATCCCCCGTTGATGAACGATGAAACCAAGAAACTTGCCAGAAGTGACTCCAAATGCGCACTTCAAAGGATTCATCTTTAATTGGTATCTCCGAAGGTGTTGAAAAACTCTTCGAATGTCTTGAATATGATCCTCTCGCTTCTTTGATTTCACCACAAGGTCATCAACGTAGCACTCCACATTTCTATGGAGCATATCATCAAATATTCTTTGCATTGCCCTTTGATATGTCGCTCCAGCATTTTTCAAGCCAAACGGCATTACTTTATAACAATAAATTCCCTTGGGGGTGCGGAAGGCAGTTAGCTCCTCATCCTCGGGCGCCATGCGTATTTGATTGTAGCCAGACGATCCATCGAGAAAAGATAGTGCTTCATGCCCGGTTGTAGCATCTACCGTCAATTCTGTGATGGGGAGAGGAAAATCATCTTTGGGGCAAGCCTCGTTTAAGTCTCGAAAGTCAACACAAACTCGAATTTGCCCATTCTTTTTCCTTACAGGGACGATGCTTGAAATCCATGTTGGATATTTTACTTCTCGTATGAATCCGGCTTCAATCAATCGATTTATCTCATTTTCTATCAGAGGAATCAATTCGGGCCGAAAGCGCCTTTGCGTCTGCTTGACAGGTTTTGTTCCTCGCTTGACAGACAAATTATGAACGGCGACCCTTGGATCCAAACCAGGCATTTCTGAGTAATTCCAAGCAAAGACGTCCCTGAACTCGAGCAGCAAATCAACATACTCTTTTTCTTCTTCAGGAGTCATACAAGAGCTTATGTAAATTGGGCGAGGATCGTCGCTTGTGCCAAGGTTAATCTCTTTTAGCTCATCGACCGTATTTTTTACCCCTTGTTCAAGTTCAGGGGGAGCGTCATCTGCATCTTCTTCTTCTTCTTCTTCTTCGGGATCACTGATCGTAATATGGTGACAGGAAGCCGTACTTTCTTGACCCTGTTCTTCAAAAATGGTTTCAATTCTTACATTGAATAAGTCTCCATAGTGCATGAAGAAATTGGAGAGTCGCTTTCTTGGTCTGTTCTTCTTTATTGGAGTAAGACTTTCTTCCCTGGCAACTTGTTACTCTTGTTTCTTACTGCCTAATCTCTCATAGACGGGCGACTTCAGATTTTTCGACTGCGGGCCAAGTCTGTCAAACACAGAAGTACGTTTTGACTTATTTCCCAATCGGTCGAACACAGATCTCTTTCGGCTTGTGACCTCCATTTCTTCGTTCACATAGTTACAACTCGCTCTTTTGATCATTATACGAACAGGAGAGGGCAGTTGATAACCAAGACCCATCGATGAACTTTCAACATTATAGCCCCTTTCTTTCAACATTTTCTGCGTAGGTGTCAATCCGTGAGTTTTCTCGCCAGTTACCTCAGGAGGGAGTTTGCCCAATGTATTCTTCTCATTTGGGTTATAACCCGCCTTAGCAAGAAGTCTATAGGCGTTTGGATCAAAACCTTCTTGAGTCCGATTAGTTGGTAGCGAGTAATGTTCCAATACCGGTTCTTCTTTGGGACGAACAAACCCTTGCAAGCTCACCTTCTCAATTTTAACAGGCTCTATCTTGGTGAGCGGAACATTTAATGTGTCATTTCTGATAAAAGAAGACTGACCTTCTTCTCTCTTTGATCTTGGAGTATACCGCAAAATGGGTACTTTGGAATCTTGACTTTCTTCCCTTACCGATTCCTTTCTTTTTGCTTCTTTGTGAAGATAAAATTTGGCATCGGCAAAGTGAGTTTCGGCTTCCGTGAAAGGTTTGTCATCAGCAGTAACTTTCTTAACAATACCGTCTCGACAATATTTGAAACATTGATGCAGAGTAGATGGTATAATTTCATTCTCGTGAATCCAGGGCCTTCCCAAAAGCATGTTATAAGAGGTTTTGGCTTCAAAGATATGAAATAACGCACTTGAAGACAGCTCACCAATGAGCAATTCAAGCCTTATGAGGCCAATTGCTCTTTGCCCCCCTTGATTAAATCCTTGGATCATGAGGCGGCTCTGGGAGAGTTCATCACTTGAGATTCCTAACTCTTTCATAGCACGTACGGACACGATATTGACAGCAGATCCCCCATCAATGAGTATCCGATTCATCTTTTGTTCTCGAACATATGCGCTAACAAACAAAGGTCGATTGTGGGTCTTGAACTCAACAGTTAAATCGTCATCATAAAAAATGATGGTCGTTGCACAATCCACCGGTGGTTTATCATCGATTTTGAGTTTTTTCTCAAATTCAGTGTCAATTTGTGTGACTTGAGGATTTTCAGCTTTGACGACATTACAAGAAGTGGAATTATCAGTATCGTCACTTAAATACCCCTTGGGTATAAATTCTCTCAATGTCACGGGCTGTCGAACCTCTTGAAGAAGCTGAAAATCTGACGAAATTGGTGTTGTGGCGACTCCCTTTTGTTTCTTTGTCGCATTTCGTCGTTTCATCGTCACTTTCGGCTTTGTCGAATGAATGCTTTTCGAAAAGATGTACTTCTTTATTTTTGGCTTGCGAGTCCTCTTTCGAGTGACTAAAGTCCATCCTTCGTTGTCATCTTCAATAACATCTTCAATTGAGGATTTTTCAAGCTCCTTGGACGAAGCACTGCTTATTATGGATAAAACTTCTATCGGACAACACACGGACCCAAACATTATTGTCGTTTGGTTTGTCGAGGCTTTATCTTCCTCGAGAAGGATTTTCCCTTGACGGGCCAATTCCATAATTTTATCTTTAAAGACAAAGCATTTAGTGAGAGGGTGGCCAATCAAGCGATGATAACAGCAATAATTTGGATCATTGACTTGACCGGCTTCCTCTGGGCGCTTCATGTCGGGAAGTTCAAGGAGTTTCTCCTTGAAAAGATCATCAAACATTCCTTGTAAATCGGATTCAAGGAAGGGGTATTCCTTTTCTTGCATTTCTTTTAGAGTAGGTCTTCTTGCCGACCTATTTTGAAAAGAGTTTACTTTTTCGGTGATTTTTCGACTCACCTTGGTAGCAATTTTCATGGGGGCTGTGTTTATTGCCATGGACTCCTTATTACTGAATTTTGAAGAAGGCTTGCCCCATTTTTTATTTTCTTGCCTTTCATTGCTTTGACGAGGCGGCTGCACTCGTGGAGCTTGAATAGGAAGCCCATCAGTTGCATTGGCCGTGATGCTTAACTCCATATCATGAGCGCGAGTAGCTAATTCTTCAAATGTATTTGGGCGTATACCTTGTAGAATATAGCTCAGGCTCCAATGCATTCCTCGGATGCACATCTCTATGGCAGAGGGCTCAGACAGTCTATCCTTGCAGTTGAGACTCAGACTTCTCCACCTATCGATGTAATTGACCACAGGTTCATCCTTCCATTGACGAGTGTTAGTCAACTCCAGCATACTAACAGTTCTTCTAGTGCTGTAGAAGCGATTTAAAAACTCTTGTTCTGTCACGGCCCCACCTCCCCCTAAGGCGAACCAGAGGGTTCGGCGGGCCGCCTGCCCAACTCTCGCCGGGACTCAGTCGTTCACTATATTCCTCAAACAGATTACAATATAAAGTCTCAAATAAAAATCAAATATTCCAAAACTTTACATATCAAAAGTGAAGCGTCCACGCTTCCACTGCGCCACTCTGATCCTTGATACCAACTATTATACAGGAGGAAGTCCAAAGCTAGACTATTACACATCCAATCAATTCTAAACGTTCAATACAATCCCAATATGAACGATTACACAAAAGTAAATCCAAGTTCAATCCATTAATCCATACATGAGATAATCCATGATAAACACTACAAGCCCTTCCTTCGCCTTGAGCCCTGTGGAGGAGAATAAAACATTTTGGGGTGAGCTAGAAGCTCAGCGAGTAACCAAGAAATTCAGTTATCAAATCAGTTTCACAATCGTTCATTTCAATAATGTCATGCTTCAACAATCAATGCACTTTCACTTCTCTCATGAGCCAGTGAAATCATGGTACTTAGACGTCCAACGCTCCAAACAATCATTTAACATTGAACATTAACATTGAACATTGAACATTGAGCCCATTGGTGCTCTACAGGAACATTAAACGGTGGAGGAAACGTCGGAGTCTAGCACACGAATTCCAAGTACTCATTTGAGCCAAAACATGTCAAGAACTTATATGCCGGCACACAGGATATGCAATCAAAAAAAACGATGCAAGAAACATTTTAAAGTAACGTTGCAAGTAGTTTAAGGTCACTCACCTCCACGGCTCATAATCCTTGTTCAATATAGCCAATTCCATCATTCAAGTCCAAGCCTTTCACTTGAAACTTAAGGTAACCAACGCTATTAAAAATCGGACAGCATTTCCCCTTAATTCCTTTATTTTCCAACCTACAATCAAACCCAATCACATAGCAATTAACCACAATTGCTCAAAACCAGAAAACAGTTTTGACGTCCTTTTGCGGTAATGGTACCAAAGGCGCTACGATTGTCGGATGAAGGTCCAAAACCCACCGTTTAGAAGCTAAGAGATAGGGCTACAACAATGTAGAAGGCCACTCAGTCCAAATCCCAGCACAACTAAGTCATATATGCCAAATACCAAACCAGAATCGTAATTGCAGGTTCCCAAATCACACAGAACTGTAATCAGTCCAATTCAGTCTATACAGGTCCAAATGCATTGATTCCAAAGGCATATGATAGCTAAGATATCAAGCTACCTTTCATCAGAAGACACCAACAACAAAATCCAAACCAATTCCAGTCAAAACAGACGATTACAATCACAGTTCGCACATTCTGATCACCCAGAACAGCAACAGTAAAAACGGCATAACTCACTCTACACTACTCCAAATGCCCTGAAATTTTGCAGGCACTTCAAACTCATCAATACCTACAACTTTCATGTTTTGAGAAAAGTCCAATTCGGCCTCTAACCCTATGATCCAAAACCGGACAGAATTGGGGGTTATCAACCCTAACTTTTCTCATTTCAATCCAAACCCAAAATTGATTGCAATTTCCTATCATATGCACCTACTAGAGCCATAGCCCCTTATTACCAACCATCAAAAACAACCACACCATCAAGATCACATAAAACCAGAAAATTCCTCAAAAAAATAAAAACTTAACCAAATCACTTCAAACCAAGAAATAAACCACAATTTCTAACACAATAGCCACCACAAGGCATAAATTCAACATCATTAGGTATAGGAGGGTGTTCATATACCACTTACCAAGTAATCAAGAGAGAGGAAGATGTTGGACACCTTAAGTCTTCAAACAAACTTCACTAAACTACTTACTAGCACCCAAGGGAGGAATTTTATGGAGTAGAATCTAAGTTATGTGGTTGGTTTTGGAAGATTGAGTGAAATGGAAACTAGAAAGTTGAAGAATTTCTTTCTTCTTTGCTCAAGGAAGAATCGGCCATGAAGGAGAAGAAAATGGTGATTTTTGAGCAATTTTTCAAGATATTTACTCAATTTGGTCAAAAGTCAAAAGTGTGAATAGTTGCCAACAAAGTCCAACCAATGGTTGTGTGACACATGTCACTCCATTAATGCAACTCTATCCTTTTGTCTCTCCAATAAAAATATCTTAACACTTTGTAAAATAATATCACTTAATACAAAATTCCAACAAGTGGTTAAAAATATAATGCATTTACCGCACTAGCGGGTCCCACGTTCAAAATACGCTCTTAATTTCTCAAAAATTAACCGATACTAGAAAAATCATTTTAAAACTATCTTTGCTCATAAACTTTATCTGGGGAATTTTTCTAATAAAGAAAATGTAGAAAGGCGGGCAAGTAAATAAAATAAACCCTAGAAAATTAGAAAATTTCCGGGTTCTCAAACTCATTTTTTTTTTCGGGGCGTCACATGTTCCAGTTGTTCCCAACTGTCGATGGACCCCGGCGTGAGATCAGTGTACCAATCAAACGCGTTGCCTTTCAAGGATCGGACGAACTGTTTGACTAGAAGGTCGCCATAGGTTCCAGCGTTGTTGCAGGTTTCGACAAAATGGGCCACATGTTGTTTTGGACTACCCTTCCCATCGAACTGTTGAAATTTAGGCGGTTGATATCTAGCGGGCATTGCTAGGTTGTCAATTCTAGCAGTGTAAGGCTTGCAGTAGGTAAAGCTTGACTTTGAACCACCCTCCTTTTTATCTTTGATCACGCCTTCAACAAGCTCCTTCAGTTGTTCCATGGGAATAGCTCCATCGGCGGTCACATATACTTCCTTCACCTTGTCTTTACCTTTTTCACGCTCTTGGTGCTCCTTACGATTCGCATGGCTTCCTTCAGGAGCATGATCTTTCTGGGTGAGCAGTTGAGCAATGAGAGCATCTTGGTCCTTAACGTGTTTCATCATGGTTTCCATCATCTTGGACATGTTCGAAACCTGCTCTTCGAGACTTAAAGTATTTGTCATCATGGCAGGCATTGCAGCAGAAGAAGCAGCAGAATCTTCAATAGAAAATCTTGAATGAAGAGTTTCATGTGAAGAGGCTGATCCAGTGCTTGATGAATCATCGTCATGCTTATAAAATTTGGGTTCGGATCCAAATTCGAGCATGGCAAGAGCCTTCTCAATCGAGGTGAAAACGTCTTGGACCCCCATTGTGGAGGAATAGCTCATTTGTGATGTTGACCCGAAGACGGGAGTTGGCGCCGAGGGTTCCATGCTACTTTGGGTGGAGGCCCTCGTCATACTCCTTGTCACGGGGCCAATAACGCGGGTATTGGTGGCAACGTGTGTAGCTTCCTGAACAGGCTTAGCATCAGTAGCCTTGGAACGTGCAATCATGATTTTGTTGCTCTTTGGTGCCATTGGTGATAGACGTAGTTAAATATTCGAGGAGAAGAGATGGAAGGCAGAGAGGTCCCACCGGGCGTGCCAAAAATTTGTACGCGACAAAAATTTTTCAAGTCTGCAAAACGACAAGAAAAAGAAATACACGACAAATATATGATATATATAAATTTAGGAAAATATGTAGGTACAATCTCTGGGGTTTTCTCGAACTTGTGGAGAGTTTCCCTCGATTCTTCTCCTCGAACACCAATCCAAGGGCTTCGCAGCTTGTTCTTGGATCCACCACCGATTCTTTCAAATCTTGATATGGAAGATTTGAAGAACTGGAAAATATTTGAAGGCTCAAGCCTTGATATGCGGAAGACTTGAGGAGCTTAGAGACCCAGACCTTAGTAGTTTGGAACTTCACCACTTGAGTGTATGAGATGCCTCCTGGTGGGTGCCTCTGTATCTGTGTGTCCTTGATTTGGTTGAAAGACCTCTATTTATAGCTGTGGCAAGGGGTAGAGGTTGAAGACCTGCATACCGCTTACTTGTCTTGCAAGACGTGCAGTCATATTAGGACTGTGCTAGCCAAATATTATCTCTTCATTTTATATTTATTAATAAAGAGATAAGTAATCCCTCGATTGGCCAAACCCGTGGGGACACGTGACGTGGCGCCGTTTGACTGGCCAGGCCATTGCAGTATATAAGAAATATACTTGGATTAACCAACTCTAAATATTATCCCTTTAATAAGAAATAAATATTTAGATATTTATCCAATAAACATGTGATATGATATGATTTGGTTGGTGGAGATATCCCTGCAATTTGAATTGATTTGGAACACCTCAACTTGACACGTGGAGAAATATAATTGGCCATTTAATAACCAATTTTTCCCAAGTATACATGCCATATGGCAATATCCGATTGGACAAAAATATTTAATAGACCAATGGTAATATTTAGAATTTAATTAAAATTCCACTGTCTACAAATATAATTAAATAAAGTGCGGTACAAATGTCTATCAAAGGAGTCTACGAACATCCAATAAGTTCGTACAATTATTCTCGGATTGAAACAACAGAAAACGAATATAAATAAACTAACAACTAGAAGTAGCTAGCCTGCCAACTTCTATTCATTTAAAACTAATAAAAGTCGTCTTCAGGGTCTTCTACGTAACCAACTTATACTCTTTAGAATCTGCAAGAATGGTAAAAAGTGGGTTGAGCAACAAAATGCTCAGTAGGTAATATCTACCCCTCTGTTGGACCATGTACTAGTAACTTTATAGATATATATATATATATACAAATCAAATCATTTGCGCATCCATCACATCCATAATTTTGAAAGTAACGTCGTTTATAAAACAATCAGTAGTAACGAGTGGTAAGCAATTTAAAAGCATCGTATTGATAAATATACATGAAAAATCATAAAGTCATAAATCATTTCGTCTCAATTCACAAGTCTCTTCATATCTGTTCATAAATCAATTCATATCAGTTCATAAGTCTCATTTCAGATCAGTTCATAAATCATTCCATATCAGCTCATAACAAGTGCATGTAATGACTTGCTACTGAGTACTCAGCTTAGAGATTAAACCCCTTCTAGGTGGGCGACCAACAGATTTTGCGACTATCGATTGGCCTCATTTCATACATGGGTCAATCGGCCGAACTTTATACTAGACTACCATGACCTTGTCAATCAGTCGGACTTTATACTTTATACCAGGCTACCTTGACTTTGTCAATCGGCCGGACTCTATACCAGGCTACCATGACTTTGTCAATCGGTCGGACTTTATACCAGGCTATCATGACAACTAGACAGGACTACAACCCCTATCGTCTATTCCATGACTGTTTTGAGGTTTACTTGTCAAAAATTCATTCCACATGTCATATACATAGATCTTTGATTTCATAAAAGATTCAACTCGTTTGGTATATAATAACATATCAAAACATTTCAAATAAGTCACATGGTCCATTTTTGTATAGTAAAAATATAACTTTCATAAATATCCAAGTAAAGCATTTAATCAAATACATTTTGAGTCAACACAACGAAATAGAATTGACAACAAAAATTTCATTTTGCACCTTTGAAATCTCAGAAGGGTAAGTACCACCTACCTTTGTCTGGCTGCTTGAGTAGGGCTACCTTAGGTCTTTTAAACTTGTATCGTACCTATCAAATGCACAGGCTTCCTAATTAGTTGATATTTCCTATAAATGCATAAATATACAAACTCTAAATGAGTCGAAGATTCATGTCTAAACCATTATATGAACCCTAGCAGCCTTTTCCTAAATTGAACGATTTCTATTTTTAGAAAGTTTCCTAAATTGGAAAGTTTCTATTTTTAGAAAGTTTCTTAATTTGGAAAGTTCTCTTTTTTGTAAAGTTTCCTGATTTAAAAGAAAATAATTATTCATAATCATATTTATTATCTTGACTATTATCTTACTATACATATTTATAATTATTCATTATTATTATTATCGTCCTCGTAGTCGCTACTTTATTTTATTACCACTTATATATATTTGTTGATCAGTTGCTATTATCTTTCACTTTATTTCCACTTGTGTGCGTGTGTAGGTGTTATTATTATTTATGTATACATGTACATATATATATATTGACTTATTATTATAATTATTGCCTTAGTTTAGTCTACTTGTGTTTATATTTTTTTTCCTTTTCGTTCATATCTTTAATTTATTTCATCCATATCTATATTGCACTTGTATCTATATTTTCAGTTTATTTTCATTTATATCTTCAATTTACTTCGTCTATATAAATATTGTTGCTATTATTGTTATTATTTTAAACATTTAAAAGAAATCTAAAACCTATCTTATATTGTATAACTTAACCAAATAGTGATAGCTTAAAATATATTAGATTTTCACTTAAATATCTTAGACCCAATTAAATAAAGCCTGAATGACTAAATCCACACTTGTTTTAGGTTGGGTCTTGATATTTAGTTCCTATATTAGTCCATAAAAGGTGGATTGTTTATACCTAAAATTTAACTATTGGACATTCATTAAACCCATACTATATTTTGGCCCAAATATACTTGCCATTTTTTTTTTCAAATTCTATTATTTTTATTACGATTTCTTATTGTTATTATTAGTCATAATCCTCCCTTTTTTTTCCTTCTTCTTCTTTGGCCGACCTTTTTGGCTAGTGAAAGATGAGGGTCTGATGACCTTTCTTTGCTTTTTTTTTTCTTTCCCTTTCCTTTGGTTGGCTTTTCGGCCAACCTTTCCTATTGGGACCATGTCGCCAGCAAATTGCTGGCGACTACATGTTTTCTTAAATGGCAAACCTTCCTTCTTGGCCAAGGTCGCCAACTAGCGAACTTTGGCTCTTTTTTTTTTTTTGGTGTTGCTGAAGTCAAAGCTTCAGCAGTCGCCGCTGCTTCCTCTCTTCCTTTTTTTTTTTTTCAACAGCAAGAAGATTTAAAATTTATTCTAACCCATAGCTAAGATTTACACACTATTCCCATCAATCCAAATACCAACCTTTCTAAATTTCTCATACAAGCATATATACCTATATATATATATAACATAATACATATTTGTAAAATCTTCAGAATAATTAATGCGACTAATAGAATTTAAACGAGGAGTTTTCACGTGAATCTGGGACTTACAGATTTAGGTGCCTAGTTGTCTGGCTGATTGACAGCGACGCTTTCTTCTCGTTCTCTACTCTCTGATGGTTCTCACCCTAAGGGGACGCAGACAATGAAAGGGAGGAATGATATTATTTTTTTTTTTATAAGTGTGACAAACCCTAATAACCACCCACTAGTAGATGGGTTAGATAAGAGTTTTAACGGTTATGAACTTTCACCCTATCTTATCTCTTTTCTATCCCTCAATTAATCCTTTAACCTATCCTACAATTATTTTTACTTTTACTCATGGTAAATATCCATTTAGTTAATTGGCAGAAATTAAAATTGAGCCACGGGTTTTACAAAAATAGATTATTAAAATAAATGATAGGGCACAAGAAGAAAACTTACATGATGTATCAATCTTCGTCTTTTGATTGAAGTGGGTAGAAGAAAAAACTCTAGATTCCAGTACTATTCAGATTTAGAAAAAATTAATCAGCAGGATCTGAAGGAAACTCCTGTTCCAACTACTAGTAGAAAAATTCAACAATATTAGTAAAAAATTCTAAACTTATTGGTGAAGGACACCACAGATTCAAAGTGATAGGGATAAGAAAGAAAAAGTGAGAGAGATGGGACTGCTTGTAGGTATCTCTGTGATTTTTTTTCTTTTTAAAAGTGTATCTTTCGAGGGGAAAACTCGATTATTAAACCCAACATTGGTTCTAGTGGAAGCCAAAATTTTGGTGACCAAATGTGTAGGTTTCATGGTTTCTTTCCTAAATTGAGCGGATAAAAAAACTTGAATTTTTTTCTAGTAAAATCACTGATTAAAGAAATATTACCATATTGTAATTCAGATATGTTGTATCATCTTTTTTGTAATATGTATTTTATTTATGCAAACCAACTATTTATCAGGAAAAAAAAAGATAATTCCAGCTTTGATACAGCTAAACACTTATGATAGGTTTCATTTTTGTCATTAATTTTATGATTGTTTTCCTCTTTTATTTTACCAAGTATTGTATTAATTGAAGGATTCTACTTATATTTGATAATTGGTGTTGGTTGTAAGGATTTGGAGCAAAAAGGGATTAAAGACGTCATTTTCACTGGACTCTTATGCTAATTAGCATTGACACATGATTTCCAACTGTGAGTTGAAGTTGCAAGAGTCAGACATTGGATAGTATTTTATTTCTACTATGATGCTAGTCTATTTTGTCTACTAAGACGTTTCATTTTTTCGGATAAGCTTTGATTTGTTACTGTACGCGATAAAATTTCAAGTCTACAAAATGACAAATATGCAATATATAAATTTAGGAAATTATGTGAGTACAGTCTTCGGAATTTTCTCAAGTTTGTAGAGAGTTTCCTTCGATTCTTCCCTTCAAACGCTAATCCAAGGGTTTCGTAGCTTGTTCTTAGATCCACCACTAATTCTTTCAAATCTTGATATGGAAGATTTGAAGAACTTAGGCAATATTTGAAAACTCAAGTCTTGATATACGGAAGACTTGAAGAGTTTGACGATCCAGACTTTTTGTAGCTTGGAGCTTCAACACTTGAGCGTATGAGGTGCCTTTTTTGATATCCCTTAATTTGGTAGAGAAACCCCTATTCATAGCTACGGTATGAGGTAGATGTTGAAAATATGTATACTACTCTACTTGTCTGACAAGACATGCAGTCATATTAGGACTGTGACAACTTAAATATTACCTCTTCATTTTGTATTTACTAATAAAAAGATAATACCAATAAGTAATTCTTTGATTGACCAAACTTGTAGGGACACGTGACGTGGTGCCATTTGATTGGACAAACTATTGCAGTATATAAGAAATATATGTGGATTAAACAACTCTAAATATTGTCTCTTTAATAAGAAATAAATATTTAGATATCTATCCAAAATTTTGTCAAGTCATATAGACATGTGACATGATATGATTTGGTTGGTGGAGACATCCCAGCAATTTCAATTGATTGGAACACCTCGACTTGACACGCGGCAAAATATAATTGGCCATTTAATAACCAATTTTCCAAGTATACATGACATATGACAATTTCCAATTAGATAAAAATGAGTCATAAAAATAACTTATAGACCAATGGTAATTTTAAGGATTAATTAAAATTCCATTGTCTACGGTTACAATTTGATTGTGCTAAGTAGTAGTAGTTGACTAGTAGTAGGAAAGAAAATAGAGAAGCACCCCCAAGGGGTTGATCCAATGATAGCAGTAGTTCTTTGGGACACAAAAGATTTTGGGATCGAAATTGCTCTCTAGAACACCTTATGACTAACCCGAGAATCACCCTGTGACTTACCCGAAAAAAATGTTGTGTGGGGCTGCAACGTTTTCCTCCGATTTGGTGTGCCGGCTCGGGTCCAAAGGGTTCGAGTCGGGGCATGTTTTGGGTTATCCACAAAAAAAAAACAGAGAAGCATTTGTCGTTTCTTTTATTATTGCTTTCTGTAGCTAAGAGACCAGTAGTACGCTATCCTTTTCTTCTTAGAAAGAAACAACAGAAACATCTTGCTCTCCTTTTTCCTTCGATATTTTTATTTCATTTCTTTTTTATAGTGAATGGTTTCAGCAATTGATCCAATTATTTTGCGTGTGACTTTTTCCTTGGAAGTGAACTAAAAGTGTCATTCTAGTCAAGAAACAATGGAGGATTTGGTTCATCTAAAATTGTGAGATCGAATTGATTATATTTATTTCCTTTATTTTACTAGTATTCATATGTCCTCTAATTTAATTTCTTATGGTTATTATTTTATTTGAATATCATGGACGCCTGATATTTAATTCAATATAATAACCTAAAATCAGTTAGAACAGTTAAATCTGTAATTGTTTAATTGCTTTAAATTAGTGGTAATTGGCATGATTGGATTTGTGTCAGGGGGGCATATGGGCTAATTTAAAATAACCCTCGTAACATGTCATTTGATTAGAACAGGGTTTCTTTAATTCTTAAAGCAATTGAAAAATTGAACTCTAAGGTCATATCTAGGGTTATTTCTTAATTAGGGCAGTGATTAATGGTCATACTGTGAGGACCCGAAAATTTTGCTTATTTTATTTATTTTACTGGCTAAAATAAGTATTTACTCACCCGATTTCTCCGAGTATTATTTTCTAAGTTTTTTAGGTCTAATTAAACGTATCCATAGTTTAATTATTTTTTTAAAGCGATTCGTTTCGAAATTTAATTTCTGTAAGCTCGTTAAGTGAAAATAGTAAATACGCGATTAGAGTAAATAATCGATTCGAGAAATTACATATAACGAATAAGTGGTTAAATTAACAGCCTAATTGAATTTTCATAAAAATTGAGAATTTAGAAATATCCTGATTTAACTAAGAATAACGGTAAGAATTTTGAGTGAGAGCTTGACAATTTTATTCCTTATTTAAAATTTAATACATGTTCCATTTTCTTTTATTTATTAAAATACAAGTTTAATTAATTCTTTTCGTTAACAAGTAAACCGGTAATACCTAGGATGGTGTGAGAAAAACTCTTATAGGGGTATGTAAATTAGAATAAACTAAAGTTTGAGACAATACTTGAAGATGATAAGATTCCAATCCCTTAGCAAATAAATACCTTAATGTTAAAAGACCATTAAAGTCTCAATACTTGAATAAATAACCATGCAACCAACTCTATTCCATTTGTCTTGAAACCGAGAGAAACTTAGGAAAAGAAACAACTACAATACATTCACTACCTCTGTTTATTACAAACCGAAAGACAACAAGAAGGAAAAACTAGAAACCTCTCTTACCTTCTTGAAAAGTGAGTACCAGCCGAGAATTAAGAAAATTCCAGCACTACCATTTTATTCTCCACTCCAAACACTCCAGCTCTTCCACGGTTAGCTTATCCCCACTACCTCAGCCTTAATCACAACCACAATTGTCCCACACCATTATCCCTTACCTCGTGATCATAGCCAAGAGAGAAAGCCGAGCTTTTCCTTTTCCTTCTGATCAGAAGCTTGAACAAGAAAGGAAGCTGCGCAAGCTGCCTTCTCAAACTGTCCGCGAGTGAGTGTGAGGGAACCGCGAGAGCTGCATCACCTTCCTCCTCCCAACCGCGAGCTGACCGTTTCAATCTGCACCTTCACCCCAACCAGCTGCCACCATCTTCCAACCGCAACACCACAGCTGCAACCATCGCGTGCGTGAGCTTAGCCGAGAGGAGAGAAACTTCAGCTTTTCTTGTTGCATGAACTGACCGTCTAGCTGAGGTAAATTCGAGACTTAGATTAACTAATTACTGGTAGAAGAAGCTGTTTAAAAGCTTGCATGTTGAGTTTGTGCGTTTGGTCGATGAAATCAAAGCATGAGGAAAATCTGGTTTGATGGAAATGGATATTGCCGTGAGCTTGAATCAGAAATGCAGACTTGATCTTGCTTAATTGAAGTAATCTGAGCTTGTAATTGTGATTAACTAACTAAGAATTAAGTGTTTAAGCTTTGCATGCCATTCTTTAGCGCGGTTAAGTAAGAAAAAGAAAAGGAAACAAGGAATCTGTTGCATGCAATCTAGCCGAGAATAGGTGAACAAATTCTGGAATTTTTGGGATGATTATAACTGTTGTTTGAATCTAATTTTGAACTGGAAATGTTAATTGGCTAGTTAAGAAATTGCATGCCGAAATTGAGTACTTAATATCATGTTTTAGCCGAGTAAAAAGTTGGATTTATGACCAACTAGCTGCTGGAAATTCTGTCTAGCCGAGGACAGATTTATTGTGGTGGAATGATTTGCCAAAATCACATGCTATTTGTTTTATTTCATCTCGGAAAATTTTGATGGTGGGCTCTATGAACTCCCACCCTTGGATTGATGATGGATATAATGCTAGTTAGTGTTTAAATAGGTAGATTAATGATACCTAGCTAGTCTAGACTCCAAGAGATGCATAGTTCAAAAATGTTCAGATTTGCCCTGTTTTAATCGCACCCCTTTTTGCAAAATTTTGAGGGTTTCATGACTTGTATATCACGTTGATATGTTGAATATATGGTGTACAAAGTTTCATTAAAAAATATTGAGGTTTGGCTGGTCAAATAAATTGATTTCACAAAGCTAGTAAATCTGGAACTATTTCCGAAATGCTTTGACCAGCTTTCGTATTTCGGCCATAATTTTGAGCTCCGATGTCAAAATCGAGTACCGTCAGTGGCATTTGAAACTAGACATTCCCAGCTTTCCATTGGAACCAAATTCAAGTTCTGGTTCCACTTGAGTGAGCCACATCATTCGATTGAAAATCACTGTCCTGTTTCGTTTCTCTCTAGGAGACAGGACAGGACTTGTATCTTGATGCTCAAAAACGAGTTATTTGTGAATGGAATTTGAAAATGATTTCTTCTGTGAAATTATACCCCTACAAATGTATTTTCCAACACCACCAACCATGCTCAATTCCGAGTTGAATTGAGTGATTTGTGATCAAAATACGGAACCTGCCCTGCTCTTGGAAATCCTAACTTTTGGACAGATTTGATGCAAGGCTTGGTATAGACTTGCTAATTAAATTTCTTGGTGTTAAACACCCACCAAAGGTACCATGAATGTTCTTTAGATTTTCCTATACAAATGAACCATGTTTAGAGGATTTGCTCTTGGTCAAAAGCTTAGAAAAGAAAATTTTCATACACAAGGCAGCCTTGCCTTAAAATTTTGGAAACTTGAGTGATTTTGTTAAGTGACTTCCCGTGCATATTTTTCTATGAAATTTGACAGAGGAATAGCCCTTATATGGAAGTATTATACTGCTAATTATGGTGTTATTCCGAGACCGTTTCAAGACTCAAATAAATTACCAAAGTTTATGACTTGAGTTTGAAAACCCATGTTTCACAAGGAAATATTGGTAACTTTGAGTTGCCATATCTTAATACTCAAAACTCCATTCCTCGTTCCGGTCATTTTGTTGTAAACTTGGATTACGACTCTAAAAGAGTTCCAAATTTCAAAAGCTAGTTCCAATCAAGTGAACTTTGCCGAATTTTCAAAGTTGGCCAAAAATCAACTTAAATCTGCATTAAGAACCAAAGCAGCGTCTTTGAGCTCATTTTTGAATGTTTTCCATTTGGAATCTTAGAAAAGTACATTCTAAGAACTTTTAGTACTTTCAAAGAAGTTTCCAATGGTACCAAGTTTTCCAATTTTTGACATATAGAATGTGAGATATGATTTTTCAAAGTATCGTATCAAAACTAGAAATTTTCCGAATTCCAAGGGAAGGGAGTTTTCAAGCACTCCTTATTCTTTCGGTATTACTTGAACATTTTATACTTGATTGCCAAAAGGAAAACACGATTGCTCTTGTACTTTAAGAAACTCTAATTGAACCTCGATTTACGAGTAATTGAGGTTCATTTTCATAAGATTTCCTTAGATTGCACTAGCGTACAATCTTCCTCGATAATTAGAGATTTGTAGTGATATTGAGTGGTAGTTGATCATTGTTTGCTCAGGCATTCGAGGGGATCTCCAAGAGGAACTCGGAGCGGACGCTTAAACGCTTGTTTGGGAACTACTCGCTTGTTTGACTAGGTGAGTGTTCCATATAGGAATACGTAATTGAATAAGTCTAGGACACGCTTATTCATGATTATTAAGTGCTAAGTACTATGTGTTAAGTATTGACAATACTCATGCCTATATAAATAATGTATACCTGCAGCGCATATCGACTATGAACTCGATACATGCCTAGCTTGCTAGATTGCTTGCCTAGCCTACTTGGTTAAAGTGTTTTCGTGACTTGATATGTGATAATTGAAAAAAAATGATTTCTGATCCATCGAAGTGAGCAGTGTGTACTTTATCACACTAGCCTTTCGAGTGGTGACTTATGTGAAATGTTTTCGTGAATACCTCAGGTGTTGTGACGTCGTTGGGTGAATCCCTGTCTAGTTGCTTGCGCTTGCCAAGTGTTGGACATAAAGTCGTTGGAATGAATCTCCTCTACTCTCACATGATTTCCAATCTACATGACTATTCGATATCCGTGAATTACATGCTCCCATGAAATCAACTTGTATTGCTTACGTGCTTACATGCTAAGTATCTACTTGGTTACTTGATTATCATGAATCACATGTTATATGAAGTTGTCCATCATTGTTAGGTGAGTGTGTACTTTACCTCACTCGACCTATTCAAATGATGAATCTTACTTTTTGTCGAATTACTTGGTTACCTGTGCATGTTGTAAGCTATAAGCTGAACTTGGGCCCTGCCTCGGTTACTGACCTACTCGAGCCAGGACTGGGCTCGGTCGGGAAGGTTGGAACCCTGGACAACCGTTTCGGTATACTCGAGTACTACCACTGGAGGGATAAGGTGATGGCCAGTCAACCGAAGGAGTTACCGATGGGAGTTATAAGGACGGGAAGTGGACCGAGTACTGTATCCTTTTGTGTTTGCTTTACTATTAATACTGTTATTGCTCTCCTAGTCGACATTTCTCGAGTAAGACTCCTCATGAGCATTAATCTCCGAGACGAAGCAATCCTTGTAATGTTCTTCTAGTCGGACGAGCCACTATTTGTTTGACTAAAATTCATGAAAATATATGTATATGGTCATTCATTCCAAAAATACGTTAGTGATTTTAGATAATTTATGAGTTGTACTCATAGTAAAGTTACCAGCAAAAGTACTACTACTACATGTGTTGTCAAAGTAGCAATTACCCGAGTAATGATTATCACCTCATGATAACCTGTCATTGTGTAACCTCGAACCATGCATATGACATGCACAACTTTCTTGATTTGTTTGAACTGTTAGAGTGTCTTGGAACCTCATTGGGCTGTGTAGCTCATCCCACGTTGTGGTTTTCTTTTACAGGGTTTGAGACCAAGGGTGCCCGGAAGTAGTACTAGATTGTTTACTTTTAGGATTGTAATTCGAGTTAAACAATGTAGTTTTGCCTTGGGTTGCCACTTGAAGTGGGAAAAGTGTAAACCCTGGATTTGTATGTGGCTTGTATGAATTTGTTACTTGGCTTGTAAGGATGTATTTGAATTGTATGTTTTGTTTCTTGGGTTGTAATCGGGAAGGTATTTCAAGAATCGACGTTGGCTATCTTAAGGCACTGTTATCTCTGAAGTTAATGTGATTCTAGAAACCGGCCTATTTGGAGGGAAACGATGTTGTAATAGATTAGGTTATACTTCGGAAGGATTTTTGCTAGCTTGCTTGCGTGAGTCCTGGCGAGAGCTAGGCAGACGGCCCGCCAACCCTCTGGTTCGCCTTAGGGGGAAGTGGGGTCGTCACACATACATTGATCACCGATATAGTAAGGAGAAGTTGATTGTCATCGTGTATTTCGCAATTATAACTTGGTTATCAGTGAATAAATGAAATTATTATTGCATCAATGATCAATTGAGTGAATCATCTCCGAAGTTATTTCTTAGCTAGAGTTGGTTGTTATTACTTCAATTTTAATAAATTGTCATTTAGTTTTTAATCTGAGTTATTTAATTATTCCTAATTTTATAAAAAATCCCCCTTACTATGTACTCTAGAAGAAACGAATTATCCCTAGTTCTTGTGAATTCGACCCTACTCACTGCTATATAAAAAATTTGTATTTTATTTGAGTAGATATTTATTATTGTACAAGCTCGACGCCTGTCAACTTATTTTTAATTTATTTGGTATAGCCAATGGTTGCTTCATTTTCCCTCACTATTCAAAAAAAAGCAATTTTTTGATAATGATATTGAGATGTTATGACTCTAGTTGATCTCACTTGAACATTAAGGCAATTTCCTCAACAAAAAAAAAATAATTTAGCTATTTATTTTAAATATTGTTATCAAGAATGTTATTTCTACAAGCTTAAGTTATAAACCTTAATTGGAACAACTAAATGTGTTAGTCTGTATTAATTTTTAATATTACTTGTAAGTTTTTATGTTAAGACTTGATGTCACACCTCATTTTTCGGAATAAAAGGATGTTCAATGAAAAAACGTGTTTTTTTATTTTTAAAATGAAGAAAAGGACCTAAAATGGGACTTTTGAAAATGTGATAGTTTCGGTCCAAAAGATAGTCTAAAAAGAGGGTTTTAAAGAAAAAGGAGTCATCACTTGGTGTTAAATTTGGGTGCATCAAATCAGCAAAAAAATTTTAGAAAAGTAAAATCCCCTTTTTAGATGACTCTAGATCTTTGAAAATGAGAAAAAAAGGCTTGGGAGTCACAGTTAAAAAGGAAGGAAGGCAAAGGTTCAATCGGTTCAACTCAAACTTAAGGCACCCTTTCAACCTAACTTAGATTAGTTGCAAGATTTAGGCAAAATTTCCTAATCTAACTCTTAAATTTATCACATTTGGATTTTCTATATGGATGCAAATCTAAATCTAAAGGGGGATATTGGAAGAGGCAAAATGTCCATTCAAAATCTAATTGGTACCAATTATATTAATTGTGAGATCCAAGAATAATCTCTTGAAAGAGTCACGAGTATGTAAAAATGAGACTAAAAATAAAATTTATAATGTATACATATAAGTATACATGATCCAAAAAAGGGCAATGCGACATAATGGTGGACGAAAACTCGTGACACAATTTTTCTTCTTATAGAGAGGTAATAGCGTGTTAAAGTTAAAAAATCATACTCGCCCATTTTTCATGTTCGAAGGGTAACTCTTCTAGTCTAAACAAGCAAATGGGTTCTCTAATTTCCTAATTCCTAAGTGAGATGTAATTCTAAATGTAATAGATGAAACACATATGGGGTAAGGGAATAAAATAGGGAAAAATAACATGCAAATGAAAAAAGATCCTAAAAATAGAAAAATATGCATGAAATGGAATGAGAGCACACAATACATGGATCTATCGCATGACGGGACCTACAGATCTAGTATTGCATTAGTCCATTTTTACAAGCCTCCACTAGTATTGAGTAGTAAAAAAATAGAGAGAAAAATCACAACTAGTGTTAGACTAGTGTGGTGACATCATGCATTCATTATTCATGATAATAATGCATAATTAAAACAAATAAACACATACGAGCACATAGAGCACATAGCATATAAGCATAATGTCTAGATATAAAATCCTAAGGAAAGCAAGTAAAAGCACAAGGCATATAATCCACATAAACACAACACAATCCTATTTATTACATTGGGGAACCTAATTACAAAGCTAAAATGGGGAGATATAAGAAAATAAACCTATCTAACATATCTATTATAGTTGTCTATCTAATTATAATTTTTTACGAAAAGAAAAAAAAACCCTATCCAATGCATCTTGAGTATTCAAAAATTCTCTATATAGTTATAAAATTTAAATTAAAAAGTGAATAGAAACTTAAAATAAATAAATAAAAGAAAACACATAAAAACATATAAACACATAGAAGCATGTAAGTGCACATAATTAGAATTTAATATGGGTGCCTCCCTTTTGATGTAGTGACTAAATAAGGGAAGATTAACCTATTTATGTTCAAGAATTAACAAAAAAAATCAAGGCACCTATTTAATTGGAAACACCTTAAAAGATAACATAAAAATGTACTAAATTCACCTTATCATGCCAAAGATGCAACTAAACATAAAAACACCCAAGATTGCAAGTTATATGCATTTAAGAAAAGCATAATTAGCGATTAACAAAATGAAACAATTAGAATAAAAAAATAAAAAAAACTGCTAGGGACGAAATTGCAAAAAATTAGAAAGTTTTTAGGTCAAAATATAGTTTTAGAAACAATTAGGGCTCAACACTAAATAAAAAATTTATAGGCCAAAATGAAATTAAAATAAGGATCTAAATCAAAGAAACCTAAAGTTTTTGAGCCACAAAAGAATTACACAAAAGCTTAGGGGCTGAAATGCAAAATTGGATTTCCAATTTAAGGAAATACAAAGAAAAATGAATTTTGGGCCATTTTAAATGATTGGGTCACAGTACTTTGGCCCAAGAGGAAAAGTGCAATTTGTCCCATGTAAAATAAATCCGCATAACTAAAAACCCAAGTCGGCTAGAAATAACAAATGTTTCGAATTTTATCTACAAAACCCAACACCAAACTCAACAAAAATAAAACACAAGCCATTATTTTTTCCTTTTTTTTCCTTTCTTTTCTTTTATTTTTCTCCTTTTTCTTCATCAACTCTGGCCAGCTAAACTCCAGCCATCAGCGCCCATGGCAGATGCCGTCTGCTGACAGTGGCGCCATCGCCAAACCGTCACCAGGCGATTTTTTCAATCACTAAAATATATTTCTCTACTTAATTTTTCATGTAGAATCCATTTTCAACTTTAGTTTTTCGCAAAAACGCACAAAAAGGGGTAAAATTGCTGATTTACAGTCAGATATCATTTTCTGCAACCTATCCAAAAAAATCAACAAAGTCCATAAAAGTTATAGCAAAACAACCTCTTAAATTGCTTAACCGAATCATAGTTCTAATTTAACAAGAAAAAAGCAATATATGAAACTATAGGACTAACAGCAACCCACTTTAAAAAACACTTTTTAGTTGACACGTGCATGATCATCAAGATTTCCAAACAAGAAATCATCACTATGTTGTATGCTAACTTGACCAATCTATTCTTAAATAAAACAGACACAATCCCATTAAAAAACCAAATTTCCATTCGAGAAACATGAAAGGACTAAAAGAAATAAAATAACAGCCATTTAAAAGTTAGGGCAAAATGCCCCAATGACCCTCAAACTATGAGAATATTCAACTTTTAGCCCTCAAACTATTAATTGATAAGTTTTAACTCTTTAACTAATTAAATTATATAATTCTAGCATTTCTGTCAACTTGAGTCATTATGTTTAACAGAGATAAAGAATTCATGAGATGCTAGTGGCCGTCAAACTATTACAAAGTTTAACTTTGGACTCTCCAATTATTAACTGATGATTTCTACCCATTCAACTAATTAAAACATATAATTCTACCCTTTCCATTAACTTGAGTTATTATATCGAACAGGAACATCTATTGATAGAGAATTTGGGATGTGCCCAACGGAGTTTTTGACAAATTAAGAGGATTTAGATATAGTGACGTAAAGTTTGGAGGAATCTCACCAGAGAATTGATTATTTGAGAGATTTAGAAAGTTCAAACTTGGAAGTGAACCAAGACTTGTTGGAATATTCCCAAAAAATGAATTGTATGCCAGATTTATGTCATTAAGAGAAGTACATGAACCCAATGAATTTGGAACAACACCGAAAAATGAGTTAAATTCCAAATGAAGACAACTCAATTAATTCAAGTTGCCTATCCTTGTTGGAATTTCTCTATTCAAGATTTTGGGTTTTAGGTTTTCAATTGATTTTGGTCAATTTCACCAATTCGAGATTTGGTAAATTAGTTTATGAGTCAAATGGGGTCAAATAATTTTACCCTAGCACATATCCTGTGAAGACAAAAACACCTCTCGATTATGCCCTTACTATGCACGTAGGCCTATCAATGGGTAGAGTTTGGGTCGAATTCATCATTTCGGACCCAAACCCATCATAGTAAACCCGTTCCGGATCCGGCTCATCTATCCGATGGGTCTTCTACTCTATCTCTCATAACCAGGACCAATGGGTCTCGGATCTGGATCGGGTCTACCTAGAAAAAGAGATCCGTCAAAGCCTGTTTCGTAGCAACTTAAAAACGAAACCTATTTTGCCAAGAATTAAAAATGAAGCATGTTTTGCAGCAAATTACAAAATCATTCAAAGCGAATCACAAACCTAAATCACAAATTACATATATTTCAAACTGGAAAGAAAACAGGTCTGGCTTGTTTAGGTTTGGCGAAGTTGTGAAAGAAAATAGGAAAAAAAAAATTTTTTCCTGGGCAAGCATGTTAGATTTCAAGCTGGTGGACTCAAGAAGCTAGCATACACAAATATCAACCACAAGATGTTGAGTTTCTTTACCAAGTCACCCAAAAAAAAAACTTATGCCTTTCGGCGTAAAAACTGTAGGGAAAATGAAAAGCTGCAGCCATTTTTTTTTTTTACAAGATGAGGATAAGGGTTGTTGATAATATGGATAAATATGAAGAAGTGAATTCGAATCAACTTAAGAGGTAGCGTGGCGACTGACAACTAAAATTGGGTGTTGGACTCAACAAGAACCCTCTCCCTACTGTGGGATAAATTTGAGGCGCACTTGTTAAACAATGAAAAGGAAAGAACTGAAATCGGATAAACAAGGACTCTCTCCCAAGGGCAAGATAGATAGCGAGAGAAAGATAGAATAGTAGTTTCACCATGAATGGAGGCTTTCACCATGATTTTCAGAAACTTTTGGGTATTGACAAATTTATTAAAAAAAATACTCGTGAGAGAGAGGGACTGTCACCAGAAAATATGCTTCTTTGGAGCTGCAACCGTGTGAGATAGAAAGAGTGTCTCGGCGGCGGGCCTCACTAGTCGCTGTTGTAGCTTCGACAATCAACGAAAATGGCGGACAATCTGAAGTTTGGAGTCTTTGATAATCAATGAAAATGGCAGACAATTTGGTGGAAGCTCAGAAATGGCGGGCCGACGAGAAAGAGAGAGTGTGAGGGATTTCATTTTGCTCCTCTTGGAAGCCTGGAAACCGGATGGCGGACTGGCAGATCAAAAGAGAAGACAGAGTGAGAGAGATGTGCGGTTAAATTGGGGTATTAGAGTTTGGAAAATTTGGGAATAGAACTATAGAATTATTATTGTTTTGATAAGCATATATTTTTTAATTATTAATCTATTTAGATGGGTTTGGTTTGGTATGCTATATTATGTATTCGACCTGTTTTTTTGTTAGAGTAAATGGGTTTGAATCCGAGTCCGGGTAACGGAATTATACCCCTACCCGTACCCGAAAAAATTTGACAAGTTAGATCCAAGCCCGGTTTACAGGCCTACACGCACGTGGAGATATTTCTGTTAGACATAACGATTCAAATTGATGGAAGGGTTTGAATTATATATTTTAATCAATTGGAAGGATAAAATTTATCAATTAATAGTTGGAGGGTCAAAAGTTGTACTTTATAATAGTTTAAGTGCCACTGTTATGCATGTCCTGCTATTTTTGTTAAACATAACGGTTCAAATTGACAGCAGAGCCAAACTTATATGTTTTAATTAATTGGATGGTTAAAACTTATCAATTAATAGTTAGAGGATCAAAAGTTAAATTTTGAAATAGTTTGAGAGTCATTGAGACATTTTACCCTAAACATTAATAAGGAAAACATTTTCCAGTAAATAGATTCGTCAAAAAAGAACATAGGATATTCAAAATGCTATCTGAGTAGTAGGATGAGTTAGTAATCAAGACGCTCATACCTAATTACCTCAATTTCTTTCTTTGGACCCACTAGAAGCCCAACATGTTCCTTTTGAATTTGTCCATTACTGAATAAAGCACATAAGACTTTCATTCAAAGCACATGGTACTATCATGCAGGATATGCTTAGGAAGTTAAAATCTAAATGAGAAACACACTTGGCTTGAATGAATTAGTAAGTGTTAAAGGCTTTTACTTAGGTTCAATTTCCTTTTGTAGAGATGACTAATTACATTGAGTGTGATCTGGATGTGAAAATTTTGAAAAAACATTCAGGTGTTTAGTCCTTAATTCCTATTGTTTTACTTCCTTTTGCGATCTCACATATGCTATGCTAGATTTCATGGTGTGACATAAGAATTATAACTATCTTTATTTGCTACTAAATTCCAAATGTTTGTTACAGGTTGAGATATTAAGATTTCCACCATAGTAGAAAAGGATTGTGGAAATTGTTTTCTCAAGGTGACTTTTATTGAGGGGCTTTTTTCTGAAAAAAAATGTTAATTTGTTTAGTGCATATCCAAGGTTTTGTCTTCCTTTTTTTCCTAATAAATTTGCTCTTGCTAGTGTTGTTTATTCTAAGTCTTTGTTAGATGAAGGAAGAAAAAATAAAAGAGGTTACTTTTCTTCATTAAGCCTTGAAGGTATGTTTTAATGCCCTTTGTTTTTGTGTGAATAAATTTCTCTCCCTGCTGCTACTGTAACTTTCTGCTCTCTTTACCCTGTTATTAGTCATGAAAATTTGTGACGGCATCCTATTTCCTTTAGATCCAAATTTATTTTCGTTTACTTTCTTGCTTTACTTATTCTATTTTTCCTATTTCGAGTTTTACTTTTGGGAATCATACACTGCCAGGACCTCAAGTTCAATTTCTTCTTTGCAGAATCCAACTCGGCCATATTATTCGTTGTACATTTGATGTTCAACTTGTAGTTTTAGGTTACTTTCTTCATTAAGCCTTGACGGTATGTTTTAATGCCTTTTTTTTGTGTGAACAAACTTCTTTCCCTACAATTACTGTAACTTGCTACTCTTTTTACCCTGTTATTAGTCTTTAGATAAGTGAAGATGAAAATTTTTGATGGCATCCTATTCCTTTAAATCCAAATTTATTTTCTTTTATTTTCTTGCTTTACTTATTCTATTTTTACTATTTCAAGTTTTTCTTTTGGGAATCATACACTGCCAGGACCTAAGCCAATTTCTTCTTTTCAGAATTCAACTCGGCCATATTATTCGTTGTACATTTGCTGTTCAACTTGTAGTTTTGCTCATTCCTTTTGTCTAGAGATGTTAGCCTTGTTTTTGTTTTTTAGTTTTTGGTTATTTTTCAATCTTATTGATGGGGTGCAAGATTTGCTTTTCTTTTGTTTATCACTCAATATTGGCAAGGAAAATAAACTAATTAGTTTTCTTAGGCCATTTGTAGTTTGCCATTTGTTGAAATTTATTTCGGTTGGTAATAACCTGGTCAGTAACCGATGCCACTGGTAATGAAACTATTTTTTATGCTTATCTTTGTGATGATGATGATCCTTAAAGAACCTCAATCAAGCAAATTCACAACTTTTTGGATGTAGTTTGATATTGCCAACTTCAATGACATTTCTTCTTCAAGTTTTCATGTTAGACTGGATGTATATTTTGTCAATGTAGTGAACTTTACTTTTTTATTCCATTTGATAAAACAATAGTCTGAACTCTGAAGACACCATTTTGTCACAAAATAAAACAGGTATAATTGATGTCCTTTTGCTCATGTCTTTACATAAATCTTGCTTGTCCTTTTTCTTTTGCTAGAGTATGGTTCTTTCATTAAATTTTTGTTGATTTTGTTCCAAGGGGATTGGCTTGAGTTATCATATTTAGTGAAAGTTAGTTTGATTTGGCTGGATTGGAAATAATAAAAAAATGAAACTACCATGCTATTGCACTTAGAGACTCTTAATCTCAATTAACTTTTTGTTATTAAATTAATCTCAGTTAGCTTTTTTTTTTTTGGGTGCTCTTCCCTCTCTTTTTTTTAGTCTATAAGATTTTATGTTTATTTTCTGTGATGCTAAGAGTTGCAGGTGCAAAAATTAAATGGCATATGTTGTGTTAAGAAGATTCTAAGTATGAGATAATGGCTTGTTTATCTTATCATAGACAAGAAAGCAAATATAATTGTTCAATCCTTATTGTTTTGAGTCCTATATCTCTTCTATTCTGCAGCCATTCCTATATTTTACAATTATATAGGTTTCTGGCCCAACATATTTTAGTGTTGTTCATAAATTCCTGTTGAAGTTGTTCATGAGCAATGCATTTTTGGTGTACATAAAAAATGTAAGACAACATTATATGGTGATATATCATTTTCAAACCAATGACATTACCATTGCTGTCCAGTTAGTCAGCAAAACAAAACATGACTCTTTGTCATTTAGCAACTAAGTTAAAATTATGGCTTCTCTTCATTGCTTAATAAAATTATAAAAAATAATCACAAAGATTTTGGTGCAACTTTACGTAATTTTTTATATTTAATATACCAATTTGAATAATTACACATTTGTGGGCAAACCTAAAAATTAAACCGCGCGACCACTTCAATGCTAGAATTTCTAGAGGTAGATCTTTCCCCTGAAGTTAGGTAGTTTTGGAAATTTCTCTAAGGAAGACTTGTGCCGGCTTAAAAGACACGACAATTGAGTGATTGACTTGGTGTGACAGTATCCCGTTTTAATCTAAATATCGTGCAAAAAAAAAGTTTCAATTCAACTGATAAAACTTAGTTCAAACGTTCCTTACACTACCCACTAATTAATGTACTGACCACTCTCCAACAATAGGTCCTTGATCAGTAATGACAAAGCATGGAATTTTTGCCCATCCTCACTTTTTCACTCTCGCCCGTATCAAAGACTTTCCGTTACTTTCTTGATTAGGACTGTCAATGGACCAGGTTTGGACATGAACTCGGTTCCAACTCAATAGTTTTTTCCTAGTATGAATTGAGAAATAATTTCGTTATCTAGATTCGACCCGTTTATGATTTTAATTAGTATCTGACCCGGACCGAACAATGCATTAATAATTATAAAACATAAATATTTTTAAATACAATAATAATTCTTTTACCAAATTAAGAAACCCTAATCTTGTTGGGGCCTTATTTCTAAATACAATAATATTTCTAAATACATCATTTTTGTTGGGCTTTATTTTTTCGGGTATATTTGAACTTGATTCGGGATCCGTTGAACCCTAAGCACAAAATCCATCGAGTATATGGGTTGGGTATGAAATTGGTATATTATAATAGATCTGGATTCGAAATTTTTAATTCCGATCCAAACCCAAACAATTGACATTACCTAACAGATTCGGGACAGAGGGACAATCCCCGAACACTTGTTTCATGGTCTCATCAAGAGGTCCTCCTGCATCCACGTCGACACACACAGAGGAGGAAGCAAAATGGCATATTGATTAATGGGTCCTCAAAATCAACTCCCTCTCTGGAGGAGAGGAGTTGGTCATCATACTAATTGTGGAGTGGAAAGTCAAGGTTCAAATTTTATCTTCATCAATGCACCTCCATATGAGGATTATTCTTAAAAAAGAAAAAAAGAAAAACAGTGTGTTTGGATAGGAGTTTATTTAAAATAATTATTATAGTATTTTTTATGATGTAATATGCGTAACATAAAAAAATAATTAAAAAAAAAATATATTTATGATGGTGCGTGTAAACCAATGTTTTGAAAACCGAACCGGACCGACCGGTTCGATCGGTTGAACCGCAAACCGGCCATGGCACCGGTTCGGTTCAATGCCATAGTTGACTTTGTCAGAAAACCGGTCAAGAACCGTAAAAATCGCTATTGAACCGGTTTTCAACCTTCCTCTTTTTTTTTTTTTTTGCAAAATGTAGCTATCAAGATTCAAACTCAAGACCTTTGTAATAGAAGACCAATGTATTAACCGTTGCACCATCACATCGTATTAGTTTTTTTGATAACTTATTTATATAAAGCAAACACTCATATTTCTTTTTTCCATTTTTCTTACAAAATCTCATCCTCTCATGGCTCTTTCTTTTTAATTTTCAACTCTCTATCCTCTTTTCTTTTGTCACTCCCTTTTTAATCAAACCTCTTTATTTTTAATTTATTGATGTTTTCTTCCATCTTTTAATTTTGTTTTTGTCCATTAAATTGAAAAAAGTTAAAAAAGAATTATTTTTTTAACCCAAATTATTTAATGCCACAACCACTCACTTTTATCTCATTTTTTGTTTCTTATCAAGTTTACATTTCTATTTTCGATTTTCTTGACTTCCTTCGAACTCCAAACTTCCTTTTTTAAATTGCAATCTCTAAATCCCAAAACGTAAATTAAAATTTAAGTTCACAATATCTAAATTCTCATAGACGTGAATTTTATATAATTTCAAAATATTGTGATATTTTTGGGTTGGATTTAGATATAATTGAAATTGAGATGAAATTTATTTGTTTTAACCTATAATTTAAAAAATTTATTTTTAAAAATCCAAGTTATTAAAAAATAGTAAACTTTTCATCATATAAAGTATTAAATTAGTCCATTACATGTCTTATTTTGTACATATATATTTATATAAATTATTTTTTTAAAAATTCATTAAACCGGAGTTGAACCAATCCGACCGGTTGAATCTCGACCCTTTCACTTCACCGGTTCAATTAATGGTCCGGTTTTTAAAACATTGGCGTAAACTGCCATATGACACAAGTACTGGCTTGCTTGAAGGGACACGGCAGTTGACTTGACCTCCATCCCAGTGTCCCGTTTTAATCTGCAGAAAATCGTGCAATAAAAGATAAAAGCATGGAATTGTGGCGTCGTCCTCACTTTTTCACTCCCGTCAATATCAACGACAAAGACTGTTGTTATTTTCCTGATTCCTGTATTCGCATATGAAAGTGTATAACCTTCTGCATATATAGTGCATTTCACACTTCTACCTCAATGATCAAGCAGGCCTGAATACAAAAATTTTCTACTGTTTACTTTTGGTCATCTGCTTGATTCTGATCAAAATGATCTACAGAAGCGTATTGTTCTCGTGTTTCCCGCTAATTTGTTTGATTAGCTTCAACACGGGACTGATTTATGCCGATTATTGGTGCGTAAATCCTAACACCACTGCTGGCAGAAGGTATACAGACAACTTGAATTTCCTCCTTTCCACTCTATCCTCAAATGCTTCTTTGGCAAGCAGGAATGGCTTCTACAATTTCACTGCTGGCCATGACCCCTCTAACATGGTCTACGGCCTATTTAATTGTCGAGGTGATGTGAATCCCGATGGTTGTGGACGATGTGTAGCAAACGCCCGTGAGGATATTCTAAAGACATGCTGGAATCAAACGACGGTTTTTATGTTATACGACGAGTGCTTGTTGCGTTATTCAAATGAGTCCATGTTCCCCTGGACCGATCAGGGGATCATCTTCTATAGGGTGAATACACAGAATGCCACTGATCCAGACAAGTTCAACCAGGTCTTAAGTCATATGATGAATGACATAGCAAGTCAGACTGCAAATGCTCGGTCAGGGAAGAAATTTGCTATCAAAGAAGAGGATTATTCCCCATTTCAGAGGAGATTATACGCCCTTGGACAGTGTACTCCAGATCTTTCCAGTCTTGACTGCGAGAATTGCCTTAGAAGCGCCATTTCTCAAATACCCACATACTGTAATAACCGTCAGGGCTGTAGAGTTGCGCTTTTTAGCTGCAATATTAGGTATGAACTCTACAAGTTTTACAATTCTATAAGCCCAGCACCCGAGCCTGCATTGAGTCATCCTCCTACTCCTCCTCCTCCACTTCCTCCTTCCAATTCTACTAGTAGTGAAGGTAAGTTCCAGTTCTTAACAAAATGATATGAATTTATCTGAACTCTTAATTGTAATTTTGTTTTAGGATTAGTTAGTAATTCAAGTCTTTCACACTTGTAGCTATTGAGCCACACCTGGTAGTCAACAGCTATATTCATCAAGTTCTCACGTGGATTGTATAGAATTCATTACTTTTTTGCAGCCAATTGCTCGCTTAATGAAGCAGCGGAAGAAGAAATCCCGAATCTTTTTCTCTATATATAACTATGAAAACCACAAAAATCTCCATTGGTCAGTTATTTTGACAGAATCCAGTATGGGAATTTAAACTGTCTTATTTGTTAAAGATTTTAAAAGAATAAATGGATCTGAACATTTCACTTTTCAAATCCTTGCCTACTTTACTTTAAAAACAGATTTTTGAGCTAAAGAGCTTTTATTGATTTATTCAGAGGGGGGCGGAATCTCAACACAAACAATTGTTGCAATTGTTGTCCCAATATCTCTTGCCATTGTGCTATTGGTCGTGGGCTTTAGCATAGCAAGGAGACCCAGGAAGCCATATTTTGCCATTATGGAAACAAGCGGTAAATTATAAGGACTAAGAAGTGCAGTTGCAGTAAACACATTTACCATTCTTAAAGGGTCGATTCATTTAATTTTCACTAAGCAATTGTACCATTTTTGCTGCAGGTGCAAGTGAAATCTCAACCGCAGAATCATTACAATATAACCTCAGTGATATTCAAGCCGCCACGAACAACTTTGCCGTTGGAAACAGAATTGGAGAAGGTGGATTTGGACCTGTATACAAGGCGCGTTAAGTTTAAGCCATTTTCAAGTATGCTGAAAATTTATGAATATGATCGTTGTAAATCAAAATTTTGCTTATACTTTGTTAATTTGCAATCAGGGTACACTTCATAATGGACAAGAGATAGCTGTGAAAAGGCTATCAAGAAGCTCAGCTCAAGGCACAGAAGAATTTAAAAACGAAATTGCCCTGGTTGCTAGGCTTCAACACAGAAACTTGGTCCGACTACTTGGTTTCTGCTTGGAAGGAGAAGAAAGAATACTCATCTATGAATTTGTGACCAACAAAAGTCTTGACTACTTTCTCTTTGGTTAGGTTCCAGTCAAACACCCTTGATTTATTTTGGAATTGATTGTCGAGTCTTTTTTGGAAATTAAACTTTTGTAGTTAAAGAAACTAACAAAGACGTGCCATGTTTGATGATTGTATAGACCCAGAAAAGCAACCATTGTTGGACTGGTCAAGACGATACAAGATCATAGGAGGAATAGCAAAAGGACTTCTTTATCTTCATGAAGATTCTCGACTTAGGATTATACATCGTGATCTTAAAGCCAGTAACGTATTATTAGACAGAAATATGAATCCAAGGATAGCTGATTTTGGCATGGCAAGGCTCTTTGGAGTTGATCAATCTGAAGGAAATACAAGTAAAATCGCAGGAACATAGTAAGTTCTATACCCACATCTTGTTATCTACTTGGTTATATGATTGTAATAACACAATTATCCCACTATCTTTAAAACTCTAATATTTAATTACATTCTCTACATTTTGTCATCATCAGTTTTAAATTTTCAAATTGCTGAATCCTGAAGTGTATTACAAATGGTTCTAATTTGTAGTGGTTACATGGCTCCTGAATACTTGCACGGCTTGTTCTCTGTAAAATCAGACGTGTTCAGTTTTGGTGTTCTAATTTTAGAAATTCTAAGTGGCAAGAAGAACAGTCAGTTCAACCAAGCTCATGGAGGAGATGACCTTCTAAGCTATGTAAGTACAAAATAAACATCTCATTTTCTTGGAATTCTCATTGGAGAGCTGTTGTATACATTTGAATGAGACAATTTATTCCACTGTCATCACTTGCAATATGTGTTGCAGGCTTGGAGACAATGGAGGGATGGAACACCATTAGCATTGGTAGATCCAACAATCGGAGATACATATTCAAGAAATGAAGTTATTCAAAGCATCCATGTTGGCTTGCTATGCGTTCAAGACGAAATTGAACAAAGGCCAACCATGGCTTCAACAGTTCTCATGCTCAATAGTAATTCTATAACGTTGCCTGCACCTAATCCATCCGCATATTTTGGTCGTAGTAGAACACAAAGCTCACCTAACGATTTACCAGTATCTGATACATCTACCGACACCAAGTCTCCATTAAACCCGTCTATCAACGAAGTTTCAATCACTGAATTATATCCCAGATAAACAACAGCAGAATTATAGACATTTCTAATCATGTCAACTAGTTGCATTGGCAAAATTTATCAAGATTTTGTAAGTTCATTTTTTAATTTATAGTTTTGTACTCGGCAGGTTTTTATCTGAATTCTAGTACATAAAGGTCATGAATTTTGTATCTAAGAGGTCTAATAGGTTTGTGGCATTCTTCACTTTCGGTACTTTGAGCATTTACTTGCAATTAGAGATCAAGTGCTCTAGACAATGCTGTGTTTTAAAACTCGGGCAGGATTTTAAAACACAGCATTGTCTAGAGCACTTGATCTCTAATTGCAATCCGATCGATCGAACAGGGAACCGGCCAAGTGTTCGATCCGAGTCATGCTTAAAAATCGAGTAAGTAAAAATTCGGTCAAATTCGGTCAAAAATCGGGTTTGACCAGAAAAAAATTGGATTTGTTCGGCTCAAACAGCATTTTTAAAAAAAAAAGCTCAAACTTTTTCAATATTATGTTTTGATCCCTAGATTTTAAAAATTATTAATATACCTCAAATATTTCATACTTTATCAATATTTTCTTAAAGTTTGGTATTATTTTTCAATTAAGTCCATAATTTTAATTCTAAACTTGTTAATGCTCATTAAATAATATAAATTGTTACTTGATTGTTCTAATTTCTTTGTATTTTCTTATCAAATATATTTAAAACATCAAATATATATGAATATACATTTATTAATATTTATATGTTATTAGGTATTTTACATATAATATTTTAATTTTTAAATAATTTTTATTTATGACGTCATCCAGTTCAACCCCTATCGAGGCCGGTTGAACCCATTGTCCCCTGACCCCTAAGCTTGACCGAGTCGATACCCGGTCCGATTCTATAGAGACAATGGTATTGAAAGATTGGAAGACAGCATTATTGTTGCATTTGTCTCCTTATTGATTATTACTAAATTGATGCTAAGCCGTGAGCTAATTTTTGACCATGTGCAAGAGCCGATTGCTTTTCTCTGCTTAGGCTCATTGATAGGAGAGGTTTTGATATGACCAGCCATGCAGACTATGTTGTCTCCGGTCGCAGTTGCTTTGGAGAATTTAGAGACTTTGGTCAACTGCAAAGCCGCCAGAGTGTAATGATAATTTCAATTGGAAAAGAAAATATAGATGGTTTGACGATGGGATATATGATAAGAAAAGAATAGCACAAACAAGTATAATAATTGTATGACAGCGGGATAGATTGATCTTCAAATGATTGGGCAAGGCTTTCTGTCTTATCCTGATTTAAGAAAAATACATGCTTGTGGTCATCAGAAATTAGGCTTTTATTCTCAAAACATATTACTTACTTCATTATGCTTTTGGTTTATAACGTTTAGATTCGGAATGCTTTGCTACAGTGACTTGCATTATATATATATATAAGGGCTATTTTAATAGCAGCATCCAAAATGCTTATACGGACTCAATTCATTATTTCGAGATGAGGGATAAATAAAGTAGAACCAATAGAAATGAGCCTTGGAAAATTGCAATTTTTTTTTTATTTTAGACAAAGAATATTTCCTTTTTTTGCTTCGTCCCTTGCATTGAAAGAATATATTTCAAAATGATATGATTCAACTGCAAACCTATTTAAATGTAACAAATTCGAATCATAGGAGCTAGCAATATATATATATATACTAGGAAAGTGCATGTACATTGCACGTGTTTTGTTGCACTCAAACTTATCATACTTCTATGTTATATATACTCTAGGCAAAGAATTAACAAAAAAATAAATAGAAACAATTATTTTAGAAGTTACGTTTTCTATGAAGCCATGTTGACTAATTGTGTGTTCATTTTTTTTTCCTTATTACTGTTTTTTCTTCAAATGATCTCTAATATTTTCATTTCTTTTATAATCATTTGTCTTTATTTGTTAGCTATAATGTGTTGATGCATAAAATTTTAGAAAGACATAAACAATTATTGTGATAAATAAGATATTGTATGATACTTTGCTTTCAAGTTATTTGTGCAAAATGACAAATATGGTTACTATAAAAATGTAAATGCCATAATTGATAGAATCCGTTTGAGTGCCTATAAATCATTTGATAGGTAAGTATCACCTATAAGTGGCCTTTTATGAAACTAAGAAATGACAAAAAGGTATAATAAAGAACTTGGTCTAAACTACCACTAAACTGATTTGATGTAAAACACAAGAGTCCAAAAATTGCAGTTGAAAGATGAAACAGAACTATTACTACAAAATGAGAAGAAAAACTTCTAACTAGTGACATACTTGATGCAAAAAATTAATTCAACAGGATGTCCCATAGAAGTGCTTGGGCATATGGAATCATAACATCATATTTTTAGTGCAAAAAAAAAAGAAAATTGTTTTTGTACAACACTGTTAACAATATTGATGTAATATTTAGTATGTATTCATTTGTTGAAAGTCATGCACATATCAATGGATGCGATGGTGGATAAAACTTGATTGCACACGTTTGATAAAATATAATAAGCCACGTAGGTTAAAAGAGGAAGAGATAGCATAGACTTGCTAATTGAGACCTTTTATTGTAAATTTATGTTTGTATGCATAAAATCTATTTACATTTTTTTAGTGTGTAAGTGCTGAGATCTCCCACGTGCACTCCCTCCCTTCATACTAGCCAATTCATCCCATCCCACAACATAAAATATATTTACTTGATGCTATTTTCGATAGCTTAAAGAGTTAAATATAAAAAAGGTAAGAAATGATATAATTTTATAAAAGGTTTTGAAACAAACATACATGTATATATGTGTGTGTGGGTTTTTTGTTCTGTCATTTTAAAGTCATAAGTTTGTACTTGATTTTTTTTCATAAGTAGCTGTTTTATTAATATCAACCGAAACTTTAATTTAAGGATTTGCTAGTTAGTACAATTATTAAGTTATAGAGCTTCCAAATTGATTCTATACATGTTGGCAAGCGATAGGATTCAAAATTGGATAAGCATAAGACTTCATAAAGAGGAAAATATTATATTGTCTGGAATGCAGTATTTGCTAAACAGTGGATATGTGAAGAAGTTTTCATTCCATTAAGTCAAGCTTCTTAATGGGTTTTGTGATTCCTATCTTCATTATCAACTTACAATAAAATTAGGAGAAAGAAAATTTGTGTTTATGAGATTGTTTCCTTGATACTCTCTTCTAATATAAACTTGAAAAGTATAATAAGATTGACCTGAAAGTTCATCCCTACTGATACCAACTAGCGTATAGTATCTAGCAAAGAAGGTTACATTTTCAAAGGAAAGCGAACAATTCAAGAACTCCAAAAAAAAAAAAAAATCAGGAAGTGCTCATACTATTAAGAATTAGCAAAACTCAAAGTTGGTGCAAGTAAATTAATTAACCTTCAAACTCATATAGTATTCATGTAAAAGGAGCATTACGAAATCTAATTTTGTATGGACAACCAATTACGTATAGAGCTAAACACTTGTGAACAAAGACAATTAATGTTTTTTTTTCTCCAAATAATAGCTTAGAATTTGAGGAAAAATTTAGAATCCCAAAAAAAAAGGAAAAAAAGGGAAAGTACATGAAGTTAATTTAAGACTTATTCCACACATTTCATACCTCAAAACTTTTTCATGTTTGCTGCATAATAACAATACAAAATCTAAAATCAATCTTTTTGAATAGCTGATGGTATCATGACATGATCCCTTCTGATCAAGTTATTTACATGTAACAAAATAAGCGAGAGACAGATGAGTTGAAGGCAAACGTTATATTCGTTATAATAATATTGCAATTGAATAAAAAACAGCATCTTTGCTAGTCTCAATTCCTACATAGAATAAGACAAGGCTCCGGCTACAGAATTTGCTATTTGTTTTATCACTTTAGTCCTCAGACTTTTTTCCAATACATTGTTTAATATCTCCATTTTATATGTTAATTTTAAGTGTCATGAAAGCTGATTAAGGAAAATATTAATTTTCCTTAGACGAAGCTACCTTTCTTTAGTCTAAAAATTTACAGCATGAAAGAATACTATACTTTCAAACACATATGCAGCTATATTCGTGTTGTGTGTTTTAGTACTGTTTATCTTCATTCGAAACTTAAATCCAACAACTATTTTGTCCAATCTCTATTTTTTAGGACAAAAATAATAGAGAAGGAAAAATTCATGCTATTATGATTTATTCTCCACTATTGTATGAGTAAAATAAAGGCTACATGAAAGATACTTTTCAAAGTAATTTGTACATTGGGTCTTTCTATGTACGTAGACGAAAATACAGTTCAAGGTTCATATACATGCCTTGAGCATTAATTTAGATTAGCAGTAACAAGTGATCTTAAAGTTCTTCTGTCTTTTTGTGTCATCATTTAAAAATCAATATTAAGAATGGTCTTAAAAATTGTCAAATGGTAGGAAATTTGGGTTTTTTTTTGTTAGAAATGTATTAAGTTGAATCATATCAAGCTTTATAAATAAAAATCACCCATAAAGTTTGTGTAACGCTACATTGAACACAATTGAGTAACTATCATGTTCAAAAAGCAACATGTTATATTCATTCATGTAAGCTTACATATTTTTGCTGATGGAATAAGCATTCATAGTTACACTTATAGTTCTGCATTGAGCTACTTTGTAAGAATAGAGATCGACTTACCAATGTCTAAGAAAAAGAAAAGAGGATGTTTTCTAAGCAAAGTATTCAAGCATTATTTTACATTTAAGAACGTAACTCAACTTAAGGAATCTACTTAGTATAATGGAATAAATTGTTACGCATTACGGCATTGTTTATTTATAATGTTGAACCTGAAAGTTTCCAAATCGAAATGTAGGAAATTTGTAAACCTTTTATACAACAAATCACACAAAAAATTGCTATACATTAGGTTCTCATACCAAAGTAAGTTTGCCCACTATAATGGCCCCAGGTTTGTGGGCATCAAAAGTGAACTAAAAGCTACAATTACAATCAGAGAATAAACTAAAATCGTATAGGGAGAGGAGCACTTTCACCATCATGAGTTACTTCAAAAGGCTTTTTACTACAATCAAAAATCCATTACACTTGCAAGCTCTATTAAAGTTTATCCGTACTTAGGAGTATAAGTCAGGACATGCCATGCCATTACTTCTCTTTCTTCATTTTCTTGATAAGTTAAATTGATTATTAAAAAATCTACACTTTAATATGAAGAGCTGCATGAAGTTTGCAGAAGTAATTGGTTCAAGTAAATCTAATGATTTTAGCATTCACTACAATAGCAACAAAAAATTCGCTGCAAAAAGATGATGATTTTGCCAGTTATCTCATGGTCTTACATGAAAGGATGGCATAATTGACATTGATAGGAATGGTGCCTTATATATTTAGTGACTTGAAAGATACGAATTTAGAAAGAAGGCATTACCTTTTCTTCTCTTGAGACTGGGGAAGTTCTATTGTGGACCATATGTTTCTGAGAAAGTGCACGTGTGAAAAATTATGTTTTTGTCAATCACTACCAGTGATACAAAAAATGTTGAAAAAATACATTAACAATCACCTGTATGTTGCAGCACCAAATGTAAAAGTAAAATCAGAAGATATTCTTGGGCATTAAGAAGGACTTACTAATAAGTAGGATTTAAGAATCACTACTTTCCACAATACTTGATCCAAAAGATAACCCATAAAATTCAAACTTTTTAAGACAATCACAGCTTTTAATCCTTGATTCTAAATAAATCCAAGTTGAATGAAATTTTGAATTCAGGATGGGAATTTACTACTCAAATACAAATAGCATATTTTAGGACAACAATGAACCATCAATGTTGAAGAACAATTCTTTTTCTTTTTTTAAAAAGAATGAAATAATTAGAATATGATGGTACAATCATGTATTAAAACATATTAACTATATTCATAAGAAAAGGAATAAATAGCTTCACTTGAGAAATTTAAAACAAAAACACCTATACTCATGCAATAACAATTAATAAACTTGAGGCTTCAATTTTTTATTTTGTAAACACACATCACCCTTAGTTTGTTGGTATATGCTGCTGGTTTTGTAGATTAACCCTCCTGTTTTCTACATCTTGTCAACCATGGATCAGTTGCTGATTGTTGGTTTTTGTCCGACTTATATATCTAATGGCTGAATGACTTTGACCTCAAACAGGTTACATATAAGGTTCAAAATATCGTCAATATCTTCACATGGAAAGTATACCATCTTGATGAGTTTTGTCCTATGCTTAATTACATATTTTATGGGAGTAAATTGTGGTACCTGATTTTTCTTGACAAAGAGTTGTGGCTGGAGATTTAGGGTTCTAATTTACTTCATCAGAGGAACTAATAGAGCTTAAAAAAAAAAAGGTAATTCAATTCAGCACTTCTCTTATGTGATATTGAGATAGGAATCATAGGATCATGAAGTGACATGAATTAGGAGTTTACTAGATTAAATTAATTATTATCTAAGTAAGAGTATATTATGCATTACAAAAAAAAGGAAGAAACACCATTATATTATATATTAACAGATATATATAGACACACGCACTACAAATAAATATGTGGATACATAGAAACATGAATAGAGGAGGAGTGCCTCCATAATTTACGTTTAACTGGGCATGCACTATTTAGTTGCTACCGTGTATCGCGCAGTTTATGCCTCTTAGTTCTGTTAGGAAATTGGCTTAATTTCTTTTAGGTAAGATTCTTATTTGGTGTGGGAAGTAGCTAGTTTCCTAATTGGATTTGGTTACTTGAAGTAGTAGTCAAGTAAATTCCTATTTAGCTAAGATGCTATTTCCTACTCTATATAAGTTTAGAAAATAGTATTGGTTTCCAATTGTTATTTGATTTTTTTGGCAGTAATGTTCCCTATAAATAGGTGGGTTGGCATACTACACAAAAGACACACAAGACACACACAAGGAGACACGAGGGGCATCATGTAGCCTTATACATAGGGTGTGAGAGAGGGTTCTTGGGAGATGAGAGATGGTATACAAGGGTTGGGCTTGGGTTCAAGTTGTATTCTTGTATAGGGTTTTCCTCTCATAATAAAGAACAAGTTTCTCTCCGTGGACGTAGGCTCAATGGTGGAGTCGAACCACGTTAAATATTGTGTGTCATTTATCTTTCATGCTTGTGGCTTATTTGCTATTAAATTGTTGTGCACTTGATATCTCAATAGTTGTTTGTTCCGCGCTTGGATCCTAACAAGTGGTATTAGAGCCAGGTTGCGAGACTGGGCAATAGAGCAAAATTCGTGGTTGGATCCTAGTTAACTATTGAGATCAAATGGATTGGTAGCTGTTACTAATTGAACAATTTAATGAGTGGTATCTTTGTTTCAATGGCTTAGCAAAAAGCATTGATGGTGACGGATGGGAAGTCGAAAAGCATGGAGATGCTTGACGGTGAATCTAAGCAGGTGATTCAAGGATTAAGGAAAAGGTGGAGTCCAATGTTGATTTTGGACGTGAATCGGTGGAGACTTTCTCACACCTCCAACGATTGATATTTCATCCCAGTGGATTTTAGATTTTGGTTATGTTCTTTGGGTGGTGTGGCACGTGTCCCAAAGAAACAAGGAGATCTAATTTCTATGCGCCAGAAGACTCTGACAGTTACGAGTTTTTCGTTTTAGGTGGAGTCTTGGAAACCACACGTGGTGAGACAGTCCTGAATATGGGAAGAAGTATGGTGATTTTACCACTTGGTTGCCTCAATGGTTAGGGTTAGAGCTCACAGAAGGGAATCCTAGATTGCAAGTAGTAGTGAGAAGAAATCCTGCAAAGGGAGATGGTGAATTGAGACACCTTCTCACGAGTCAACTAGAGGTTAGACTCAGGGCAGCTACACATGTTCGTTTGCCGATTGAATCAATTTGGTGTCAGGACTGTATTGATTCGGGTGTGTAGTTTGGTACCATATTATTTGGTAGTTGAAGGCAAATGGTTGCTAAAAAAAATTTTCGCCATGGTAGAGATTTGTTAGGAAATTGGCTTAATTTCTTTTAGGTAAGATTCTTATTTGGTGTGGGAAGTAACTAGTTTCCTAATTGGATTTGGTTACTTGAAATAGTAGTCAAGTAAATTCCTATTTAGCTAAGATGCTATTTCCTACTCTATATGAGTTTAGAAAATAGTATTGGTTTCCAATTGTTATTTGGTTTTTTTGGCAGTAATGTTCCCTATAAATAGGTGGGTTGGCATACTACACAAAAGACACACAAGACACACACAAGGAGACACAAGAGGCATCATGTACCCTTATACATGGGGTGTGAGAGAGGGTTCTTGGGAGATGAGAGATGGTATACAAGGGTTGAGCTTGGGTTCAAGTTGTATTCTTGTATAGGGTTTTCCTCTCATAATAAAGAACAGGTTTCTCTCCGTGGACGTAGGCTCAATGGTGGAGCCGAACCACGTTAAATATTGTGTGTCGTTTATCTTTCATGCTTGTGGCTTATTTGCTATTAAATTGTTGTGCACTTGATATCTCAATAGTTGTTTGTTCCGCGCTTGGATCCTAACAAGTTCAATATCAAAGACCAAAGACTTTTCGTTACTTTCGTGATTCCCCTTTTCACAAATCAAGGAAAGTATGTAACACGTCCATGGACCTTTCAGAAGTCTTCCTATGTGACTTGTTCCCTGGCATAGTGCATTTCATACTTCCATCTCAAGTATCAAGCATGCCTGAATGCAAAAATGTACCACTGTCTACTTTTGATCTACCTGATTCTGATCAAGATGATCTCCAAAAGTATATTATTCTCATGTTTCCTGCTAATTTGTTTGATTAGCTTCAACACGAGACAGATTTATGCCTTTAAGTAGTGCGTAAATACTACATATAATCCTAACAGCTCTACTGGCAGTACGTATACAGAGAACCTGAATTTCCTCCTCTCCACTTTATCCTCAAATACTTCCTTGACCAGCAGGAATGGCTTCTACAACTTCACTGCTAGCCATGACCCCTCTAACATGGTCTATGGCCTATTTCTTTGTCGAGGTGATGTGAATCCCGATGTTTGTGGACAATGTGTAGCAAATGCCCGTGGGGAGATTCTAAAGACATTCTTGAATCGAAAGACTGCTTTTATTTCGCATGACGAATGCTTGTTGCGTTATTCGAAATGAGTCCATGTTCTCAAGAGCCGATTGGAGTATCTCCTTCTTTGCTCGGAATTCACATAATACCACTGATCCAAACAAGTTCAACCAGGTCTTAAGAGATATGATGAAAGAGATAGCAAGTCGGGCTGCAAATGATGGCCTTGTTTGGAGTTTTTTTTGTTAAATTTGTCTGTTACAAGTTTTTTAAAAACTTTAACTACAGTAATCTCAAAAAATTTTTAAAAATTTTTAACTATGCACTTTAAAATATTCAAAAATTTACACATTTCAAAATTTTTTTAAAAACTTCTACAGTAAAGTTTTAGATAAATAACCAAAAAACTCATTTACCAAACGGGGTTCAGGGGAGAAATTTGTTGTTCAAGAAGCTAATTATTCCCCATCTCAGCGGATATACGCCCTTGGACAGTGTACTCCTGATCTTTCCAGGAATGACTGCGAGAAGTGCCTTAGAAATGCCATTTTTCAAATATCTGGATACTGTTCGAATAGTTTGGGCTGTAAAGTTATGTTTTTTTAGCTGTAACATTAGGTATGCACTGTACAAGTTTTACAGTTCTGTAAGCCCAACACCCAAGCCTTCATCGAATCTTGGTCCTACTCCTCTCCCTTTTCCCCCTCCTTCCAATTCCACTAATAGTGAAGGTCATTTCCGGTTCTTACTAAATTGATATGAATTTATCTGAACTCTCAATTGCAATTTTATTTTAGGAGTAGTTAGTAATTCAAGTCTTTCACCCTTGTAGCTATTGAGCCCACCTGGTAGTCAACAACTACACTCATCGTATTCCCATGTGGATTGTATGGATTTCATTACTTTTTCTCCTTTGATCCGTTATTTTGAAAAATCCAGTATTAGAATTAAATTGTCTCATTTGATAAAGAATTTAAAGGAATAAATGAATCTGAACACTTCACTTTTTAGATCCGTACCTACTTTAAAAGCATATTTTTGAGATAAAGAACTTTTATCAAAATACTCAGAGGGGGGCCGAATCTCAACAAAAACAATTGTTGCAATCGTTGTCCTGGTCTCTATTGCCATTTTGCTATTTATTGTGGGCTTCTACATAGCAAGGAGATCCAGGAAAAAATATGATGTCATTATCGCAACAATCGGTATATTATAAGGACTAAGAAGTGCAGTTGAAGTAAACATATTTATCATTCTTAAAAGGGTCGATTCATTTAATTCACTAAGTTTGTATCATTTTTTTTTTGTAGGTACAAGTGAAATCTCAATCATAGAATCATTACAATATAACCTCATTGATATTCAAGCTACCACGAACAACTTTGCCATTGGAAACAAAATTGGTGAAGGTGGATTTGGTCCTATATACAAGGTACATTAAGTTTAAGCCATTTTCAAGTATGCTGAAAATTTATGAATATGATTGTTGTAAATCAAAATTTTGCTTATACTTTGTTAATTTGCAATCAGGGTACACTTCATAATGGACAAGAAATAGCTGTGAAAAGACTATCAAGAAGCTCAGCGCAAGATACAAAAGAATTTAAAAATGAAATTACCCTGGTTGCTAGGCTTAAACACAGAAACCTGGTCCGACTACTTGGTTTCTGCTTGGAAAGAGAAGAAAGGATACTTATCTATGAATTTATTACCAACAAAAGCCCTGACTACTATCTTTTTGGTAGGCTTCAACTTCAAGTCAAATACTCGTAATTTATTTTGGAATTGCCAAGCTGTTTGTGGAAATCAAATTTTGTAGGCAAAGAAACTAACAAGACTTGTCATGTTTGATGTTTGCATAGACCTAGAAAAGCAGCCATTGTCAAATTGGTCAAAACGATACAAGGTCATAGGAGGAATAGCAAAGGGACTTCTTTATCTTCATGAAGATTCACGACTTAGGATTATACATTGCGATCTTAAAGCCAGTAACGTATTACTAGATAGAAATATGGATCCAAAGATTGCTAATTTTGGCTTGGCAAGGCTCTTTGAAGTTGATCAAACTGAAGGAAACACAAGTAAAATCGAAGGGACATTGTAAGTTCTGCCACCCTTATCTTGTTATGCTACATGTTTATATGATTCTCATATTGCAATAATTCCGCCATCATTAAGCCTCTAATGTTTGATTATGTTCTCCATATCTTTTTGGTCACCATCAACCTTTAAAATTTCTAATTATTGAAGCCTCATATTTTCAACAAACGGTTCTAATTTGCAGTGGTTATATGGCTCCTGAGTACGCATTGCACGGCTTGTTCTCTGTAAAGTCAGATGTGTTTAGTTTTGGTGTTTTAGCTTTAGAAATTCTAAGTGGCAAGAAGAACAGTCAATTCTACCAAGCTCACCGCGAAGATGACCTTCTAAGTTATGTGAGTGCAAAATAAACATCTCATTTTCTTGGCATTTCTTGGCGTTCTCGTTGGAGAGCTCTTGTATGCATTTTAACGACATAGTCAATTCCACTATCATCACTTGCAATACATGTTGCAGGCTTGGAGACAATGGAGGGATGGAACAACACTAGCATTGATAGATGTTTATTTGGATAGTGTATTATTTGAAATAATTACTGTAGCACTTTTTGTAATGTAATGTATGTGAGATAAAAAGGTGTTTGGGAATATAAAAAGATGGGTTAGGAAATGTATCTATGATACAAGTGAAATATTATTTGGGATAATTTCACTATCCAAGCAAACCAGGTCCAGAGTGTGAGGACTTGCAAATTCCTTATTTTTTTCTTAAAAATTCCCTTTTATTTGGAAATTATTTGGAAAGTATTACTTTATAATAGCCCTACTACCCAATCACCTCACAATAAGTGCAAATGAATATAGAAGTAGGGTTTCACTTTTCGTTTTTTAAGTGAGCGTGAATTAGGGTTTTACGCCTCCGGTACGAAGTGTGGATCAAATTTGGTGATTAAAAGTGAGTTTTAGAGGATATTAAGTGTGGAATTAGAGGTGATAATAATAAGTTAGTGAATTATAAGTTAAAACCCTAGTATACGCGATTTAAGGAAAATTGGCTCGAACCGACGGGTATCGCTCACTACTGATTGACCACACCACTTGACTACCACTTCCTCATCATAAAATATCATTGATATTGGTGCAAAATATCTCCCTTATCCTCAGCCCTCTTAGCTGAAATATTTGACCAAAAAAATGCAAGGAAAAGAAAAAAATTGAGATGGATTTTGGTTGCGACAAGTGGCAACCATCCCTTAAGTGTTGACCAACCAATTTTCCTCCATATTTATCATTAAAAAACACACAAATTGCCCTCATTTTCTTCCTCCTAGCCGTGAACAAGAGAGAGAGTGTGAGCAAGACAAAAACATCTTTACTTCATCTTGATTTGCACCATTTGAGTGAAAAAAAACAAGATTCTAAACCGATTAACTTGTAAATTGGAAGCTTGGGAAGCTCAAGGAACCAAAAATTTCAAGGAGAAGTGGAGGATAACTCTAGCAAGCTTTGTTTTGAGGTAATATGGCTGACCACTCTTTTCTTTTTCCTTAATCATGCTGGAGTTGCTTAGCAGCTTGTATTTGGGCTTGTAATGCTTATATCAAGTGATTTTGGATGGTTGGGGTGATGAATTTGAGTTAGGGTTTGAATGATTTCCTTCTCATACTTGTTGTATGGATGGTGTATGATGTATGCAAGCTTGTATATGAGGTGGTAGTGATGGTTTTAAACTAGAAATGAGAATTATATCTTGATTATAACAAATTTTCAGAATTGAAGTTAGTATGCACCCTGTTATGCCTGGTTCTAGTTCACCATGTTAGAGGCCGAATTAAACTTAGCATAAAACATGAAAGTTGTAGATAATGATGTTTTATAGGGTCTGTAAAATTTCAGCTCAATCCAAACACTGTATTGTGTGAAAAGCCAAAAATACCCCTGACTGCCAAAGGAAGAACTTTAGGGACAGTTTTGACATTTCACCAATCTGATCGCGCCTGTTCACCCTGATACGTACTAGATTAGCATTTTTCCAAAACATGAAAGTTTCAGTGCTATGTCTTAGCTTTCCAATGCCCCTAGAATCGCCTTGATTGGACTTCGGTAGCCTGAGTTATTGTCATTTAAGCATAGCGCGGTTAACTGACCTGTTTGTGAGATTCTGGTTCTGTAAATTGGGAATATGACTTGGATACACTAGAAACTGGACTAAGTGGTCTTCACCAAAATTGTAGCCCTTTGTCTTAGCTTCGAAATGGTATAAGTTTCACCTCAATCCGATAAGCGTAGCCTCAGTTATGTCCGTTATGCAAAATAACGTCAAATCTGTCTTTTATTTTTTGACACAAACTTCATTTCCGCATATGTTTCTAGCTTGGTTTGGTACTTGTATACTTTGAGTCTATTGAATGGCTATGGAAATGAGATGATTTTGTGTATGATTTTGGGACTGACTGAGGAAAAGAATGAAGCCATAAATGGCTGAAAAATAGGTAAATACAAAGGGCGTGCTGCCCAAATTTACGTTCGAGGGCTAAACAGCTATACTTGCGAACTCGAGTAAGGCTTGAGAGCGAATATCACGTGAACCATCTAGGATATTTGCATCTTCTTTTATCGAGATATATAAATTAGAATTTGGCCGAACTTGTACCCTTGGAAAAATAAACTTAACGACTAATAGAAATACGTTTTCTTTGTCACTTCGATTCAAATGGAGATTTCAAAGTTTTACGAGCGAGCATAAGTTTTACAAATATTTTACTTATATCCTTTGGTTTAAATGTACTTTTTTCCCTACCAAAATCATATTTATACTTTGTACTAGTACGTATTCAAATTTTCTTTGAATCACTTTGAATCACTTAAATCTTTGACGATTGAAGCATAATGTATTCTTTTGATTATATTAGGGTTCATCGGTGACTGACGGTATTATCCGGAAGGATATTTTGGATATTATTTTGTGTAAATAGGTGAGTGTTCCTTGTTTGTTATATTTCCACTGACTATATGGCTTGGTTTTGACTATATGGCTTGTTGTGGATGTATGATTACTTGTTCCATGTTATCCATGATTGTTAAAATGAATTTTACTAGGCGAGTGTGTACTTTATCGCACTCGACCTAAATAAATATAAAATTTTCAATGATTAAATGATTAAATGCTAGTTGCGCATGAATGTAAGCCGTTTGGCTGAACTAGGCCCTTACCCTTGTTACCTGTCGACTTGAGCCAGAAGCGGACTCGGTCGGGCGATTTGGTGACCCTGGGTGAAAGTTTGGTACACTCGAGTATTACCTTGTAGTCTGGTGGAGTCCGGCCAACGTCCGGAAGGGGGTGAATGAAATGAATGAACGAATATCAAAGCAAATGAGGGATTTTACTTACAAAAATGCATTTTCAAATGATTAGAGGAATAAGAGAATGAAAGGAGAATGAATGAACGAATGAATGAATGACTCCCTATGAGCACGTATCCTTTTAATGAATGTGTTGTTATCGTTTTATATTGTAAATGTTTCTTGAACTATTGGTTATTTATGGTTAATGCATAGGACTTATTGTTTGATTATGTGTTTGAAACCTCACTGAGTTTTAAGCTCATTCCTTTAGTTTTGTTTTCCTTAACAGGGGAAGGCGAGCAAGGAGAGAGCTCTGTATAGACTAGCTTGGTTGAGTTCTTTAAAATTTCTTTTGTAATGGTTCTCGCCCTAGCGTTTGGCACGGGTTGGATGTATGAAGCATTGAGAACCTTTGTTTATTTGAGTGTGTACCCCCTTTTGAGATAGAAATGTATATAAGTTTTGCGTTAAGTTTTGGATTATCATTATGCTTGTTCCTATGGTTTTATTGGAGGTATGATGGAGTCCCGGCGAGAGCTGGGCAGGCGGTCCGCCAAACCCTTTGGTTCGCCTTAGGGGAAGGTGGGGCTGTCACACAGAGCATCCATATTGGCTTGCTATGCGTTCAAGACAAAATTGAACAAAGGCCAATCATGGCTTCAGTAGTTCTTATGCTCAACAGTTACTCTGTAACGTTGCCTGCACCTAATCCACCTGCATATTTTGGTCAAAGTAGAATACAAAGCTTGCCTAACAATTTACCAGAATTTGATACATCTAGTGGCACCAAGTTTCTACCAAGCTCCTCGATGAACGAAGTTTCAATTACTGAATTATATCCCAGATAAACAAAAGCAGACTTAAAGACATTTCTAATCATGTTAGCTTGGAGCATGGGCAAAACTTGTCTAGATTTTGTATGTTCATTTTTTAATTTATTGTTTTGTACCATAAACTGTAACATTTCTTTAACTCGTTATCTGTCCCGCAGTTGTGTTGATTGAAGGTGTCCCGCCTTGACCATTGTGGTCTACTTTGTAAACCATGTGGAATGTGGACTACATTCCGGCACATCATTCTACTTAGGGTGGGCAAAATTATCCGCTAATCCGAAAACTCGCCATATCCGATACAATCCGATTCGAAAATTAGGATACTCGATATGTATTATTTAATCGAGTCAAAAGAGCGTCCGGTACCCTTTAAAATGTAGGGCGGGTTAGAGTCATATAATTAAAAACTTGTGGGTATCCAACTCGCCCCGCATATATTTATACACACACATATATACATATATTTATTTATTTTTATACGCATATTATAAAATAATATTTTTAAACCTAAATAATCAATTTCATTGAACAAATTGCATTACAAATATGAGAGATTATAGTTTATTTATAAGATTCATTTGTAGAGATCATGATTTTATGTTTTATAGAAAAGAGTTTAATTAATGTGAAACATATATTTAAAAGAATGTGCTACTTATTTCAAATTTTTTATTGAATTTGAATTCTTTTAATTTTTTCCCGTGTTCTCTTCGCATACTTGTTTCTTGATGGAAATTTTTTTTTTTAAAAAAAAATCTTTATTAAATCTTAGATGAAAGTGTAAAATACAAAATTAAATTAATATAAATTATTTTTTAAAATTTTAAATAATAAGTGAAGCGGGGTAGGTATCTGTTGATCCGACCTTATCTTGATAGATACTCGCTGATATGTGGGGTGGATAAGAGTTAAAAAATGGCTCACCTGTAAAGTGCGAGTCAGGTCAGCAAAATGGTAGACCCAACCCGTGTCCATCCCTAATTCTACTATCTTATAAGTAAGAGAGAATTAACACATAAAAAGGTGTTTGGTCCCCTATGCTGCCGGGGATTTTGTTGTTTTGAGTTGGGCATTTCTATCTTTTCAAGCGGGTTGGTCTCCTCTCTTTAAGCCTTAGGTTTTACGGGTAGCTATTTGCTGCCAGGCAATGGTGGGCTTAGTCCCAATTCTGGCCCCCAAGTACTCATTGCGACTAAAGCTGTGGGCCGGTGGCATTTTGTCATGTTGTGGCCCACATAGTTTCCGTGAGAGGCTAGCTTCCCACCATATGAGGGTATGGACGATGGATGTGTTTGGATAAAAGATTATTTGAAAATATTATTCAGTATAATATTATTGTATTTTTTCTGTGATATAATGTAATGTATGTAAAATATAAAAGTGGTTAGACTTATAAAAAAGTGGTTAGAAAATATATTTGTGATGTATGTAAAATGTAAAGGGGCTATCTCGATAGATCGTATCATCATCATCATCATCATCATTATTAGAGTTTAAAATCATTGATTAATAGATTTGGTTGGTGATTGCAATATATACAGAAGAGAGTTAGAGTGATTTATCTTATTAGAAGATAATTTAAAATTTTCTTATATTTTCAGATTTGTTCAAATTTTTCAGATCTGTTATTTCCGTTAAATTACAAATCTGTTATTTTCTATGACGGTGTTGTAAATCAAATTGCGTTAGACAATTTTCAGGATCCATTGACGAAATTTGCTTTTTATAAAAAAACCATTATTAAATATTGAAACAATGGGTAAAGGGAAAAGAAAAAAAAATTTGTCAATTGCATATTGCATATGCGTCCCCCAACTGCCCCCAATTATAGATTGTGTACTTGCCCACCAAACGTCCACCCTTAAACAAACGAAGAATAAACTAATGAAAGAATGCCACCTCGCTCAAGCTGTCCAGATGATACCTATCGGTAAAGGTAGTGTTAGGATTTTATATAGTTGTTAGATAAATCAAGGAGTCTTTTGCCAAAATAACCTTTTTTTTCAGAAAATATTCCTACAATGATTCAACTTCAAATTTTATTACTAATCTAATCTTTTGACCTTGACCTTATCCCTTAACAATGAGCAACCTCCTTCATGCTTTTTCAATCAAATTCTTCAAATTTAATCAAATTCTCATTACCACTATTATTAACATAGGAGGTTCCAGACTCACGAGTATCCATCCAAAATAAAAGTATAAGAATCCTTTCCTTAGCCCAACATGTTGTTCTCCCAATATAGCCACATACATAGTGAGTTTCCGTTCAATGCAGTATAACAAAATCAAAACAAAACTCCAGAAAGAGTTAATCGAATGAACAAGTGAAGGAGAGTTCTATGCAAATATACTAATAATTCCAATTTTGCAAGATTTGAAGTGAGTTTTTATTTTTTATTTTTTATTTTTATTAGGAAAGAGAGCATCAGAAAGAGAAAATTACCGCAACTGGAATGGATATGAACAATCAAAATTTAGATTTTGCCCTCATGTTTGGTGATAATTCTAGTTTCTTTGGATTTTTAGTGAGTTTTTCTTTTATTTTTTTCTTTTTTTAAAGAGTAGAGTAGAGTATTATAGTCATGTAGAGAATTTTTAGACTATATAAATGGCTAATGAGAGGGTTTACCCTTTTCCGCATTTCCATTTGAATTTGATCAGATGGATAACAAAAAAGGTTGTTGTTAGGAAATTGGCATAATTTCTTTTAGACAGTTTCTTATTTTATGTAGAAGTAATTAGTTTCCTAATTAGTTTAGTTACTTGAAATAGTAGTCAAGGAATTTCCTATAGAAATAGGAGTTATTTCCTATTCTAAACTAGTTTTGGAATTAGCATTAGTTTTCTATTGTTATTTAGATTTTGGCTATATAATTTTCTTATAAATAGATGGGTTGACATACTATACAAGAGACATATAAGAGCACACAAGAGGTGACATGTTGCCTTATACATGGGTGGTTAGAGAGAGTTCTCAGGAGATGAAAGATGGTATACAAGGGTTGGGTTTGGGTTCAAGTTGTATTCTTGTATAAGGTTTTTCTCTCATAATAAAGAACGAGTTTCTCTCCGTGGACGTAGGCTCAATGGTAGAGGCGAACCGTGTTAAATACTGTGTATCGTTTGTTTTTTATGCTTATAGCTTATTTATCATTAAATTGTTGTGCACTTGATATCTCAATAGTTGTTTGTTCAGCACTTGGATCCTAACAAGTGGTATCAGAATTTGGTTGCGAGACTGGGTTGCTCACAAGTACTTGAATCCCAAAAAACTGAATGGTTGGATCAAGAGTTTGGTTGTTCAAGGTTGGATCCTGGTTAATTATTGAGATCAATTGAATTGGTAGCTATTACTAATTGAATAATTTAATGAATGGTATCCTTGTTTCAATGGCTTGGCAAAAAGCAAAAAAATGGAAAGTTAAAAAATATGGAGATACTTGATGGTGAATCTAAACAAGTGATTCAAGGGTCAAGAAAAAAGTAGAATCTAATATTGATTTTGGATGTGAATCGATGGACATTTTCTCACACCTCCAATGGTTGATACTTCATCTCGGTACTTTTTAGATTTCAGTTATGTTCTTTGTGTAGTGTGGCATGTGTTCCAAAGAAAAAAGAAGATCTAACTTTCATACGCCAAAAGATTCTAACAGTTACATGTTTTTCATTTAGGTGGAGTTTTGAAAATCACATGTGGCGAGATAGTCTTGAGGATGGAAAAAAGCATGGTAATTTTACCACTTGATTGCCTCAATGATTAGGGTTAGACCTCAAAAGGGAATCCTGCATTGCAAGTGATAGTGAGAAGACATTTTACAAAGGGAGTTGGTGAATGGAGATACTTTCTCACTAATCAACTAGAGGTTGGATTTGAGGTAACTACACATATTCATTTGCCGATTGAATCAATTTGGTATCAGGATTGTATTGATTCAGGTGTGTAGTTCGATACCATATTATTTGATAGTTGAAAGCAAATGGTTGCTAAAAAATATTTTTGCCAAGGTGGAGATTTGTTAGGAAATAGGCTTAATTTCTTTTAGACAGGTTTTTTGTTTTGTGTGAAAGTAATTAGTTTCCTAATTAGTTTAGTTACTTGAAATAGTAGTGAAAGAATTTCCTATTTGTATGAGTTTAGAAATAGACGTTATTTCCTATTCTGAACTAGTTTAGGAATTAGCATGGTTTCCTGTTATTATTTGGATTTTGGCGATATAATGTTCTCTATAAATAGGTGAGTTGGCATACTACACAAGAGACAGACAACAACACACAAAAGGTAACATGTAACCTTATACATGGGTAGTAAAAGAGGGATCGTAGGAGATGAGAGATGGTATACAAGAGTTGGGTTTGGGTTCAAGTTATATTCTTATATAGGGTTTTCTTTTCATAATAAAGAACGGGTTTCTTTCCGTAGATGTATCAATAATAGAGGCGAATTACGTTAAATATTGTGTGTCATTTATCTTTCATGCTTGTAGATTGTTTATCATTAAATTGTTGTACACTTGATATCTCAATAGTTGTTTGTTCTGCGCTTGGATCCTAATAGCTGTTATGGGAATAAAGTACGAAATTGAATGATATTCGGAATATTTTTTGTAAAGGGAGTTATTTAGACAAATAACTCTAAATTAAGTCTCTTGGCTTTTGAAAACCTGGTCAATATCATCATCTACATCCTACCTCCCTACAGAGGTAGGAACAACAGAAGTCTTGTTCCTCCCTAGTGTTCTGGTGATTCTTTGGTGATTTCGTGCAGCATTAGGAGCAATTTCGATAGGAGAATTCCCATACTGCTTGTTTCTTTCTTTTGTTTTTTTCCTCCTTTCCCGTTTAGTGTTTCAACCTGGTGCTGCATGTGGGTTCTTAATGGCCCCAAGTCACAGTTTACTTTGGTTTTGCAATTATCTAAGCCTAATTTTTTAAAAAATGCATGATGAGCAACAATTTGTTTCTGTTTTGCTATGGTTTGTGCCTAATAAAAAAAAGTGCCTGGTTTTGGATTGATACTATCTTTTTTAGCCATTAGGAAAATATAAATTTAGATTAACAGTTTAGTATGAGTTCTGCTCCAAATTTCATCTACATTCCTCACCAAAAAATCTACTCCAAATTTTGTCTACACTCCTGACCAAAAATAATAATAATAAACGGTCCCTTGAGTGGCCATTTATATAACACTTTTTGAACATATTCAAAAAAAAAATAGTATAATTTTGTTCCAAACTCAATTGAATATTTTAGTACCAGTTTTGTTCGAAATTCTTCTACATTACTAGAAAAGAAAAAGAGGTATGGTGAGCTTTATCTACATTCTTGACCAAAAATAAATAAGTAAATAAAGGATCCCTTTAGTGTCCACTTATATAACACTTTTAGCAGGAATTCATTACTACTATTTTTATGCATCAAGTAATTACTTGCATGAAAAAAATAAATTTTAGTATAATTTTGTCCCAAATTCAATTGAATATTTTAATACCTATTTTGTTCAAAATTTTTCTATATTGCTGAAAAGGAAAACGAAGTATGGTGAGCTTTAATTACTTGCGTACTTTTTAAATAGTCAAAATGTAATAATAGCAATGGATGATTAAACAAACAACATATAAAGTCTTTGTAAAGTATAATGGTGAGTTTTAATTAATTGTGTATGCTTTACATAGCCAAAAAATAATAATAGCAATAGATGATTAAACAAACAACATATAAAGCAAAATTTATTATTTCCTTCTTATTTGATAGGTGTCGAGTCTGTGCAATAATAATTACCTACTCAAGAAAAATACAAATTTTGTATATAGCGGTGAGCAGGGTCGAATCCACAGGGGTTGGGGATAATTCGTTTCTTCTAGAGTCCAAAGTATGGGGGGTTTTTTGAAAATATAAAATGACTAATTAACCAACTAATGAAACAACTAATAGATATAAACAGGAATTAATCAATAACCAATACGACTCTAGTCAAATGTGCAACTTTTCAGACACGGTCCATCCAACTGATCATCGATGCAAAGATAATTCAATTACTCATCAATAGATTGGTTATAATTGTCATACACGCGATAAATAACCAGTCTTTCCTTACTTTTTCAATAGTCAAGGTACGACCGTTGACTATTTCTCTAAGCAAGAAACAACCCTAGGTACGACCTCGATTGCATTAATAATCAGAAAAATCCAATCCTAACCAACAAACACGCTACGAGGGTTCGTTTAAATTAGATCATACATTTCCCAAACATGAAACCAATCACGCTAGTCGCCACTGATATTAACCAATTGAATAATTACGGATTCAATCAATTAATGTGACAGTAGATTATTAGGTTAATTTGAATATTCGGCCCTTGACATTCAAATAACAAAACAATCATAAGCAATTAAACCAGAAAATGTACGAATACCAATGAATAAAAGAAATAAGTAAAATAATTCGATCTCACAGATGTTTGGAACTATGTCTTCAAATTAACTTTCGACTAGAAAACGGAGATTTAGTTTTTCATTGAGAGTAACTCATGCAATTCCATTGAAGGAAATTGTATCAACGTTTGACAATAGAAAAAAACTACCTAGAGGAGAAAAAAACTAAGTGACTGCCGCGTGTTGTACTTCGCAGAGTCCCTCCCGAAATTGTTGCTAGCTGAAGTCCTAATCAAACGGGAATCCGGCTTTTTCTCTCTCAAATCCGTGCAAAGGAAAGAAAAGACAAGATATTGCTGTTGCCAAAGATGGGTCTGCCCACGAATTCTACTTGCGGACTTTTCAATTGATTGGTTTCCTAGTACCAATCAGATTCCTAAGGAGTTTCCTATTACAATTTAATTTTCTGAAAACTCTCCCAATCACTTGAGAATGATCCCTCGAAATCAGGAAGGTCCTGGTAGCTATCAAATTAGGAAATTGATTCAGATTTGGAGATTGCCCAATATCAATCCCGACTTTTTGGCCTTGAATGTAGGTCCCGAATGTACCACCATCAAATTAACTGGAAAATTGTCACTTTTAATTATGTTTTGCTCTTTTTTCTACAATTAGCACCATTAACCAAATATAAGTAGAATCCGACAATTAAAATAATATTTGGCTAAACTCAAGGGAAGCATAATTATAAATTTAGTAACAAATTATGACCTATCATTATTTCTTTGAGCTTTTCCCCTACTTAAATGGCATTCTTCCTAACTATTACTTTGTATTAATAAACATACCATAACAAAAAATTTCATGATAAATTTTCTTCCGAAATTTTCTATATTAGTGAAAGATGCTTGCTATTAGTGAATATAATCTAATAATCTAACAAAAAAAAGGATACATTTTGCTCCAAATTCCTCTATATTAGCTAAAATACAAATAGAAGCTTCCTTGATTGGAAACTTGTTTAATGCTTTTTGGATACAACAACTATTACTATTTCTATGCACCATTTATTTATTTCTTTGTTGCTAAAAAATAATTATGCTAATAATTTTTGTGTTAAATGCGCTGAGCTCCAATTGTTTCAATGACTTTTAGATAATAGAAAAATAATGTTTAACAGTTGGAAATCGCTACACATAGAGAATGCAAGGTTGAATTTAATTTTTCCTGCTTGCTTCTTAGAAGAGCTTTTTGCTTGATAAATTGTGTCCTAATTACTCCCTCCGTTCTATTTTGATAGTTTTTTTTTTTTACATAGTTTAAGAAAATCTAGTTAAATTTGTTAAAAGATTAAATCCAGTCTACTATTTTCTTGAAATACTATTAAACTAATATCAAAAGTATAACTAATCATTATATCTTTACATTAATTACAATAACAATACTATAAAAATTGTACCATTCAAACCATGAATCTAAGCAATTAATAAATAGAGTAGGTTATACTCATTGATAATAAAGATATTTTAGAGAAATTACAATTTAATTATATTTTTCAATTGAAAAGTGGACTACAATTTACGATGAATGAAAAAAATAGACTATCAAAGTGGGATGAATGGATTACATTGTATTGATATTAATAAATGAATGGTATAATAAAAGATTTCATGAATTTTGTTCCAAATTTATAAATTTTATTCCACATATTTTCTATTTATATTAAAAGAAAAAATAAAAGATATTTTGATTAGACACTTATTCAATACTTTCGAGACAAATCTACTATTATTGTTTCTGTACATCATTTATTTATTACTTAATTTTAATAGCATAATAATATTGATATCTTTTCTATTGGATGTGGTGAACTCCAATTGAATAAACATAACATGATTAAAAAAAATTATTCCATAGATTTTACTCCAAATTTGTCTAACTTTCAAAATTTTCCTTTTTCCCTTGAATTTAGTTAAATAACTTACTATTAATTATGCTTCAAATACCTCTCAATTCCTCACAAAAATATTAAATCATTTATAATTGAAAATATTGAATAATTGAATAATTTTGAAAAAAATTATTTTATATATTTTACATTTTTACTCCACATTTCTCTAAATTTTTAGATTTTTTCCTTCTCTTATTTAAATTTAGTGAAATATTTACTGCCAATTCTACTCCAAATACCTTGTATTTAGATTTCTCTACATTTCAAATTTTTTCCTTTTTCATTTATGAAATAATTAAAAAATCCCTTTATTTTTAATGTTCTTTACACTTATTCATCACTATTATTTTTATCCATTATTTATCTATTTCTTCATTTCAATAGCATAACAATAATAGTATCTTTTTTATTCTTTATCATCATTTTTTATTTTTCAATTATTTTCCATTTTTTCCTTTTGTTTGATTTCTCTAAGTGTGCTTTTTTTCTCAATAATTTCTATTAATAAGCATACTATAGCAGACAATTGCTTAATACATTTTCTTATTAATAAATGTTTTGATAATAATAATATTAAACTTTATTACTAGCCGACTAATAGCTTCACTTAACATTTTTCCTATTACCATAAAACACATGCCCAAAAAAAAAAATACCATCACCAAATCATGGCAACTCCGCGCGAAGAGCAAGGCAAAGCCACTTAATAAGTAATAAAAGAGCCAAGAGTTTCATCACTCTACGCGTGACTTTTGTCGTCCTCTCGTGACTCTCCTTCTCACTTGTTTAGGGCATTGCGCAGATTTAAGTTATTAATTTCTTCTACCCCTAAGTTAGACTCAAGCACTAATTCAGAGATTCAGAGGCCGCCTCTCTTCTTTTCTTCAATTTCTCTTAATTTTTTACTTTGTATGCATTCCTTTAATCCTCTTTGTTGGTGACATAGGATTAGATACAAACACCTCTTCCTCAAACTTTTTTTCGTTCTCTTCATCGCTCTCTCCCACTATTGCTCGTATTTTGCATTTCCGAACCTCTAAAACTTTGCCTCCTACTTTTGTTGCTTTTCTTTTCCTGTTCCTTTCTAGACGAAATATTATGTAGCATTTGGGTCTTTTGAAGATTTTTGGTGGGGTTCAAACAGGTGTCCATTTTTGTATTTTCTTAATTTTTTTTGTTCATTTACTTTCTGCTAGCGTAATATAATCCTTTTCTCTTCTCTTCCTGTTTCTCTCCCACCGAAATATTAGGCTGGATTTGGGTGTTTTTCTTAAATTTTTTGTTTGTTTGCTTTCTGTTGGCCTAATATAATTCTTCACTCTTCTCTTTTTGTTTCTCTTCAGGTGGAATATTAGGCAACATTTGGGGTCTTTTAAAGGTCTACCGAAGCACTAAATTGGTTTAGTTCTGGCTTTTCAAGGGATCAGAAGTTTTTAAGTATTTTTTCGATCTTCATAATTCTTTCCTCTTCTCTTTCTATTTCTATGCATGTGAAATATTAGGCAGCATTTAGGTGTGCCATTTTTATCATTTTTACAGTTTTTGTTTTTATGGTTTTTCTCTTTATTTTTTTGTGATGCTTAGTTTTGGTGTTTTGAAATATCTGAAAAGTTAGGGTATGAAGAACTGGTGATTTTGCTTAGTTGTATTTTTTTTCCTTTTTTCCCTTTTCCTTTTCTACATTAGTGACGAGGGAATTTTTTGCAATTTTTTAGGAGATTTTGTTGAAGAGTTGGTGGTGTAGTGTTTTTTTTTTCACCCTACTTTGCTGGATTTTGTTCTTTTTGCTACTTTGATTAGTGAAAATTTAGCCCATTTTCCATGCTCTTCTACTTTGTTTTTTAGCCTTTTGTCACTTGTATCATCTGTTTGTCTTTTTTTTTCTTGGTTTGTTGATAGTATAGTTAAGAATTTTTCTCTTTCTTACGATTCTGTGAAAGGGGAGCACTGGGAGTGTTTTTGCTATTTTTAGGAGATTTTTGAAGAGTTGGTGGTGTAGTGGTTTTTTTCACCCCACTTTGCTTGATTTTTCTTTTTGCTACTTTGCTTAGTGATAATTTAGCCCATTTTCCATGCTCTCCTGTTTTGCTTTTTAGCCTTTTGTCACTTGCATCTTCTGTTTGTTTTTTTTCTTGGTTTGTTGATAATTTACTTAAGAATTTTTCCCTTTCCTACGATTCTCTGATAGGTGAGCAATGGGAATGTAAGACCACAAAAGTCAGAAGTCTACTAGCAAGCATTATAATACTCACCACCTTGGGAATCAATCAGCGGTTTAGACAAAAAACAAGTTATTTATCTCTGTACTCAAATCCCATTTCCAAATCACGATCACATATGTTGAGGATCCAATCTTCATGCAGGGTTGTAAAAGGACCACAATTTTTTATATTTGTTGATAATTGGATTTGTTGCATTTTGCAATTTTTTCTTTTGTTTTCTTCTTTTTATTATTCATACTTATACAGTTCATACTCACATAAACGTGCATTTTTTTCAGTTAAGCATCATTCGACTATCTCAAATTACTTCAAAAAGTTCTCGTACGTCTTGAAAAAAGATGTTCGAGGTTTTACTTTCGACCAAATATCATTCACATAGACTTTCATGTTGCAATCAATTTGATGATGAAAAACTATTGATGAGGCGTTGATGGATGGCTTCAGCATTTTTCAACCCACAAGACATGGTAGTGTAACAATACATACCTTAATCCGTAACAATAGCTGTCTTTTTTTTAGTTTTTTTCGGTCATATCAATCTGATGATAACCTTTAAATGCGTCCAAGAAATACACAAATTCATATCTGATGGCCGAATCAACCAAAGATTCAATCCTTAACAATGGGTAACAATCTTTGAGTAGGCCTTATTAAGGTCAGTAAAATCGACACACACTTACCAACCTCCCCTGTCTTGCTTAACCATTATTGGATTCAATAGCCACGTAGGATATTGGATCTCGTTTATTATCTTGGCCGCTAACAGTTTATTTAGCTCAACAAAGATGGCTTGATTCCTTTTAATACTGAAGTGTCTTCTCTTCTGCTTGATAGATTTAATGTGGGGATCGATATTAAGCCAATGTACCATCAATTTGTGAGGAATACTAAGAACATCTTCCATAGTCCAACTAAAGACACCTCAAAATTCTCACAAGAATTGAACTAGAAGTTTTTGAATATGAAAAGGAAGAAAGTACTGACACGAATAGTCCTCTCAAGAAGATCTGGATCAATGACTACCTCTTTAACCTTATCTCCAGTCTCAAGCCTTTTAAGCTTTCTAATCTTTTGAGGTTCAATCACATCAAGAGTGAATATATTGGGAGTTTTTGATCTCGAAGATGAAGGTTTAAAAGAGTTTGTTGAGATGGAATCTTGTATAGTTGCCAATAGCATTCCCAAGTCGCCTGTATATTGCTGCATATTTTGATTATTCCCCAAAGGGAGAGAAATTTAAAGGTCAAGTGATAAGTAGAAAATATTGCTCTAAGAGTATTCAAAATAGGACGGTTAAGGAGCATATTATAAAGAGAGTCCGCTTTGACCACGATAAAATTAACACATAGTTTGGTAATAAGAAAATTTATCAACAATCAGTATTAAAGTTATCATCCCTTCTGGATAGATGACATGCCTCCCAAATCCTACCAAGGGAGTTTGAACTTAAATAAGTTGATTGTCTATCAAATGGAACTTTTTAAAAATTTTTAGTAAAGAATGTCGACTAAACTACTGGCATCCACATAAACCTTTTTTATCGCAAAATTATTGACAAAAATCTCAATAACCAAGGCCTCATACTTGTTAGAGGCCATAGGCACAGCGTCATCGGGACTATAGATCACAACCGGTGTAAGGCAAGAATTCGGTTCCATAAAACTGAGTTCGACTTGCCGATAAGTTCTCTTTTGAGAGTTCTGACTATCTCCTCTTATGGATCCGAGATAGTATTAATGACCCATGCTATATTAGGCCTATAACCGAGGATCCATCTCGAGAATATTGTCAGGTTCCCTAGGATCTTGAGATAGTTTATCATAAACACGAGGATCACGCCGATCTTCTTGATGCCCATCATGATGGTCATATCAGCAATTATCTCTATGGTTTCCATCTTGGTTATTTCTAACGTACTACTTTAAGAGGTTCTTAATTTCTTGCTTCAAATCATTACAGTTTTTCGCCTCATGGCCAATATCCCTGTAAAATGCATAATAGAGATTAGCATTGCTCGTCTCTCTCTTTCTTATCATCTTGAGAGGAGGCCTATCAAGATTTTGCTGTTCCATTATGGCAAGAATATGAAATCGAGTAATAGTAATTGAAGTCAATTTATTCTCTGAGATGGGAGGCTTTCCATTAGTGATTTTCTCAAAGATACTGAGTCGGTCATGGTTGAATCCTTGATTAGGTCCAATTGAGTTTACAGAATCATTTCTTTCTTGATCTGGAGCAGCTCATGTAGACAAAGCCTCTTTCATCATCCTATTAGCATCTTCTCCCTAGATATCTCGGTCGACATGCCTTCAGAGTTCATTCAGTATTCTCGAATAGTCTTAGCTTCAGCCTATTTGTGAAGGTGGTTATGGTGACTTGTTCATTAGAATCTAAAATCTGCATACTCTTCTCAGAAAAATGATGGAGATAAGATTTTAGGGATTTCTTAGGAGTTTGTTGGATATTTATTAAATACGCCGAAATCTTAGTAATAGGTTGGAAAGATACAAATCTGTGATCAAATTTATCTATTAGTTCTTTAAAACAGATGTGCTCCTAGGTTTTAATTTTTAGAACCATTTTTGAGCATTTTCTTATAGAAGTACAGGAAAGACCTGACACATTACTGAGTCAGGTAAACAATATAACTTAAACATTGAGATGAAAGCTCAAATATAATCTTTAGGGTCCCCTTTCCCATCATAGTAAGAAAGATTAGATAACTTAAAATTAAAAGGAACCAATTCATTGTTTATATTATCAGTAAATTGAAGAGCTTTCATATAATTAGCAGCAAATCCCACATCTTATTTTGGTAGTTTGGTTTTTTCCTTCTAAACAAACCGCAGGTTAGGGCTCTAGATATGGTTACTATTTTGAAATCTGTTTAAAAAGAAGCCGTTTGGAGTCACTCCACTTAGGATGGCGATCATCTGACTCCTCTTTGGAAGGTGTCTCGAGGGAAACCTTAGACTGATGTTTAAAGGTTTTGGCTTTCTCTTTCCCCTTTCTCTTGAAATATCTCCCCAATTCTTCAAAAATACTGAGGTTTTCGGCTACAAATTCAACCATATGAGTCAAGGTATTTTTATTTATAGGCTGAGGATCTAGTTCTCGTTGATTGTCTTCTTCCTGGTTGTCTCAAAGGGGTTTGTTGTTAGTAGGGGGAGCACGTTGACTCCTATAATGAATGGGTATCATTGTCAAAGAAATTTGGAACAAAGTATTTTTCCCATAAACGATGCCAATTGTGCTAACAAGGTCCTACAAGCTGAGTCGAGGTCTAATGCGCTAGTCTGTTTGCCTGCTCGCCTACAATACAAAAAAAAGAGAGGCTGGAGCTATCTCCCTCAGGGTCCCTCCAATGTTTAAGTTAGATATTTATTACTTGAATAAGATCGGGTAGGTTAAGTTATATACGTCACAAGTTAACAAATGGTCAATACTTATACTCGTAAAATTAGGGGATGAAATGATGAGGTCTAGGTAGTCTGACTTGTAATGGCATCAGAAGTAGGTCTAAGTCATAGGGTAGATAGTTTTCATATTAATCATGTCAGATGTCTGTCAAGAATTGTGCATCAACTAATAAGCCAAGACTTGACTTCATCTCAGATAGATAGGATATATCGAGATGAAGTTGTATCCTAGCCGAATTGGCCGAACTGTCCACACTACTATTAATGATGGATTGGGTTTTTCTTTATTTCCTACACTGCTTGTGAACAAGCTATGGCGAAATTGAATAAAAGACGAAGATGTAGAGAAAGGATTGGATAAGTGGAGTCATGTTATGGTGGGATTTATTTTTGGAGCAGTCCTTTCTTTCCAGATTATAAAACAGTTTGTTGAATTTAAGTGGAAGTAATTTGGTAATGTTGATATTGTCTTGGTGAAATCTAGTATGCCTATCTTTCATTTTGTGGATGCTACATCTAAGGCTGAGATATTAGATCAATTTTCATGGCCATTTATGAGCAAGATTCTCTTTCTCAAGCCTTGGTCTTCTAATCTTGATTTGGCAAAGAAAGAGCTCATTTCAGTTCATATTTGGATTAACTTCCCTAATTTGAAGCTTGATTACTATTCTAAAAAGATTGTCAGTAAGCTTGCCAGTTTTATTGGACAACCTCTTTATACAGACAAGTTGACTATAGATTAGTCGCGATTGTCATTTGCTCGATTATTTATTAATATATTAAGGCAAATGTTAATAGTCCTCTTCTGAGAACTATTACTCATGTTAATGAGAAGGGAAATCTTTGTTCCAAGAGGTTATTTATGAATGTTTACCTCATAAATGTTTGCATTGTGGAAAATTTTGGCATGCTACTTCTACTTTTATTCTTAAACCACATATAGTTCAGCAGCGGGTCCCTAAATATGTGGTGAATTCAACTCCTATTTAGATTGTAATTCCATCTCAAGTTAAAACTCTGAGACATAGTTGGATGTTGATATTGAAAGATCCTTTGATAAATCTGATGATACGACTATTAGGAGTAGGGAATTGGAACTTATTCTACCCATGCCTGTTACTTCAAATTCATTTGTAGTACTAGCAGCTATTGATGAAGAACCTACCATAGAAGTATAAGGTCATCAAGGTGGCCAATTGTTAGTAATGATTCCCAAATTGGATAGAAAATTGAGATCCACTAGAATGAAGAATGGAGAAAGAAAGACCACAAGGGGTAGTTGCACGCCTCCTAATTCTTCTTCTTAACCATGAATATTTAGTGTTGAAATATACATGGCCTGAATATGCCCTATAAGTAATTAGCTATTATAACTACAATACAAACTTATAAACTAGATATATTGGGTATAGTTGACACAAAAGTAGATAATGAAAAATTTTCTATCATTTCTATCAGTAGGGTTGCATTGCAAATTGTGATGGTCAAGAAACTTCTAGGATTTAATTTGCAAGAAATCTGCATGCGGTAAATATTATCTTAGCGGATGTTTATGACAAGTCATTGCTTGCCTTGTGTCTCATTCATTGTGGGATAGTCAATTTTATGTTTCCATGATTTATACTGCAAATGAGAGAGAGGATGGGTTACTATTATGAAGAAAATTGAAGTTGTTGAATTCATCTATTCATATATTATATGGTACCATGATGTGTAAGTTGACAGTAGTAAAAGAGATTCATAAGCCATTGAAGAATTTGGGGATTGTTTACAGCTGTTAGATATTGATGACATGCCTTATAGAGGTGTTTTGTTGACTTAGTGCAATGGCAGATTTGGAAATCTTTGGATTTATTATTGCAAGTTTGATAGAGTTCTATGTAATAATACCGGTTTTCTATTTTTGAAAAATCAGAAGTTCAGTTTCTTTCCCTCTCGGTGTCCAATCATATCCTTGGAGTAGTTACTATGAAGGATGACTTTGATTTTGGGTCAAAATCGTTTAAATTTCATGCTTTTTGGATGACACACCTTATGTTTTCTACCTTGTTGTGGGAGTCTTGGAATGTTAGTGTTATTGGGAATCCTGCATAGAAGTTGTGTGGTAAATTGAAGTTAAGCAAGTATTACTATTAAAGTTAGGCAAGTAGCTGATGACTTTTTACAAATTCAGCACCGATTGTAGGCTACAGCTTTTGACTGTTCATTGCAGCAGCTTGAAAAGGAATTGATCTGCTCTTATTCAATCATCTGTTCTTATTCAAAACTTACTTTGGTTGAAGAATGTTTCCTCAAAGATAAATCAAGATGTAATTGTGTGACGCCCCACATCTCCCTAAGGCGGACCAAAGGGTATCCGCGGACGCCTGCCCAGCTCACGCCAGGACTCAAGCAATTCCATTCAATTTCAAACCGAACTAAACACTTCGAAGAGAGCAACATAAAAACAATAATGCGGAAGCGTTCAAGCTTAATAAGTCACTTAATGTATAACCAGTACATCGGGTAATCATAAAACGACTTAAATTCAAAGTACACATCAGGGCCCAAACCTTTCAAGTTTTCAATTTCCAAAAGTACAACCCAAACCAGGGCCTAATCAAAATATATAACAGGAGTCTTAACAAAATTACAACGGATGGTTTCTCCATATTTCTCCAAGAGTCGGTCCTGTTAAGGAAAACAAAACTATAGGGTGAGCTAAACGCTCGTGATGCCAAGAACACACAAGCAAGCACTTAGTCAAATAACAAACCCAAACTTAATAAATAAAGCCATGTCTTTTCAATAATCAATCATTCAACAGGAAAAGTAATCAGAAACAATTCAAGGATATAGTAGCTCTCAGGAGCTAAGTTCCACTCGATCTGCCGACGTCATTCGTATACCTTCCCGCATTGACCCTCCTGTCAACCGGGTTGGTATTTCCATTTCCGTAGATCACCACTTACTTTCCTCCGTCCACCGTACACCCCAAGGGCCCACAAGTCTATTATTGGGCGATACTCTACGAGTATGCCAAGCAAGACCTCTTATTAGGTCGAGCTTATGTGTATCTCATGGCTCGCCCCAGTCCCCGACCAAGCCCATTACCGGCTCGAGTCTAAGGTTGGCCTATGAGTTTGGGCGTCCCCCATTCATTTGAAGGTCGAGGAGGTTCACTCCAACGACACAAGCATTCATGACATAACATTGCATTTCATTCATTCATTCAATACATTCCATTCATTCATTTGAAATTAGAACGAGTGCGATAAAGTACGCACCCGCCCTTATTTTTAAAACTTTCAACAAATACCACAATTAAACAAGTATCAAAATTCACACACTTGACACTCACCGAGCAATTCAATAAGAATTATTTTCCGGAAGTTCAAGTGTCCGCGGTGAGATCCTCTTGAAGGTCTCCTTGCGCGCCTGGCAATAATAGTGGATAATCACACAATTAACCCACTTATCAAGAAAGATTGTACACTAGTACAATCTAAGAATTATTTTGCAAAAAGGAACCTCGATTTCACGTAAATCGAGGCTCAACTTGCCTTTTATTAGGTACAATATTATTTGAGTTTTTATCTTGAAAATCGTAAGCAAAACGTTTAAGAACATCAAAAGAACAAAGAGTTTTTGAAAAACTCTATTTCTTTGGAATTGGAAAATTTTTTCAGTTTTATGATGAACCTTTGAAAAATCATAACTCGCTCGGTATAAGTCGAGAATTGGAAAACTTTATACCGTTGGAAACCTCTTAGAGAGTACTATAAGTTCCTAGAAGACACTTTTCCATGAATCGAAGTGAAAAGTGGTCAAAAATGAGCTTGAAAACGCAGGGTTGGTTTTCATGGCAGAATTAAGTTGGATTTCGGCCAACTTTGGAAATTCGGCACGATTCACACGTTGCAAACCGGCCTCTGAAATTTGCAGCTCAATTAGTGTTACAAGGGAGGTTTATAACAAAACAAGCGGATCAAGAATCGGAGTTTCGGGTACCGAGATACGGTAGCCCGAAGTTGAGCAAATTCAAGACTGGATGAGAATTTTCCAGATTTGAACCTCCAACATGAGGAATTTAATTGGGTATCGAAACGAACTTGGATTGGTACCAAAATTGGCAGTATTTCAATACTATATGGAAAGTATCTCTCTATCGAATTTCGAGGAAAAATACCCTCGGCAAGGTAGTTAATTAGCCCACCAAAGTTCAAGAAAAATCCTAAGGCAATCTGCCTTTGACTTGCATTTCCCAATTTCCAATCGTCTAACCAAGAAAGTTATCCAACCATGGTTCATTTGTGAAATAAGGGTCTAAGATACTCCCATAATATCTTTGGTAAGTGTTTAATATCAAAAACATCAACTAACAAATTCACTCCAAGATTTGGTTCCAAACCAGTCCAAACATCATGGTTTTCCAAAACAGAGCAGTCCACTTGTTTCAGTCACAAATCAGTCAATATAGCTCGAAATTGAGCATGGCTTACGCCGTTGGAAAGTACATTCATAGGACTAAAATATCACAGAAGAAATCATTTCCAAATTCGGCACCCATCTGGTTCAAATTTGGGCATCAAGTTGCTGCCTGAACACTTCATTCCAGACGAACAGAGCAACAGGACAGCGAACTTAAAACATTTGGTTCGGCTTGCTCACAAGGAATCAGAACGTGCATTTTATACCAAATTAAAGCTAGGAATGTCTAGTTTCAAACGCCACCGACGGCACATGATTTCGACATCCGAGGACAGAGTTATAGCCAAAATACTACCGCTGGTCAGGGCATACGCGAATCAGTTTTCCAGATTTGCTGGTTTCTAAAAAAAATTCATTTGCCCATTCAAACCTCATTATTTTTGGATGAAATTTTCCACACCTCTAATACATCATATAAGCATCCAGTACAAGCCATTAGTTCATTAAAAACTAGCCTTAAAATGGCCGAATAAAACAGGGGTAGAATCGGAAGTTTTCGCTTCTTGCACCCAATGAAGTTCCTACTAATTACCCACCACTAATGCATCATTATAATCACTAAACCAACAATATAATCACCATTAATTATCACATCAGCAACAACAACCCAAGTGTGGGAATTCCAAGAGCCCACAATCACATTTTTACACCATAATCAAGTAACTAAGTGCATGCATGAGCTTAATCTTGCCATATAATCTCCATAAGATAAGAATCCAAGGGTTGATCATTACCTACTCCTTTGGTTTGCAAGGTCAGAATTTTCGGCCCTCTTGAAGCTCCAAGAAACCGTGAAAGCTCCCCTCCTCCTTAGCTAGATATAATCTCCAAGAGGTTTGCTAAGTGGTCTCCAAGTTGGGTGTGATTTGGAGGTGATTTGGGTGAGATTAGTGTGCAGAAATTTTAGAACAAGGAGTTAGAGAGAGGGAGTGTTTTGGCCGGCCATGAGGAGAGGGAAGAGAGAGTGTGTTTGATCTAAGTTAGCTTCCAATAGAAGGTGCAATGTGTGGTGCAAAATCACCCAAAAGTCAACTCTCATTAGGGGCCGTTTGGTGCGATTACGGCTCGATTTTTCGCGTGTTTGGTTCACTAGTGCACTAAACCTCCAAGGCATATATATTCATGTAAATATTATTCACTCTTAATTGTCCCGGAATAAGGGTCTAAAGTCCCTCAAATGAAGTCGCGCGTGTGAAAACGCGTACCGTCAATTTTAACGCTATAACGCGAAACTTTCGGAAAATTCTTATAACGATTGCACTACTAACTATCACTTGAATATTTATTCATAAGATTACCTATTTTAGGACCATAGTACAAGTCTCCAATATTCCAAGCTTATTGTGCTACTACGCGGATAAAATCTCCAAGTACTATTCACTATTTTTACGAAACGCGCTCTAGGAAATTAATTTTTGAAACGAATCATTTTAAAAATATAACGAAATTATATTACCATGTATTTAGGTCTAATAAGACTAGAAAATATTCCTTGGAAATAAAATCCAATTAAATAATTTATTAAGCCATAAATTAGGCATAAAATAATAGTTTTTACGAGTCTTCACATCCTCTCCCCCTTAAGAAAATTTCGTCCTCGAAATTTACCTTGGTTGATGAACAAGTTTGGATACTTCTCTCTGATTGTCTCTTCAACTTCCCATGTTGCTTCCTCTACTCCATGGTTCTTCCATAGAACTTTCACTAGTGGTATCTGCTTGTTCCTCAGTTCCTTCACCTTTCGATCCAAAAGTTTTACCGGTCTCTCCTCGTAGGTCAGGGTTTCATCGATCTCAATACTCTCCGGTTGTAAAACATGAGAGGGGTCTGGATGATATTTCTTAAGCATGGACACATGAAACACGTTATGAATACGAGATAAGCTCGGTGGTAATTCCAGCTTATAGGCTACATTCCCAACTCGCTGAATAATCTTATATGGCCCTACAAACCTTGGTTGTAGTTTCTTCCCTTTTCCGGACATCAGGCTTGCTTTTAAAGGCGTAATCTTGAGAAATACCATATCTCCAACAGTGAACTCCAAATCTTTTCTCCGATTGTCGGCATGACTTTTTTGTCTACTTTGAGCGGTTTGAATCCTTTGCCGTACCAATTTTACCTTTTCATTAGCCTCCTCAATCCAAGACACGGTAGTCGGGTCTAAAATTTTTCGTTCACCTATTTCATCCCAACAAATTGGGGATCTACACTTCCGACCATAAAGTGCTTCGTATGGAGCCATTTGAATAGAAGAATGGAAACTATTGTTATAGGCAAATTCCACTAAAGTCAAAAACTTACTCCAATTCTCTCCAAAGTCCAGTACACAAGTCCTCAACATGTCCTCAAGAGTTTGAATTGTTCTTTCAGATTGTCCATCAGTCTGGGGATGATAGGTGGTACTAAAGTTCAACTTAGTCCCCAACACTTCTTGCATCTTTTGCCAAAACCTCGAAACAAATCTTGGATCCCTATCCGACACAATACTCACAGGTATACCATGTAGTCTAATGATCTCATCCAAGTACAATCTGGCCAACTTCTCCAATGGATATTTCATATTAATCGGCAGAAAATGAGCCGATTTAGTCAATCTATCTACTATCACCCAAATGGCATCATGGCCTCTCTGTGTCCTTGGTAAGCCTGATACAAAATCCATGGTAATATTTTCCCATTTCCACTCAGGTATTTCTAGAGGTTGCAAAAGCCCAGATGGTTTCTGATGTTCGGCTTTAACTTGTTGACAAACCAAGCATGTCTGAACCAATTGGGCAATTTCCTTCTTCATATTTTTCCACCAATATAGACTTTTCAAGTCTTGGTACATTTTATTTCCTCCTGGATGTACTGTAAACCTTGATCGGTGTGCCTCTTCCAAAATTTCTTTTCTAAGCTCTTCATCCTTTGGCATAACCACCCGATTTCGAAATCTCAATATTCCATCTGATCCCAAAGTGAAATCGGTCTGGTCTCCCATCTTGACTTTCTCCACCAACTTTTGCATTTCAGGGTCCTTTTCCTGAGATTCCTTAATACGTTCCAATAAAGTGGAGGTTATCACAATATTCCCCAAAATCACTTTCCTTGGTTCTAATCGAGGATTCCAATAACTAACTTCCTCCAACAATCGAAATTCCTTAATCATCAATCCAGCCATTTGTACCTGACGGCTCAAAGCATCGGCCACTACATTGGCCTTTCCAGGGTGGTACTTAATAATGCAGTCATAATCTTCCAGAAGTTCCATCCATCTGCGTTGTCTCAAATTCAGTTCTTTCTGAGAAAATAAGTACTTAAGGCTTTTGTGATCTGTAAAAATCTCAAATGTCACTCCGTACAAATAGTGTCTCCATTTCTTCAAAGCAAAGACCACAGCCGCTAACTCCAAATCATGGGTCGGATAATTTCCCTCATGCGGCTTCAATTTTCTAGAGGCATAAGCTATCACTTTATCATTTTGCATCAAAACACATCCCAAACCTTCCTTAGATGCATCGGTGTAAACCACAAAACTATCATGTCCATTTGGTAGAGCTAGAACAGGCGCTCTAGTCAACCGTCTTTTCAACTCCTGAAAACTTCCTTCACACTTAGGACTCCAAATAAATTTTCCATTTTTCTTGGTCAACTCAGTCATAGGTCCAGCAATTTTCGAAAAATCCTGGATGAATCTCCGATAATACCCTGCCAATCCTATAAAACTCCGAACTTCCGTTGGGTTTTCCGGTCGTTTCCATTTCGAAACAGCCTTCCACTTTAGCTGGATCCACTTTAATCCCATCCTTAGAAATTATATGTCCTAGGAAAGTCACTTCCTTTAGCCAGAATTCACACTTGCTAAACTTAGCGTATAACTGATGTTCCCTCAAGATTTGTAAAACAATTCTCAAATGTTTCTCATGATCTTTTACATTCTTAGAGTACACCAAAATGTCATCAATGAAGATCACCACAAATTGGTCCAAGTAAGGCTTAAAAACCCTATGCATTAAATCCATGAAAGCGGCAGGTGCATTGGTTAACCCAAAAGGCATTACTGCAAACTCGAAGTGCCCATACCTCGAGTTAAAAGCAGTCTTAGGTATGTCCTTCTCCAAAATCCTCAATTGATAGTAACCTTGCCTTAGATCCAACTTTGAAAATACTACCGCCCCTTGCAGTTGGTCAAACAGTTCATCAATGTGGGGTAGTGGGTATTTATTCTTAACCGTAGCATCATTTAAGCCTCGATAATCTATACATAACCTCAAACTCCCATCTTTCTTCTTTACAAACAAAACTGGGGCTCCCCACGGGGAATCACTCTCTCGAATAAAACCCCGTTCCAACAAATCCTGTAATTGTAACTTCAACTCTTTCAACTCAGCTGGAGCCATCCTATATGGTGTCCTTGATATAGGTGCTGTTCCCGGAGCTAAATCAATTTTAAAAGCTATTTCCCGTTCCGGGGGTAAAGACTCCAATTCTTCAGGAAAAACATCAGAAAATTCTTTCACTACCGGTGTGTCCTCCAGATTCACCTTATCGCTAGGGGTATTAATAAGAAAAGCCAAATACCCTTGAGCTCCTTTACTTAACAATTTTCTAGCCCGAATTCCCGAAATAAGTGCAGATGAGGCTAACTTACCCCTCACATCCAATTTCAGGTTGCCTCCCTGGAATACACAATTCTACAATTTTCGTCCTACAATTCAGTTGGGCATTATAACGGGCTAACCAATCCATCCCTAGGATCACATCATATCCTTTAATCGCTAAGCCTATCAAATCGGCCAGCAATTTTCTTTCGTTCACGCAGATTTCACTATTCTTATACACCAGATTAGCAATTAAACTTTTGTTCCCAGTGGGTGTTTTAACCTCCAAGTCATATGGTAACTTAATTGGCTTCAAGTCTATTCCCTCGAATTGGAAAGCAGAAAAGTTCACTCGCCTATCCTCAGTGTAGTCTAGAGCGGCGAATATATTGGTCATCCTTTCTAACCAATTCTCCGCTACTTCGGGGTCAGGTTCACCCATAAACTTAGGCGGGTTAAACTTTAGGAATCTTTCCAGGGCTCTATCCTCTCCTCTATCCTGGCCCCCAGGTTGGTTAAATGGTCCAGGACCCTGTCTCTCCGCTAGACGTTCTAGGATATCAGTCATCCTATTGATGGCAGTAGCCACTTGGTTACCCTCAACGTTTTCCTGTCCCTGGGTCGGTCCAGTTGCCGATCCCTGGTCATCCCCCTGAGGTTGGGCCTGTCTAGACGCTCGCCCACGGCCTCGACCACTCCTTAATCCTTCCATTAGTCTAAAGGTGCCTAGTGCAAGAAATAAATTAATTTAAGCAAAACAAGAAATATACCAAAATTAGAACCAACCAAGAAAGCATTGAAATTAACAATAATTTACATTCATAAGCATGTCAAGTTCGTACAATTAGCAAGTTAGGGACAATTCACAAAATATAGCACACAGGTGCTCAAAAGTATACTTTTAGTCACAGAAGACTAAAGTAAGAACAAGTGCCCAAGAGTAGGCCACACAAGCATGCAAAATACAATGGCCTCAGCACTCGCGTCACCCTAACTAGTCCTAACTGTACCAGTCAAAAGTCAAAAGAGGTCAACGACCATGATCCTAGTCCATAGCAGGGCTATCAGGAGGAACCTCCTCCTCGGGATCCTCCTCCGGATCCTCCTCATCAGGAATCACCTCAGCAGCGTCCTCAACCAAACTAGTCGCATCAACCAGAATCTCGAAAGCCCGGTTACGGACATCCCGTCCTAGCCTAGTGAGTCGAGCCCTAGTATCCTGAAGCTCCTCATTAACCACTGCAGATGTGGCTACCTCACCCTCCAGCACCTCCTCGAGCTCGGCAATCCGTTCACCCTGAGCGCCGACCATCTGCCTAAGCTCGTCTACCTCAGCCTGTAAAGCGCGGTTGGTATCCACCAACTGACGACGCTCGTCGTCCATAGCATGCACTACATGACTCGGGTAGGCGTAAATCAACCTACACGGACATCGAGGGTATCTATCATACGGTGAGTAGCGTACTCGACCCCCTCCTACCCGAGCTCGATAGAAGATAGTCCTAAGAGGCTCATAATGACCATTCGCATGGCCATTCCCGTTAGCTGCCGGGCCTCCGTTTCCGTCAGCCATCCCTGCAAAATAATAACAATAATAATATTTTTCAGGTTAGAAACTTAAATCACTACTCAGTTCCAATATCCTGCAATGCATGCCTATCTTAATCGTTGGTTCATCCCAATCGTCACCTGAGGTAGGACTAACTTAGTTGCTAGCTCGCCTCAAGTATCACTTAGGGTAGGATTAAATCATCCCGTATCGAGTCTTAAAGGTAGAGTATCTAATATGTCTCCCATATAGACCTCTAACCTAGCGCTCTGATACCAACTGTGACGCCCCACATCTCCCTAAGGCGGACCAAAGGGTATCCGCGGACGCCTGCCCAGCTCGCGCCAGGACTCAAGCAATTCCATTCCATTCAATTTCAAACCGAACTAATCACCTCGATGAGAACAACATGAATACAATAATGCGGAAGCGTTCAAGCTTAATAAGTCACTCAATGTATAACCAGTACATCGGGTAATCATGAAACGACTTAAATTCAAAGTACACATCAGGGCCCAAACTTTTCAAGTTTACAATTTCCAAAAGTACAACCCAAACCAGGGCCTAGTCAAAATATATAACAGGAGTCTTAACAAAATTACAACGGATGGTTTCTCCATATTTCTCCAAGAGTCGGTCCTGTTAAGGAAAACAAAACTATAGGGTGAGCTAAACGCTCGTGAGGCCAAGAACACACAAGCAAGCACTTAGTCAAATAACAAACCCAAACTTAATAAATAAAGCCATGTCTTTTTAATAACCAATCATTCAAACAGGAAAAGTAATCAGAAACAATTCAAGGATATAGTAGCTCTCAGGAGCTAAGTTCCACTCGATCTGCCGATGTCATTCGTATACCTTCCCGCATTGACCCTCCTGTCAACCGGGTCGGTATTTCCATTTCCGTAGATCACCACTTACTTTCCTCCGTCCACCGTACACCCCAAGGGCCCACAAGTCTATTATTGGGCGATACTCTACGAGTATGCCAAGCAAGACCTCTTATTAGGTCGAGCTTATGTGTACCTCATGGCTCGCCCCAGTCCCCGACCAAGCCCATTACCGGCTCGAGTCTAAGGTTGGCCTATGAGTTTGGGCGTCCCCCATTCATTTGAAGGTCGAGGAGGTTCACTCCAACGACACAAGCATTCATGACATAACATTGCATTTCATTCATTCATTCAATACATTCCATTCATTCATTTGAAATTAGAACGAGTGCGATAAAGTACGCACCCGCCCTTATTTTTAAAACTTTCAACAAATACCACAATTAAACAAGTATCAAAATTCACACACTTGACACTCACCGAGCAATTCAATAAGAATTATTTTCTGGGAGTTCAAGTGTCCACGGTGAGATCCTCTTGAAGGTCTCCTTGTGCGCCTGGCAATTAACAGTGGATAATCACACAATTAATCCACTTATCAAGAAGATTGTACACTAGTACAATCTAAGGATTATTTTGCAAAAAGGAACCTCAATTACACGTAAATCGAGGTCCAACTTGCCTTTTATTATGTACAATATTATTTGAGTTTTTATCATGAAAATTGTGAGCAAAACGTTTAAGAATATCAAAAGAACAAAGAGTTTTTGAAAAACTCTATTTCTTTGGAATTGGAAAATTTTTCAGTTTTATGATGAATCTTTGAAAAATCATAACTCGCTCGGTATAAGTCGAGAATTGGAAAACTTTATACCGTTGGAAACCTCTTAGAGAGTACTATAAGTTCCTAGAAGACACTTTTCCATGAATCGAAGTGAAAAGTGGTCAAAAATGAGCTTGAAAACGCAGGGTTGGTTTTCATGGCAGAATTAAGTTGGATTTCGGCCAACTTTGGAAATTCGGCACGATTCACACGTTGCAAACCGGCCTCTGAAATTTGCAACTCAATTAGTGTTACAAGTGAGGTTTATAACAAAACAAGCGGATCAAGAATCGGAGTTTCGAGTACCGAGATACGGTAGCCCGAAGTTGAGCAAATTCAAGACTGGATGAGAATTTTCCAGATTTGAACCTCCAACATGAGGAATTTAATTGGTATCGAAACGAACTTGGATTGGTACCAAAATTGGCAGTATTTCAATACTATATGAAAAGTATCTCTCTATCGAATTTCGAGGAAAAATACCTTCGGCAAGGTAGTTAATTAGCCCACCAAAGTTCAAGAAAAATCCTAAGGCAATCTGCCTTTGACTTGCATTTCCCAATTTCCAATCGTCTAACCAAGAAAGTTATCCAACCATGGTTCATTTGTGAAATAAGGGTCTAAGATACACCCATAATATCTTTGGTAAGTGTTTAATATCAAAAACATCAACTAACAAGTTCACTCCAAGATTTGGTTCCAAACCAGTCCAAACATTAGGGTTTTCCAAAACAGAGCAGTCCACTTGTTTCAGTCACAAATCAGTCAATATAGCTCGAAATTGAGCATGGCTTACGCCGTTGGAAATTACATTCATAGGACTAAAATATCACAGAAGAAATCATTTCCAAATTCGGCACCCATCTGGTTCAAATTCGGGCATCAAGTTGCTGCCTGAACACTTCATTCCAGACGAACAGAGCAACAGGACAGCGAACTTAAAACATTTGGTTCGGCTTGCTCACAAAGAATCAGAACGTGCATTATATACCAAATTAAAGCTAGGAATGTCTAGTTTCAAACGCCACCGACGGCACATGATTTCGACATCCGAGGTCAGAGTTATAGCCAAAATACTACCGCTGGTCAGGGCATACGCGAATCAGTTTTCCAGATTTGCTGGTTTCTAAAAAAAATTCATTTGCCCATTCAAACCTCATTATTTTTGGATGAAATTTTCCACACCTCTAATAAATCATATAAGCATCCAGTACAAGCCATTAGTTCATTAAAAACTAGCCTTAAAATGGCCGAATAAAACAGGGGTAGAATCGGAAGTTTTCGCTTCTTGCACCCAATGAAGTTCCTACTAATTACCCACCACTAATGCATCATTATAATCACTAAACCAACAATATAATCACCATTAATTATCACATCAGCAACAACAACCCAAGTGTGGGAATTCCAAGAGCCCACAATCACATTTTTACACCATATTCAAGTAACTAAGTGCATGCATGAGCTTAATCTTGCCATATAATCTCCATAAGATAAGAATCCAAGGGTTGATCATTACCTACTCCTTTGGTTTGCAAGGTCAGAATTTTCGGCCCTCTTGAAGCTCCAAGAAACCGTGAAAGCTCCCCTCCTCCTTAGCTAGATATAATCTCCAAGAGGTTTGCTAAGTGGTCTCCAAGTTGGGTGTGATTTGGAGGTGATTTGGGTGAGATTAGTGTGCAGAAATTTTAGAACAAGGAGTTAGAGAGAGGGAGTGTTTTGGCCGGCCATGAGGGGAGAGAAGAGAGAGTGTGATTGATCTAAGTTAGCTTCCAAGAGAAGGTGCAATGTGTGGTGCAAAATCACCCAAAAGTCAACTCTCATTAGGGGCCGTTTGGTGCGATTACGGCTCGATTTTTTTCGCGCGTTTGGTTCACTAGTGCACTAAACCTCCAAGGCATATATATTCATGTAAATATTATTCACTCTTATTTGTCCCGGAATAAGGGTCTAAAGTCCCTCAAATGAAGTCGCGCGTGTGGAAACGCGTACCGTCAATTTTACCGCTATAACGCGAAACTTTCGAAAAATTCTTATAACGATTGCACTACTAACTATCACTTGAATATTTATTCATAAAATTACCTACTTTAGGACCATAGTACAAGTCTCCAATATTCCAAGCTTATTGTGCTACTACGCGGATAAAATCTCCAAGTACTATTCACTATTTTTACGAAACGCGCTCTAGGAAATTAATTTTCGAAACGAATCATTTTAAAAATATAACGAAGTTATATTACCATGTATTTAGGTCTAATAAGACTAGAAAATATTCCTTGGAAATAAAATCCAATTAAATGATTTATTAAGCCATAAATTAGGCATAAAATAATAGTTTTTACGAGTCCTCACACATAATGTTTTCCACGTGTCCATGCTTAAGAAGTATCATCCAGACCCTTCACATATTTTACAACCGGAAAGTATAGAGATTGATGAGACTTTGACCTACAAGGAGAAACCGGTAAGACTTCTGGATAGGAAGGTGAAAGAATTGAGGAATAAACGGATACCATTGGTAAAAGTTCTTTGGAGGAACCACGAACTAGAGGAAGCGACCTGGGAAATTGAAGAAGCAATTCGAGGAAAGTATCCAGACCTGTTCGTGAATCAAGGTAAATTTCGAGGACGAAATTCTCTTAAGAGAGAAAGGATGTGAGGACTCACAAAATTTACTTATTTAAATTTCCTATTTCTAGCTTATTTAATTATTTATTTGGCCATTTACTCAGAATATTTTATTTTGACATTTTATTACTCAATTACATAGAATAATAGCTCACATGTATTTTTAAAGTAACTCGTTTCAAAATTTCATTTTTTGGAAGCTTATTAAGTGAAAATAGCGAATACGCGTTTGGAGACAATAACCGATTTGAGAGTACTATGAGTTTGAAAAATTGGAGACTTATACACTAGTCTTAAAATTGGTACTTTTATGTTTAAGTACTCAAGTATTAGTTAGTGATACTAGCGTTATAAGAATTTCGTGAAAATTCCACTCTACCGTGCACAAATTGGAAGTACGCGTTTTTTACACGTGTGATTTAATTGAGGGACTTTAAACCATTATTTTTAGACTATTAAGATTGAATAATAATAGTAGGAATACAAGTGCATTAGAGGTTTAGTGCACAAGTGAAACAACCTCGAGAGGAATCGAGCACGAAACGCGCGCGTACGCTCGGGAGAGAGAGTTGACTTTTGAACCAATTTAGAGCCACACATTTTAGCTTCTCTTGGAAGCTTCATTTGCAGCGAAAACCTCTCTCTCTCTTGCTCTAAGACAGCCGACCATCCAAGGAGAAAAACAACCAAAGTTCTTCATTTTCCTTCATCAATCCTTGCTTCAAATCTTCACCAAATCATCTCAAAATTCACATACACTTTGCTAACCACTTGGAGATCACCTCAAGCTAGGAAAAGGGGCTTTCTCTCACGGTTTTTCTTGAGTTAAAAGGACCGAAATTTCTGCCTTGATCATCTAAGAAAGTAAGTGATGATCAACCTCTCAAATCTTGACTTATGGAAGTTATATTGCACTTATAAGCTCATATATTCATGAGGGTAGCTTTATTTATGTTGGAAATTTGGTGTGTGGGCTATATGAAATCCCACAATGGCTTGGTGGCCTGATTTGATGATATATGATGTTATTTATGTTGGATTGGTGCTTAATCTAGTGGAAATACGTTGGGTTGTGAAGGAAAACTCAAAAGGAGAGAGTTGAGCAAAAGTAACAAATCTGCCCTTATTATTGCCGTGACCCTTAGTGTATTTTTTTGTGGATCAATTGACTTTTTTATGATGTATACATGTTGTGTGGGTTGTGTGGAAGGTTTCCACAAAAAAATTATGTGATTTGGATGATTAAATGTTGAGTTTTCGAAAATTTGTCAAAGCTGGAAATGAGTCCCGTATTACTCTGGCAGTGTTTTTGTTTCAGTCAGAACTTTTTACTCCGATGTCGAAATCGAGTGCTGTCAGTGGCATTAGAAACTAGACACTTCCAATTTTCCAATGGTATAAAATTCATGCCCTGATTCTACCTGAGGGAACCATACCAATCATTTGAACATGACTGCCCTATTTCGCTGATCCACTGGAGTGCAGGTCATGAGCTGCAACTTGATGCTCGAATATGGGTTATTTGTGGACAGATTTTTAAAATGATTCCTTCTGTGAACTTTTAACCTTATGAATGTAGTTTCTAACTCCACCAACCATGCTCAATTCCAAGTTGAATTGAGTGAGTTGTGGCCGAAGTTCGAAACTGATTCAGTGGTTGAAAACCCTCTTTTTGACTAGTAAATGCCTAAATCTTGATTGGGACTTGTTGTTTTGAAATTCTTGATGTTGATCACCTACCAAATGTATCTTTGATGTTTCTTAGCCATTTTCTACACAAATGGACCATGTTTGAGACATTTTGTTGGCCAAACATTTTGAAAATGAAAAACGGAACCACAAGGCAGTTTTGTCTTGCAAGTTCTTGGAGCTTTAATGATTTTGTTAACCGACTTCCCGTACGTATTTTTCTATGAAATTTGACAGAGGAATAGCCCTTATATGGTAGTATAAGCATACCAAATTTGGTGCCTTTTTGAGTCCATTTAGAAGCTCAAACAAAGTCCTGAAGTACGTGATTTAAACCTGGAATTTGCTTAACAGTTTCACTTTTGCAGCAACTTTGAGCTACCATATCTTGGTGCCCAAAACTCCAATTCTTGTTCCGCTTGTTGTGTTGAAAAATTTGATTGTAACTCTAATTGATTTCCAAATTTCAGAGGCTAGTTCACATTGTGTGAATTTTTCCGAATTTCCAAACTTTGCCGAAAATCAACCCAAATCTGTCTTGGCATTCCAAAACAGCCACTTTGAGCTAAATTTTGAATATCTTTCATTTGGAATCATGAAAATGTGTCTTCTAGGAACTTTTAGTACTTTGGAATAAGTTTCCAACGGTGCCAAGTTTTCCAATTTTGGACTCATTTTCATGAAATTTTCTTAGGTTGTACAAGTGCACAATCTTCATTGATAATTGGGGTTTATAAGTGATAGTTCATTATTAATTGCTCAGGCACTCAAGAGGACCTCCAAGAGGGTTTCACGAGAGACGACTAATCAATCGCTTGTACTTGCTACTTGAATCACTCGGTGAGTGTCAAGTGTATGAGTACTTGATACATGCTTAACTGTTATGAATGATTGGAGATTTTGAAAATGGAGTCGAGTGTGTACTTTACCGCACTCGTTCTCATTTGAAATGAATGGAATGAAATGTATTCAATGAAATGAATGATTGAATGATATTAAATGATTGAATGAAATGAAATGGTATGCTATGGCTGCATACATCGCTGGAGTGAATCTCCTCGACTCACAAATGAATATAGGGGACGCCCAAATCTCACTGGCTAACCTTGGACTCGAGCCGGCATGGGCTTGGTCGGGCTCCTTGGTAAACCATGAGAAAATATAAGCTTGACCTATTGAGAGGTCATGTTTGGCATACTGGAGCAGTATCGCCTCAAACACACGACAGGCGGGCTCGATACAAGGGTATGTAAGGTGAAAGGGGACATGATAAGTGAACTTCTAAGGACTAAACCTACCCGGTTGACGGAGTGTCAACTAGTGGAGGTTCGTGATCGTGCAAGTGGAAAATAGCTCCTGAGAGCTCCTATATCCTTGAATTGTTTCTGTTTACTTTTTTCGCTTGAATTGTTAATTATTGCGATATTATTGCTCTACTTGTAAATAGGGATGGTTACTTGAACAACGTGCCTGCATGTGTGTTCTTGGCCTCACGAGCGTTTTGCTCACCCTGTAGATTTGTTTTCTTTAACAGGAAAGGATCTGGAATGGACCTCGGAAAAACCCCTTTCGAATGTACTTTTGTATTAGGGTTTTTCAATGTGCTTCGCTTGACTCTGGATTATTGTATATTTTGAGAACTTGATGTAAGGATTGGATACTTCACGTATTTTGGAACTCGTGATGTAAGTTTGAATATTATTTATGGGAGTGACCTCCCTTTCTTACTTATATCATCGTGATGGCTGGTATTTCATTAAGCTTGAACGAGAATTGTCTTGAGTCCTGGCGAGAGCTGGGCAGGCGTCCCGTGGATACCCTTTGGTTCGCCTTAGGGAGAAGTAGGGGCATCACAATACCTTTCCAAATGAACTACTAATGCAAAGCAAAACAAAATGTGGCTTCGGAGTGAAAAAGCTAACAGTTGGTCCTAAAGACATAAACAACCCGAAAGCCCTCCTTTTCTACCCAAATTCAACCCAACTCAAAGGAACCAAACGACCTAAAAAATTGGACAGCACCTCCCCTTAATTTCTTTACTTTTCCATCCTACAATCTAGCACCAATCTCATCTCAAATCAACCACAATTGCAACCACAAAACATAGGCTATCAAATACACTTAATTAGGGTCACAACACCCTTTAATTTTAGCCAAATGAGAGCTTCAAAACCAACCATAATGAAGCCAAATTTGGAAACCCTAAACTGAAATTTATGCACCCAAGCTGGAAATTTCTTTAGGCAAAATAACTAGCACATAAACACTAGATTTTTTCACATATCAAAGTTAGTAAAACATGGCCAACCCTTAAGCTTCATATATGGGCAGAAAATTCACCAACAAAACTGGAAAATTACCTATCACCACCTCAACTCATGAAATTTCTCTAAAAACTACACATTTAGCAACCCTAAACTACTAATATGCAATTATTAGAAGCAAAGAGGGATTTCTTGGCAAGTTACCTTGGAAACACAAGAAAGATCGTAGCTTAGGGCTTTTTCCTCCAAAATCACTCCACCAACACCTTTAATCTTCCCTAGTGAGCAACTTTTATGGAGTAGTTTGCAAATTGGTTGGTTGAAACTCAAGATTCAAGCACAAAATTGAGGTTGAAGTTGAAGGTCTCTCTTGGTTTTTCTGCTCCCTTTGTTCGGCCAAGCAAGAGAAAAATGAAGACAATTTTTTGGTCAAAATTGGTTTTTAGGAAACGTAAGAAAGGTTGGTGAAAGTCCAACATCCATTGGCTTCGCAACAAATGGCGCACTAGGGTTAACCTCATCTCTTTGTCTCCCAATGGTTAATCTATCTAGCTAACCTCTAATTATCTTCTAGTACTTGATAAAATAATATCCCTTCATGCAAAACTCCACCTAGTCATCAAAATTTTATCGTACTTACCGCACTAGCGGTCCCACGTCCATAATACACCTCAAACTTAACATGAACCATCTTATACCAGGAAAATGATTTAAAAACTATACTCATTTATAAAAATCTTTGGAAATTAAGATAATAAGGTAAAGTATAGAAAATATATGCAAGGAAATAGAATAATTAATATAAAATAAGAAAATTTTCGGGTCCTCACATACTCTATGTTTCTGAAGGAATATTACAAACCTAGCAAGATGGTGGCCATAAGTTCAGATCAACTTCCAAATGCACAAGGATTTGTACAATCCAAATAAACTCTCATTATCCAAACAAAAGATCCAAACCATGTTATGTGAAATAAATCTAACCCCACCTGATACAACAAGAGTGGGAAGAACAGCAAGAAAATGCAAGCAACAGCAGCAACAAGGAAACACAAGAGCACAGTGTGATGACCCGAAAAATTATTTTCTCACCTCTCAACTATTTGCATTTTTTTTAAATTATATTTTTATAAAGATTGCATTCATTTAGTGATTTACTTGTTAATTGTTAAACGAGTTTCTCTTACTTGCATATTTTAACCTTCGAGCGATTAATTTTTTGAAAATTATTGATTTTGCGACTTATTATTGAATTTGACCAAAACCCTAGAAAAATGTAAGTTGAGATATTAGTGGAGTTAAGAAATATTTTGGCAGTTAAAAGAAGGTTAGAAAAGCTAAGTGTGGATAGTAAGAAAGCTTAAGTGGAGGACACTATTTGAGCACTATTCAAAGTTGACCTTGAGAACCTTTCTTGTGGCTTGAATATTAACTCCAAAAAACAACCAAAACCCTTCATTTTTTTCTCCTTGGCTGCCGAACCATAGAGAGAGGAAGAGAGAGTGAAAGACTTCAAAATTTCTTGAGATTCTTGAAGATTCAAGCTACCCTTTCATCAATCTACTTGAAACCTTGGAAGATCTTGAGAGAAGAGGGCTCCTAGGAGTGGATCTTGCTATCTTCTTGGTTTAATCTTGCTAGGGTTTGAAGCTTTGAAGAGGTAAGTTGCTAATCTACTTCATTCTTTTATTTTTCAAGCAACTTTGGACTAGATCTTGGTGGATTTATGCTATTTATGGAAAACCTATGGTGGATTTGAAAGTTTTGTGGAAGTTTAGTATTAGATACTTTAATGATCTTGGTTCACTTAAATCTTGGTATATTTGGCTATAAATTGGTGGAATCTTGTCTCTTGATATCCTAGGGTTAATGATTGATGAAACCCTTGAGGATTTGAGTGTGATTTATGGTTATTGTTGGTGAAAATGGAAGAGTATGTATGCTGAAATTTTTGGTTTAGATGGCCAATTATCATGGGCAAAATTTTCAGCTTTACCTTCCTTGAATTTGAGGCTTGTTTGTACACTTGAGCTGAAATTCTTTTTTAGGAGAATTGATGCTACTTGATTCTATCTATGTTGATTGAAGTATGTTCAAAAATTTGGAGGAAAATGAAGTAGTTTTGTGGGTTATCTTGTTGGAACAAGCAAGGTTGCAAAAGCTGGAAAATGGCCTAAGATTGCCTGAAATTGTGAGCTAAAACTCCAACGTTAATTTTGTTATTTCAAAATTTTGGATGGATTTTAGCTTGAAAGGTTCTATTGGAACTTCATCTTGGTATGTATAATGATTTTGGATCCAAATTTTGAAGTTAAAAAGGGGAAAAGTAAGATTTCCTCCAAAGGTTAGTGGTTGAAAATTTTATGGATTGATTTGACTTTGGATCCTTGTTTTCATGAAATTTTGGTTGATGTAGTTCAGAAAACCCTATTAAACCTCCACATGTCAATAAATTAAGCATTATTGAGTTGCAAGAAAGGTCCCTTAGTTACTCACCTTAACAACCCAAGAACAAGAGCAACTTAGCACCTTAATCCTCCAAACAACTTCACTAATCACCTCACAACCACTCACTTAAGGGTTTTTATGGAGTAAATGCAAGATTAAACGGTTGGTTTGTTGGATTGAGCAAGTTTGGAGCAAGAGATTGGAGAGCTTTTCCTTTCTTTTTTGGAGCAAGAGGTTCGGCCAAGGAAGCTTTAAAATGAGGATGATTTTTGGAAATTTTTACTTAAATTGGTAAAGCAAGAAAGTTGGTCAAAATTGACTAAGTTAAGAATTAACCTCCAAGTGACACTTGTCACTCCATTTAATACATCTCTATCCTTTTGTCTCTCCAATAATAATCCATCTAGGTAACTTCTAATTATCTCTTAACATCTGATAAATTAAACTCGGTATACACAACTTAACCTAATTGGCCGAATTTTATCAAACTTACCGCACTAGTGGGTCCTACAACCGGTATACGCTCTTAATTTCTCAAAAACTAATTAATACTAGAAAAATAATTTTAGAACTATATTTACTCATAAAAATTATCTAAAAAAAAAATTTTCCTAATAAAGAAACATAGAAAAGGCATGCAATTAAATAAAACAAAGTCTAGAAAATAAGAAAATCCACGGGTTCTCACACTCTCTCCCCCTTAAAAGAATTTCGTCCTCGAAATTCCTTATCATCGCCTTCTCCGGAATACAAAAATTTTACTACTTCCATCTCACGATTAAATTGAGCATCATACTTAGCTAACAGATCTGTACCCCTTCACTGGCCAGGTTCATTGAATTCTTTGGTATAGTTTCTTCTTCCTTCCCAAATTGTAATTCTGATACACCATTCTAATGGGCAAACGGTGGAATACCAGAGTCTTACCTTCCACGTCCTCTAATGGGTCAGAGACTTGATGTTGTTCTAAGGAGTACACTCGAGCTGCCACTTTCGATCCATTCTTGTCCCCCTTCGACTGGTCAGGGTTGGTCGTGGTTGGTGGCAGAGTTCCTCTCCGCTCGTGCAGGCGAGCTGGACAGTTAGCAATCCGATGTTCGGCGCTTCCACAGCGCAAGCATTTTCCTTCTTTCTTCCAGCAATTTGCTTCCGTATGATTTGGCCCTCCGCAATATTCACAGGGACCACGAGTAGCAGAGACTGATCCCCCCTGTGGGACACCACCTGACAGCCCCGGTAGCCGTACTCCCCCATTTCCCTTTCCAACTTTAGGGGTTGTACTCTTATCCGCTTGTTCTGAGCTGCTCCCAGGAAAGCCCCTTTTCTTGGTTTGGAAGTTTCTAACTTGTAGCCTCGCATCTTCAACCAACTGGCTTTCTCCACAGCATCACTAAAGGTATTAAGTTGAGCTACCGCCAAATCCTTTTGAATCTCAACATTTAGTCCCTGAATAAAACGCCTTATCCGTCATTGTTAGGTTACGATCAGTTCAGGCGCAAACTTAGACAACCGGGTGAATTGACTCTCATACTCGGCTACGGTTTGAGTTCCCTGGCGAAGCCGAATGAATTCATCTTCCTTCTTTTCTTGGATTAGAGGAGGGAAAAACTTGGTGTTAAATTCTCTCATAAAGTTCGCCCACGTCCTCGGGGTTTGTTCTCTTTCCCATTTCATTCGAATGACATTCCACCAGGAACGGGCGGCTCCCTCTAGTTGAAAGACAGCAAATGTCACCTGTCTCTCTTCGGTATAGTGTAAAGCAGCAAAAATATCGATCATCTTCTCCAACCACTTCTCAGCCACGTCAGGATCAGGGCCTCCAAGAAATTTGGGTGGGGAGAACTTCTGAAATCTCTCAAGGGCTCTATCCTCACCCTCTATGTGATTACCAGGGTTCCCAGGGTTGGGGTTAGGGTTTTGACCCTGTTGGTGCACCACTTGGGCTAGTAAATCAGTCATTTCCTGCATGGCAGCAGCTATTTGGACGTTGGGGTCAACCCTAGGTTCAGGGTTTGGTCCATATGAGGTTTCTCCAGTGCCCCTCTCAGATGTAGGTTGCCTAATTCCACGCCCACGGCCCCGTCCACTACGAGTGCCTTCCATTGGTCTAATCAATCTAGGGTCGAAGTGGGAATATAATATTAAACATAGGTAGGCAAAAGCAAGTAGCAAGAGGTACGCACAGATCAAAAGCATACATATATAACATAACTGTACCAAACAAGCCACACAGTAGCAATCAATTAGATACAAATATGAAAAATCCATGAAAGCAGCGGGGTCATCCAAAAGTACTATAGACAAACTAGATCACAAGTACAAGAATAACTAACGAAAAGCTTTTCCCCTCTAGGGCTCCGTCCTTAATCTACGAGAAGAACACCATTTATATCTTAATCAAGGTTAATCATGCTTAACAACACCCGAACAGACTGCGCGAAATTCCATCGAATCACATTTCTAGTTCGCCCAAGTCCTTTCTAACCTAGGCTCTCATTTCTTTTGTATTCGGGCACAAGAATCCCATCTAAGATAATTCACAACTCGAGCCGGCTGGTCCCAAGAGTAAATCATCCGTATTAAAGATTCCCACACGACAAACATACCTAACTTCCTCAAGTCCCATGATAAAGATCTTTACACTTATGACATGCACGGTTCATAGCTTATGCGCAAACGAGCACTTAGACACATTCACGAAATCAGGACCATAACACCACTGGCCCAAGCTCACTCCACGCAGAGACCACGCGAAGCAGCTCTGATACCACCTGTGACAGCCCCACCTCACCCTAAGGCGAACCAAAGGGTTCGGCGGACTGCCTGCCCAGCTCTCGCCAGGACTACGGAGTCGATTCACTCATACCCAACATAGTACGCGTGATATGATCCTAAGATATTTACATTGGAGTCTTGAACAAATTAACATACAGTGCAATCCGAGGTATTCATACTACAAAATACAATTTGGGCTTCGTTTTCAAAAGAGCAAGTACAATTAGGGTTTCCAACCTTTGAAGAGCTATACAAAATATCTAAACTAGCTCAACTCATGCTTCAAAGTCACAGTTCCAAAAGTGGTTCCCTGTAAGGAAAACAAAGGTACGGGAAGGGGTGAGCTTACGCTCAATGAGGTACCAAACATATAGGGGTAAAATCATAGCCTTTCACGTTTAATCAATCAGATACATTTACCAAATATAAAGGAAAGCATTTAAACACCGTGATTCAAAGGGAAAGGATACAAGTGGCTCTCAGGAGCCAGATTTCCATTTGCAGTACTTGATCCGAACCCGTTGACTCTCCGTCAATGTAAATAGAACCAACATATCCGTAGACCCCACTTTACACCAATTTCCGTCCACCAAACATACCCCTACCGGGCCCGAACTCCATTCAGGAACAGTAATGGTAATACTCGAGTATACCGGAATCAAGAGTCTTAATACCCAAAGATTCCCAGAACAGACTACTGTGGTTCGTTATCTAATCGACCAGGCCCTTGCCGGCCCGACTTGAGTCACTAGCCACGGGTGTTGAGCTCAGAGGTCACAGAAAGGTCGTTGGATACCAACCTCCAAACGACGTCCGAACAGATTCAGATACAGTTAACAGATTATACACAGTAAATAGGCATATGGACAGACAAGAGAGCGAGTGTGATAAAGTGCACCCTCGTCTCAAACAGAATAAACAGATAGTACAGTCATTCAGATCACAGATTGCAAGTGCAGAAATCAAGTTAAGTAACAAATAAGGGGAGTGGTACACTCACCAGTTCAAGTACAGGTACTTCCAAAAATTTTCACCCAAAGTGGCCTAATCTACGTGAAACCCTAAGAATAACAAAGGTAAAATAGTTGACATTTCTTCATCCAAAACCGAGTAAATAGGATGCACAAATGAGGTTCGATTACTAGTCAGGTACCTCTCCAAGTTATATACTAGTACGAAAAATAAAAGACGGCTTAAGAAAAAAAGAAAACGGTTGGTCCTAAGGACATACATGACCCCAAAAACCCTCACTCCTCTCAAAATCATACTTACAATGATGTACTAGCCTCAATCTTCCAAGGTGAAAATTGGGGGGAAAAGTGAGAATTGGAATTCCCAAAAAACAGAATTTTATTTCAGTTTTTGCACACCCGTCTGATTGAAAAATGCATATCTTAGGATTCTTAAGTCCGAAATTGGTAAAATTTTACACCGTTGGGAAAAATAGACTTCAAAGGGGTAAAATTCCCTCCAGAAGAACATATTTAGAAGATCATCAGATCAACAAGCCAAATCAAATTCGAGACTCAATTGCTGGTCTTAACCCATAAAAACAGAAAAAAGTGCAGAGCAGGTATACACGAATTTCGGTTAATTTGAAAAAATCAACATAAATCCCACAGACCAAACCAGAAACTGGAAAATTTACCGGTTCATATCCCTATGAATCAGTTTAGAAACACAACAAACGGAACTCATTCTGATATTTCGACATCCAGATATTGTAAGATTTCCTAGACTGCTCCGGTTCCTGCGAAAATTTTAAACAGCATTTCCCCTTTGTTTTTCTTAACTTTTCACCTACAATTCAACACCCAATTCAACCCAAAATCAACCACAACCTCAAATATAATTCCACAAGCTATTAAAAAAATCTAATTAGGGGTCACAATACCCTTCATATATAGTCAATTACAACACAAGGTTAATAATGCAACCGAAAACCAATTTGAAAGACAATAGGCCTAAAAGCAGGTTTGACATGTCTCGGTGTTTAGATCGTAACTTAAGTTACGCTTATCAGATTAAGACGAATCTTATGGAATTTCGAAGCTTATACAGGGATCGATAACTTTGATGAAGACTACTTAGTCCAGTTCTCACCCTAACTAGGTCAAATTTACCAAAATAACCCCAGATGTTCCAGTTCGAAGTTTACTGTGGCAGTCCTGATTCATTCAGTCATATCTCAGCACATACAACTCCAATTCAAGTGATTCTAAAGCCATTTGAAAGCTAAGATACAAGGCTATAATTCGTAAGAAAACATCCACAACCAAATCAGTAGTAATCCCGGTCAAAATAACCAATTACAGAAGCTGATTATCAGTTTCGGATAGAAACAGGGCAGTAGGGGTATTTTGGTCTTTTCATAGGCTACGTTGCTCCGATTGAGTTGAAATTTTTCAGGTAACTCTAAAATATCATTCTATACAACTTTTATGTTTTAATCCAAGGCTAATTTGGCCTCTAACTATGAGTAACAGTACCGGGCAGAATGGTTGAATTGAAACCCTAAATCCGAATTTTTCCGTTAAATGCGGAAATTTTCCGCAAACAACCACAATTTACGCATTCTAGCTTCATTCTAGATCATTTCCAACCATCATACATGGCCACAAAATAGTAATCATATGAAAACAGAAAAAATCATGATTAAATAGAAAATACACCAAATTCTACCAAAAGTCATGAAACAACACCTAAAATCATCACTTCACCTCACACATGTCAATAATTAAGCATTATTGAGTTGCAAGAAAGGTCCCTTAGTTACTCACCTTAACAACCCAAGAACAAGAGCAACTTAGCACCTTAATCCTCCAAACAACTTCACTAATCACCTCACAACCACTCACTTAAGGGTTTTTATGGAGTAAATGCAAGATTAAACGGTTGGTTTGTTGGATTGAGCAAGTTTGGAGGAAGAGATTGGAGAGCTTTTCCTTTCTTTTTTGGAGCAAGAGGTTCGGCCAAGGAAGCTTTAAAATGAGGATGATTTTTGAAAATTTTTACTTAAATTGGTAAAGCAAGAAAGTTGGTCAAAATTGACTAAGTTAAGAATTAACCTCCAAGTGACACTTGTCACTCCATTTAACACATCTCTATCCTTTTGTCTCTCCAATAATAATCCATCTAGGTAACTTCTAATTATCTCTTAACATCTGATAAATTAAACTCGGTATACACAACTTAACCTAATTGGCCCAATTTTATCAAACTTACCGCACTAGTGGGTCCTACAACCGATATACGCTCTTAATTTCTCAAAAACTAATTAATACTAGAAAAATAATTTTAGAACTACATTTACTCATAAAAATTATCTAAAAAAAAAATTTTCTAATAAAGAAACATAGAAAAGACATGCAATTAAATAAAACAAAGTCTAGAAAATAAGAAAATCCACGGGTTCTCACACTCTCTCCCCCTTAAAAGAATTTCGTCCTCGAAATTCCTTATCATCGCCTTCTCCGGAATACAAAAATTTTACTACTTCCATCTCACGATTAAATTGAGCATCATACTTAGCTAACAGATCTGTACCCCTTCACTGGCCAGGTTCATTGAATTCTTTGGTATAGTTTCTTCTTCCTTCCCAAATTGTAATTCTGATACACCATTCTAATGGGCAAACGGTGGAATACCAGAGTCTTACCTTCCACGTCCTCTAATGGGTCAGAGACTTGATGTTGTTCTAAGGAGTACACTCGAGCTGCCACTTTCGATCCATTCTTGTCCCCCTTCGACTGGTCAGGGTTGGTCGTGGTTGGTGGCAGAGTTCCTCTCCGCTCGTGCAGGCGAGCTGGACAGTTAGCAATCCGATGTTCGGCGCTTCCACAGCGCAAGCATTTTCCTTCTTTCTTCCAGCAATTTGCTTCCGTATGATTTGGCCCTCCGCAATATTCACAGGGACCACGAGTAGCAGAGACTGATCCCCCCTGTGGGACACCACCTGACAGCCCCGGTAGCCGTACTCCCCCATTTCCCTTTCCAACTTTAGGGGTTGTACTCTTATCCGCTTGTTCTGAGCTGCTCCCAGGAAAGCCCCTTTTCTTGGTTTGGAAGTTTCTAACTTGTAGCCTCGCATCTTCAACCAACTGGCTTTCTCCACAGCATCACTAAAGGTATTAAGTTGAGCTACCGCCAAATCCTTTTGAATCTCAACATTTAGTCCCTGAATAAAACGCCTTATCCGTCATTGTTAGGTTACGATCAGTTCAGGCGCAAACTTAGACAACCGGGTGAATTGACTCTCATACTCGGCTACGGTTTGAGTTCCCTGGCGAAGCCGAATGAATTCATCTTCCTTCTTTTCTTGGATTAGAGGAGGGAAAAACTTGGTGTTAAATTCTCTCATAAAGTTCGCCCACGTCCTCGGGGTTTGTTCTCTTTCCCATTTCATTCGAATGACATTCCACCAGGAACGGGCGGCTCCCTCTAGTTGAAAGACAGCAAATGTCACCTGTCTCTCTTCGGTATAGTGTAAAGCAGCAAAAATATCGATCATCTTCTCCAACCACTTCTCAGCCACGTCAGGATCAGGGCCTCCAAGAAATTTGGGTGGGGAGAACTTCTGAAATCTCTCAAGGGCTCTATCCTCACCCTCTATGTGATTACCAGGGTTCCCAGGGTTGGGGTTAGGGTTTTGACCCTGTTGGTGCACCACTTGGGCTAGTAAATCAGTCATTTCCTGCATGGCAGCAGCTATTTGGACGTTGGGGTCAACCCTAGGTTCAGGGTTTGGTCCATATGAGGTTTCTCCAGTGCCCCTCTCAGATGTAGGTTGCCTAATTCCACGCCCACGGCCCCGTCCACTACGAGTGCCTTCCATTGGTCTAATCAATCTAGGGTCGAAGTGGGAATATAATATTAAACATAGGTAGGCAAAAGCAAGTAGCAAGAGGTACGCACAGATCAAAAGCATACATATATAACATAACTGTACCAAACAAGCCACACAGTAGCAATCAATTAGATACAAATATGAAAAATCCATGAAAGCAGCGGGGTCATCCAAAAGTACTATAGACAAACTAGATCACAAGTACAAGAATAACTAACGAAAAGCTTTTCCCCTCTAGGGCTCCGTCCTTAATCTACGAGAAGAACACCATTTATATCTTAATCAAGGTTAATCATGCTTAACAACACCCGAACAGACTGCGCGAAATTCCATCGAATCACATTTCTAGTTCGCCCAAGTCCTTTCTAACCTAGGCTCTCATTTCTTTTGTATTCGGGCACAAGAATCCCATCTAAGATAATTCACAACTCGAGCCGGCTGGTCCCAAGAGTAAATCATCCGTATTAAAGATTCCCACACGACAAACATACCTAACTTCCTCAAGTCCCATGATAAAGATCTTTACACTTATGACATGCACGGTTCATAGCTTATGCGCAAACGAGCACTTAGACACATTCACGAAATCAGGACCATAACACCACTGGCCCAAGCTCACTCCACGCAGAGACCACGCGAAGCAGCTCTGATACCACCTGTGACAGCCCCACCTCACCCTAAGGCGAACCAAAGGGTTCGGCGGACTGCCTGCCCAGCTCTCGCCAGGACTACGGAGTCGATTCACTCATACCCAACATAGTACGCGTGATATGATCCTAAGATATTTACATTGGAGTCTTGAACAAATTAACATACAGTGCAATCCGAGGTATTCATACTACAAAATACAATTTGGGCTTCGTTTTCAAAAGAGCAAGTACAATTAGGGTTTCCAACCTTTGAAGAGCTATACAAAATATCTAAACTAGCTCAACTCATGCTTCAAAGTCACAGTTCCAAAAGTGGTTCCCTGTAAGGAAAACAAAGGTACGGGAAGGGGTGAGCTTACGCTCAATGAGGTACCAAACATATAGGGGTAAAATCATAGCCTTTCACGTTTAATCAATCAGATACATTTACCAAATATAAAGGAAAGCATTTAAACACCGTGATTCAAAGGGAAAGGATACAAGTGGCTCTCAGGAGCCAGATTTCCATTTGCAGTACTTGATCCGAACCCGTTGACTCTCCGTCAATGTAAATAGAACCAACATATCCGTAGACCCCACTTTACACCAATTTCCGTCCACCAAACATACCCCTACCGGGCCCGAACTCCATTCAGGAACAGTAATGGTAATACTCGAGTATACCGGAATCAAGAGTCTTAATACCCAAAGATTCCCAGAACAGACTACTGTGGTTCGTTATCTAATCGACCAGGCCCTTGCCGGCCCGACTTGAGTCACTAGCCACGGGTGTTGAGCTCAGAGGTCACAGAAAGGTCGTTGGATACCAACCTCCAAACGACGTCCGAACAGATTCAGATACAGTTAACAGATTATACACAGTAAATAGGCATATGGACAGACAAGAGAGCGAGTGTGATAAAGTGCACCCTCGTCTCAAACAGAATAAACAGATAGTACAGTCATTCAGATCACAGATTGCAAGTGCAGAAATCAAGTTAAGTAACAAATAAGGGGAGTGGTACACTCACCAGTTCAAGTACAGGTACTTCCAAAAATTTTCACCCAAAGTGGCCTAATCTACGTGAAACCCTAAGAATAACAAAGGTAAAATAGTTGACATTTCTTCATCCAAAACCGAGTAAATAGGATGCACAAATGAGGTTCGATTACTAGTCAGGTACCTCTCCAAGTTATATACTAGTACGAAAAATAAAAGACGGCTTAAGAAAAAAAGAAAACGGTTGGTCCTAAGGACATACATGACCCCAAAAACCCTCACTCCTCTCAAAATCATACTTACAATGATGTACTAGCTCATATCTCAAGGTGAAATTGAAAGTGAGAATGATTCCAAGAAAACAGATTTTTTTTTCAGTTTTGCACACCCCTGATTGAAAAATCATATCTTAGGATTCTTAAGTCCGAAATTGGTAAAATTTACACCGTTGGAAAATAGACTCAAAGGGGTAAAATTTCTCAGAAGACATATTTAGAAGATTCAGATCACAAGCCAATCAAATTCGAGCCTCAAATTGCTGTCTTAACCAGAAAAAGGCAGAGCAGGTATACGATTTCGGTTAATTTTGAAAAATCACCATAAATCCCACAGACCAAACCAGAAACTGAAATTTACACGGTTCATATCCCTATGAATCTAGTTTAAAACACAACAAACGGAACTCAATTCTGATATTTCGACATCCAGATATTGTAGATTTCCTAGAACTGCTCCGGGGTTCCTGCGAAAATTTTAACAGCATTTCCCCTTGTTTTTCTTACTTTTCACCCTACAATTCAACACCAAATTCAACCCAAATCAACCACAACCTCAAATATAATTCACAAGCTATTAAAAAAATCTAATTAGGGTCACAATACCCTTCATATATAGTCAATTGCAACACAAGGTTAATAATGCAACCGAAAACCAATTTGAAAGACAATAGGCCTAAAAGCAGGTTTGACGTGTCTCGGTGTTTCAATCGTAACTTCAGTTACGCTTATCGGATTAAGACAACTCTTATGGCATTTCGAAGCTGAGACAGGGATCTATAACTTTGATGAAGACTACTTAGTCCAGTTCTCACCCTAACTAGGTAAAATTTACCAAAACAACCCCAGATTTTCCAGTTCAAAGTTTACTGTGGCAGTCCTGATTCATTCAGTCATATCTCAGCACATACAACTCCAATTCAAGTGATTCTAAATCCATTTGAAAACTAAGATACAAGGCTATAATTCGTAAGAAGACATCAACAACCAAATCAGTAGTAATCCCGGTCAAAATAACCAATTACAGAAGCTGATTATCAGTTTCGGATAGAAACAAGGCAGTAAGGGTATTTCGGTCTTTTCATAGGCTACATTGTTCCAATTGAGCTGAAATTTTGTAGGAAACTCTAAAATATCATTCTATACAACTTTCATGTTTTAACCCAAGGCTAATTAGGCCTCTAACTATGAGGAACAGTACCAGGCAGAATGGTTGAATTGAAACCCTAAATCCGAATTTTTCCGTTAAATGCGGAAATTTTCCGCAAACAACCACAATTTACGCATTCTAGTTTCATTCTAGATCATTTCCAACCATCATACATGGCCACACAATAGTAATCATATGAAAACCGAAAAAATCATGATTAAATAGAAAATGCACCAAATTCTACCAAAAGTCATGAAACAACACCTAAAATCATCACTTCACCTCACACATGTCAATAATTAAGCATTATTGAGTTGCAAGAAAGGTCCCTTAGTTACTCACCTTAACAACCCAAGAACAAGAGCAACTTAGCACCTTAATCCTCCAAACAACTTCACTAATCACCTCACAACCACTCACTTAAGGGTTTTTATGGAGTAAATGCAAGATTAAACGGTTGGTTTGTTGGATTGAGCAAGTTTGGAGCAAGAGATTGGAGAGCTTTTCTTTTCTTGTTTGGAGCAACAGGTTCGACCAAGGAAGCTTTAAAATGAGGATGATTTTTGAAAATTTTTACTTAAATTGGTAAAGCAAGAAAGTTGGTCAAAATTGACTAAGTTAAGAATTAACCTCCAAGTGACACTTGTCACTCCATTTAATACATCTCTATCCTTTTGTCTCTCCAATAATAATCCATCTAGGTAACTTCTAATTATCTGTGAGAACCCGTAATTTGCATTTTCTAGGTTTTCGCATTTTTCATGGCTTGTTTTCTGCATTTTCGTGATTAGGAAAAAATTCTAGATATTGTTAAGGAGCAGATATAGTTTTTAGATGATTTTTCTAGTATCAAATAGGTTTTGAGAAATTAAGAGCGTATACTGGATGTGAGATCCACTAGTTCGAAAAGTTCGGAAAAATTCGGCCAACTAGGTTAAGTTTTGAATACTGGAATTAAATTACCGGGTGTTATGAGATATTTAGAGGTTGCCAAGTGGATAGGTGTGAGAGAGACAAAAGTTAGGCAAACCATTAATGCAAGTGACATGTGTCACTTAGAGATTAAATTCTACTTTTGACTTACTATTCATGCTTTTACCATTTTACCAAAATAACTCAAAAATTTGACCCAAAAATTCCCCCAAATATCAAGCTCATAGCCGGCCCTCATTAGAGAGAAAAGAAAAGAAAAGCTCTTCCAAAATTTGATCCAAACTTGCTCAATCTTCCACTCCTACCGTTTAATTTTGGTTTTGCTCCACAAAACTCCTCCACTTGGTGATTTTAAAGTGATTGGTGAAGTTGTTTGAAAAGCTAAGGTGACCAATAGCTCTCTCTCTCTTGTTTTAAAGGTAAGTTGTGAAGAACCACCCTCCTCCTTTAATTGATGCTTAAATCATGCTTAGTGGTTGTATGAGATGCAAATTTATGGGTTATTTCTTGATTTGTGGTTGAAATGATGAAGTTTTATTATTTTTGGGGATTTTTCTGTTTTAATATAAGCATGATTGTGTGGCTATCTATGATGATTGGAAATGGTCTATATTGACTCTAGGAGGTGGGAAAAGTGATTAATTGCAACCAATTTCTGTTTTGGAAGAAAATTGAAAAACCTAGGGTTCTTAAGGGAGCATTCTGTCCGAATTTTTAGGTCCTAGATAGAGGCCGAATTGGCCTTATCTCAAAACATGAAAGTTGTAGGGAATGACATTTTAAAGGTGCCTACAAAATTTCAGGTCAATCGGAGTAGTTTGGAATGAGAAAGTCGAAATTACTATTGCTGTTCTGGTTTTACCCGAATGTAAGAATTGCGCCTGTAATTGGTTGTTTTGGTCAGGATTGCTTCCGAATTGGTTGTTGAGGTCTTCTGATGAAATGTAACCCTGTTTCTTAGCTTTCAGCTGGTTTTTGAATTTCTGGATTTGGACTTGGATAGCCTGATTTATGATGTTTCCGCTAGAATGCGTTTTGTGAATCTGTTTTTCCGGTTCTGGTGTAGTTTCTTGCATGTTTGACCTAGTTACCCTCGAAACTGGACTGAGTGGCCTTCTTCAATATTGTAGCCTCTTATGTCCTGAATATATCTACAAAATTTCCGGTCAAACGGATCTGTGTAGCTCGAGTTATAACCAAAACACTCGCACCTGTTTTGTACCCTGAAATTGTGTACGTTTTGAATTTCAGCCTCTGACCGTGCATTTTTCGGTTTTGATCCTGTACGATCTGGGTGTCGACTCCTTCATAAGAAATGTAGATCTTGGTTTTAGCTTCGAAACGGTATAAAGTGTGTCGAATTCCGAGTTCCGTAGCTTCCGTTATGACCAAAACAAGATTGATCGTCAGAACTGCCTTTGATCTGGACAGTTCTGACGGGTACATTGGCACTCAATTTTCGTTCTGTTCTGAATGGATTCAGGTCTTGACCAAAACATCAAAGTTTTATCCTTATGTCTCAGATTTCAAATGCCTTTGGAATTTTCTGATTTCGATTTGTGAGCTGGGAGTTATGGTCCAGCCAACATACCCTGTTCGTCACTCTCAAGTGCGAATTTCTTGAGCGATTTTCCATACTTTCGACCTATTTCTGTTCAGATCCGGACTTAGGTGTCTTCATGAAAATAGTAGCCCTTCCTCTTAGCTTCGTAACGGTACCTCATGTACCTTGATCCGACATTCCTAGGCTAACTTTTGATGAAAACGGTTTGAGAAGGCAGATTTGACCATTTCCGTTTGCCGTTCCGCGCGGGCGCGTGCACCCGTTTTGCCGTTTCCGCACTTGCATGTGCCGATTTTGCCGTTTTGCTTGTTTTAAGTATGTTAGTATCCGTTTGTGATATATTGTGACACAATCTTCAATTTCAGACGTTGGTGAGCTAGGTGGGGCCTACTAGCTACTCCTCCGGCACGAATTTCGTACTTTTGCTCTTTTGTTCGTTGTGTAAGTATTCAGGCCGCTCTTATGTGTTAGTTGCTTATGTGTTTTGATATGTATGAAAAGGGTACCTAGGCGAGGGTGTACTTTATTGCACTCGACCTAAACCCTAATTTACGCACACATTTGTATATGGCATATGTATATGAATCATTTTGGAACTAAACCCCTTGAGCTTGTGGCTCGGGGTGACTTTTGAATAATTTTGTGAAGTTTGTGAGTTTGGGGTTGATCTTTCGATCGAGATGGACTATTCGAGCCGGTCAAGGCTTGGTCGAAGCCAGTCCAACTTAGTCTGAGGTCACCAAGTTTGTGAATCCGGTTCACCGAGAATGTGGACCAAGTTTGTGACCCGAGCTTGTGATTCAAGCTCAAGTTTGTGATTTCGTTCGCCCGGGCAAGTTTGTGAGGTGACTGGCCAGTGAGGGTGATAAGGTGTTCGGTGGGTATACAAGTGAAGTTTCTACGGACCTTATTCATGGTCGACGGAGTGTCGACAGGAGATCACGCATGGCAAATGACTTGGCTTTGGAGCCACCTGTATCCTTATTATGTGATGTTACTTTTCTGCTTTTGCTTTACTCTTACTGTGCAATTGTTGTTACGTGAGATTTACGCTTTTGCCCCTGTTTACTTACTAAGCATATAGCTTACCCCTTTCCTTTTGTTTTCCTTAGCAGGGGCCGACGCGGGGACTTTTGACACATACACTAGTATAGTTAGGTTTGATTGTAACAGTCGGACAGTTAGGAGGTTTGTTTTTGTTTTGGTGGTTTGTATAAGAACCCTCCATAGGGTCTACCTTCTGCTGGTTGTTATTCTAATGTATTTGAGTGGTTTGACTCGATACTTTTGAAGATGTAAATAGAACTCTTTTGGCGTTAGATATCTTGTGACTAGTATGCTTGTAAGTTTATTTAATTTTATTGTTTTAAAATTTTGAGTCCCGGCGAGAGTTGGGCAGGCGGCCCGCCGAACCCTTTGGTTCGCCTTAGGGGGAGGTGGGGCCGTCACATTATCTCTTAACATCTGATAAATTAAACTCGGTATACACAACTTAACCTAATTGGCCGAATTTTATCAAACTTACCGCACTAGTGGGTCCTACAACCGGTATACGCTCTTAATTTCTCAAAAACTAATTAATACTAGAAAAATAATTTTAGAACTATATTTACTCATAAAAATTATCTAAAAAAAATTTTTCCTAATAAAGAAACATAGAAAAGGCATGCAATTAAATAAAACAAAGTCTAGAAAATAAGAAAATCCACGGGTTCTCACACTCCCACCCTCAGGTGTGGTACATTCCCCCTCTCAGTACTTAACTAGTGCAAGCAGGATATTCGAGTAAACATTTCAAACAATTCACCACTCGAAAGAGCTAATGCGATAAAGTACACATTGCCCACTTCGATGGATCAGCAAAACCACATTCCAATTATCACATAACAGTCAAGAAAGCACTTTAACCAGTTAATCATAGAACAAGCACGGACACTCACCCAAAAGTGAAGCTCAAAAGTCGAGCTGGGAATCGAAGTCCACGTCCTCGCTAAACCCTAAAAGACCAAGTTTTAAAACTATAAGTTTTACTATACAAGTTCTTGATTTATGTATAAAAGATTATCTGATATATAACTAGTTTATTTCCTCGAAATAAATCAACAATTCTCTTAAAATTAAAACTAGTAAAAGTGATAAAATATTTCGTATGGTTTCTTTAAAGATACATTTCTTTCTAGAGGTGCAACTAGAACTAATCTACTTCAAATAAGTTTTCTTGCCGAACAAGTTTTCTAAACCTTTTCATTTAAAGTTATTGAAATCTCGTGTTTTTGAAAGTTTTCCTCTAAAACAACAAGTCAGGGACAATTTTATGAAAAATTTAGAGTTTGAAAGTTAGTGCAATTAATTCCTAAAAGTAATAAAGCTAGTTTAAGCAAAGGAAATAATTAACTAGTTAGAAAGGTTTTAAAAAGTCTCGACACCTGAATTTTAGCATTATCGTACTATACTCAATTTCTATAGCTTGATATTAGGACAAAATATTTCAACAAAGCTTGGTTTAAAAGTGACTCGAGTTCAAAGGACCAAAACGGACTTCATGATTCCTATTCATTTGCACATTATATTCCAATTTGCCAATATAGCAAAAATCACAATTCCAACATCAATTTCACTAGGGCTTCGTCAATCATTAGCCCTAGGTCGCAGCAAGTTCAATTCTAATCAAAATTAAACAAAGGAAGTCTAAGACGTCAAAACAATTCCAAACCACAAGTCATGGCTTTCCAAGTGCATTTCGGCCAAATCACTTAAACAATTCCACCAAAAATTTAACTCTTGTAAAGATTACTCAAATGGCCAAGCGCTTCATCAATCATTAGCTCTTGACATCAAACAATCATTTCTTACTTTATTATTTAAACTATCAAAATCAGATTTGACCTTAATATATAAATTTAACATTCTTAAAATTCATTTTTCCCTTTTATTTTCAAAACTTATTAACTTTATCATTTTCAAACCATGAAACATACCTATCTTCAAGTTTAACTTGTATACTCATTCAGTCCAATATACTTTCTCAATCCAATATTAATTATGGCTTATAGAAACTCCACCCCTTTTTCAACTAAACTTTAAGTTATTTGTAAATTAACTTAATCCACAACCTTCACCTCTCACAATTTATAGTCTTTGAATTACTAAGAAAGCCAATTTTAAGCGATTAGAAGTCATTTCATGAATGCGGCTATAACAAATTACTTTAGAGTTTCTAAAATATCAAATAAGTTTTAACTCATTGCCATACAACCTATCTACATAAATTCAGCAACAAAACTTCAAGTTTTCATCCAATAACTTCATTTTTCAGTTGATTAAATCACCAGCTACTTAACTTACATTTAATCTAACATGTATTAGGATAAGAAACATTTAATTGTAACCAATGGTTTGTTCAAACTATGCACACAAATCAGTCTTAACTATCACAGCTTTTAAGCAATCCCTTAGTTATGTGTATATATCGGCCCAATGTTTGCCGTTTCACTCAAGTTCCTCCTTCCAAGTTTTTAGCCCAATTAGACATGTTAACCACGTTTATTAAACTACAAATGAGCCTTGTACAACACACAAAAGATTGTTCAGCTCACTTAGAGGAAAAGAAAACTGATCAGTCTATTTTTTCTTCTCTCTCGGTTGTGAAGTAAGGAACTACGCATTTCATAGCTTTTCCTCCCTAATTCATTCAGTTTAAACCCAATTCATTGAGTTAATATACTGATTAAACTACAGAGTATCATCAAATGTCAGATAAGAGAGTTCACAGAATTGAAATTGGAAAGGAAAAATGGTTCTCACTTAATTCCCTCCCTCTCGGCTATCCTTCTCTCTCTCAACAAATTGCTTCATTTTTGTTCGTTAAAATCCACATGCAAGAGTTGGTAACTAAACTACGGAGTATCCTCAGCAAACACACAAGATGGCAGCCAAGGAAAATCAGAACAACACTGGTCCTGCTCTCAACTCCCTCTCTCGGCATTTTTCTTTTCCAGAATTATAGCAGCAATTTTAACACAATTTTTCTCTCTAATAATCTCTTCAGTTCATGCTCAAATCTTCCATGCATGTTCAGACCAAGCTCTTATGCATCATATATTACAATTTAACATAGATAATCAAGACCAAAAATCATCAAAACAACTAGGAATCTGTCCATTTTCTCTCTCGGATAGCCTGGAAAATTTTGCAGCAGAAAACTTCCCTCGGTTTCAATCCAAAATCCAACCTTTCCCCAAGTTTTCTTCAACTAAACCTCCCAAACATCAAAGACCCACGTATCACATGCAAAATCTACCATTAGTTTCCATTTTTTTTTCAATAACAACAGGCTGCAACTCAGCCTGCAAGCCCTCGGTTTCCAACTTCAGTCCAGCTTCTATTTCTCTTCTTTAACAGATTTTTCCTTCGGTTAAAACTCGTTATTCCCTCGCTAAAACTAACATGCATTCAATCTACTCTCTGATATCTAGTAAATAAAAGGTGATTACAGAATTTCTTTACCTGTTTTCCCCTTAAAGCTCAGCAAAAAGCAGACTGTTCCTATGCTTAGCTTCCGGTTCCTCAAACTGCAACTACTTCCTTCCTTCCTCTCGGTGATAACTGATCAGGGATGCACTAGCAACGTTTCCTCCTTCAATCACCCCCTTAGCTCTCGGTTTAGAATAGTGGAAGGAGAAAGAAATGGTGAACTCTCATTTTCTGTCGGTTGCTACTGTCCAGAACAGAAATGTAAAACTCTCTCACGGTTTGCAGCTTCCTATCACTCTCTCCCTCGGTCGATAATAACAAAGCAACAGATAATGCTACTCTTCATCAGTCGGTGGGAAACAACTTTAAGCTCTCCACTCAGTCTTGTTGCTATTCTCAAACATTCCACAGATTTCCATTGCTCAGACTACTAGCTGGCCGCATGGTATTTTGGCTAACATCCTATGGCCATTTCAGTCATTTGGTTGTAGTTTAATTGTTTTCCAAGGCCTGAAATCTTATGTTTTCATGCATGAACTCCCAACTTTTGTTATATATATATACACCACTCCAAAATTTTACCCCAAATGAAATTCGATAGCCTATTAGTATACTAATCTCGCAAAATTCAATTATCGAGATTTAACGTCCTAAGTGTAATTATAAAGGGTTTTGACCTAAAATCGATTTCGTCTTAATTCTAGGTTCCCGTTGACACTTAACGTTATTAACACTTAAAATTAGCTATCGGAATTCAAAGAATTGATATTAAAGAAATAAAATAATCCACAGCAAGAAATACTAATCTAACTTGGCAAAAATCAAATAATTCAATACTTTGCACAATTAAATTATTTGTAACTTAAAAATTATTTTTACCTACTTATTTAAGATCAACTAATAATAACATTTATTAAAAGTCTAAAATGCAAATGCAACAAGTATATATATATATTTATATATTTTTTTTTCAAGGTTCTCACAAATAAACCCAAAAGCCAAATTAAATTCAGTGATTGAAATCCTAAACTTTCGACCCATCAATCGAAAATGAATCACATTTGGAGTGGTGTCAGAAAAATCCTTAGGCAGGTCAAATTCAAAGGTGGCATAGAACTCTCTATTTAACTCAAGAAAGGTGGGGTATCTAATTTCAGCATAAGAACACCAGCTTATGGTGGTAAACATCCGCTCAACATCATCAAAGATATCAAAAGACAGCATGGTTTGAGGGTCAAGATGTTTACAAGAAATAATCCCCCGCTCACTACAAATGGAGTATTTTTGCTTATTGGCAGCTTTGGTAAATGTCAAATTCCCTCCAAAGTGCGAGGTGTGAGGCCCCAGTCCGTCCGTAAGCTGATATGAGGGTTATTCGTAAATCGGTGGGATGGAATTCGGGTTTTAAGGCTAAGGAGTAAAACCCTAACCTCGGTTAAGGTTGAAAACCCTAGTTTATTTTATTAGAAAGTTTAAGTGGGTTTTTTTTTCTTTATCGCCCGCCTTTTCTACATTTTTCTTTACTAGAACTTTCCCCAGATAATTCTTATGAGTAAATATAGGTTTTAGATGATTTTTCTAGTATCGGTTAGTTTTTGAGAAATTAAGGATATATAACGGACGTGGGACCCGCTAGTGCGAAATGTTCGGAAAAATTCGGCCAATTAGGTTAAGTTCCGGACACTGGGTGAAATTTATCGGGTGTTAAGAGATAAGTAGAGGTTGTGATGCGATTGATGTGAGAGAGAAAAAGGATAGAGATGCTTTAAATGGAGTGACAAGTGTCACTATCTCATTGGTTGGACTTGTTGGACAACTATTCATTTTTTTGACTTTTTACCATTTAGTTAAAATATCTCAAAAACTTACCAAAAATTCACTCTTTCCTCCTCCCTCTTGGTCGGCCATCTTGAACAAAGAAGAAAGAAAACTCTTCCAATTTCTAGCTTCTATCTAGCTCAAATCTTCCAAAACAATCACATAAACTTGTTTCTACTCCATAAAATCTCTTCATTAGGTGTTATTTAGTAGTTTGGTGAAGTGTTTGGAGAAGCTAAGGTGTCAAGCAACTCTCTCTCTCTTGTTTTACTAGGTGAGTAATGAATGAACCTTCTCCTTCATCTAATGAAGCTTAATTGATGCCTAGTGATAGTTAAAGTGATGAATTTTGTGGTTATTTCTTGCTTTTGGATTAATTGATGAAGTTTTCAATTTATTGGTGATTTTTCTGGTTTAATATGATCATGATGGTGTGGCTATCTTTGATGATTGGAAATGATGTTTAATAACTCTAGTAGGTGTAAATGATTGATAATTGCAATCAATTTCTGTTTTGGAAGAAATTCTGGAAAATTAGGGTTCTTGGTTCTTCATTCTGTCCGAAATTTTTGGTCCTAGATAGAGGCCGAATTGGCCTTGGCTTAAAACATTAAAGTTGTAGGTATTGATGTTTTAAAGGTTCCTGTAAAATTTCAGGTCAATCGGAGTAGTGTAGAATGAGATAAGCCGAAATTACTATTGCTGTTCTGGGTTCATCAGGATGTTAGAACTGCGTCTGAAATGGGTTGTTTTGCCTGGAATTGTTTTGGATTTGGGTGTTGAGGTCTTCTGATGAAATGTAGCCCTGTTTCTAAGCTTTCGGATGGCTTTGGAATTTCTGGATTTGGCCTTGTGTAGGCTGAGTTATGATGTTTGTATTAGAATACGGTTTGTGACCCTGTTTTGCGATTCTGGTATAGTGTCTTGCATTTTTGACCTTGTTACCTTCAAAACTGGACAAAGTTTCCTTCTTCAACATTGTAGCCCCTTAAGTCCTGAATATTTCTGTAAAATTTCAGGTCAAACGGATTAGCGTATTCTGAGTTATAGACAGAACACTCAGGCCTGTTTTAGACATTAGTTTGTGTACGTTTTGAATTTCAGCTTCTGACCGTGGATTTTCCGTTTTGATCCCGTACGATCTGGGTGTCAAATCCTTCGTAAGAAATGTAGATCTTGGTCTCAGCTTCGAAACGGTATACAGTACGTCGAAATCCGAGTTCCGTAGCTTCCGTTATGACCAAAACAAGATTGATCGTCAGAACTGCCTTGTATCTGGACAGTTCTGACGGTTACTTTGGCACTCATTTTCGTTCTGTTCTGAGTGGATTCAGGTCTTGGCCAAAACATCAAAGTTTTAGCCTTATGTCTCAGCTTTCTAATGCCTTTGGAATTTCCTGATTTGGACTTGTGAGCTAGAAGTTATGGTCCAGTAAACAGACCCTGTCTGTCATTCAAAGTGCAAACTTCTGGTACCGTTTTCCATGATTTCGACTTGTGTTGATTCGGATCTAGTTTAAGGTGTCTTCATGAGAATCGTAGGCCTTCCTCATAGCTTCGAAATGGTGTCTCGTTCACCTTGATCCGATATTCCTAGCCTAACCTTTGATCAAAACGGTTTGAGATGGCCGTTTCCGTTTGCCGTTCCGCGCGAGCGCGTGTGCCGATTTTTGCCGTTTTGTTTGTTTTGGATCTGTTAGTAGCCGTTTGTGATATAATGTGGTAAAATCTTCTATTTCAGACAGTGGTGAGCTAGGCGGAGCCGGTGGGGCCCACTACTAGCGAACACGCGCGAAGCGATTTTGCTTTAGTACTACTTTTGGTATTTTGAGTAAGTATTCAGGCCGCTCTTGTGTATTCGTTGCTTATGTGTTTCGATTTGTATGAAGAGGGTACCTAGGCGAGGGTGTGCTTTATCGTACTCGACCTAGACCCTAATCTGTGCACATATCTATACATGGCTTGTGTATATGAGCAATTTTGGAACTAAAACCCTTGAGCTTGTGGCTCAGGGTAACTTTTGAATAATTTTGTGAAATTTGTGAGTTTGGGGCTGATCTCAATACCTCAAGGGACTATTCGAGCCGGTTAGGGCTTGGTCGAAGTCAGTCCAACTTGGATTGAGGTCACCAAGTTTGTGAATCCGGTTCACCGAGTTGTGAACCAAGTTTGTGACCCGAGCTTGTGACTCAAGCTCAAGTTTGTGATTTCGTTCGCCCGGGCAAGTTTGTGAGGTGACTGGCCAGTGAGGGTGATAAGGTGTCCGGTGGGTGTACAAGTGAAGTTCTACGGACCTTATTTATGGTCGACGGAGTGTCGACAGGAGATCACGCATGGCAAATGACTTGGCTTTGAAGCCATATGTATCCTTATCATGTGATGTTATTTTTGTGCTTTTGCTTTACTCATACTGTGTAAATGTGGTTACGTGAAATTTATGTTTTTACCCCTGTTTACTTACTAAGCTTCTAGCTTACCCCGTTTCCTTTGTTTTCCTTAGCAGGGGACGACGCGGGGAACTTTGGGACTCTGCCGTTAGTATAGTTAGGTCTCGTTTGTAATAGTTGGACAGTTAGGATGTTTGTTTTTGTTTTGGTGGTTTGTATAAGGACCCTCCTTAGGGTCTACCTTCTACTGGTTGTTGTTATAGTATATTAGAGAGGTTTGACTTGATGCTTTTGAAGATGTAAATAGAACTTGTGGTGGTTGTATATATTATAGACAGTTCTCTTTTGGTTTACTATCATTTTATAAGTTTTGTGTTTCGAGTCCTGGCGCGAGCTAGGCAGGCGGCCCGCGGATACCCTTGGGTTCGCCCTTGGGAGAGGTGGGGTCGTCACACGAGGGTGAGGAGATATGGATGCTCTTGTCCCTACCTAACTATGCTCGTTTATCAGAGGATAAAGGATGGTGAGACGGGTCGGTTATGGTGCGGTGGTGGTGACCTTAAACTTAGTGCTCTTCACCTTAGTGGGTGCCTTTTTCTTAGCCATTTACTCAATCAAGAAAAGCAACAATCACAAAGAATGATTGTAAACAAGTTCCAAACTCAATGGCTAAACACAGGCTCCTAAAGCACTCCAAACTACTAAGGACAGCAAGCAAGCTCAACAAATAGAAAAGTAATGAACCGAGATATTTTACTCTTGCAAATAGCCAAAAAGAAAAAATTAGAAATTCAACTATAATACCCAATATCAACCGCAAAAGTCAACTTAGACTTCCCATATCAATAGCAATTTTTTAATATGAGTAGCCATAAAAAATCACAATCGGTAACCTCGAATGCAAAAATAGAATTTAATTACTCCATCCACCAACAAAATTACTGATTAGACCAATTAGTAGCCCAAATAACCAAATTGCTTGGAAACCCAAACAATGAAACCATCAGCAGCCAATAGAAATGAGAATTTAGACCCAGAATTGAGAGCTCAAAGGCTTTAGCAAAAGTAATTCAGACAAATAATTCCCAATTATCGCTAGATAATCATCCTAACAGTGGTGAAGAAATATTCACAAATGCCTCCTTTAATGGTTTTCCAATTTGGCTAACAACATTTAGTGACTAGCGGCGGTTGACGTTGATACAACACAGACAGTAGCCTTGACGACCGACAACGGCCGTTGGTTGGTGGTGGCAGATGGACGGCGAACGAGAATATGGCCAGAAATGATAATGACAAAGATGAATGGAGAGAGAGGCAACGACAGAGAATGGTGATGACGGTGATGTTGGTGACTGGAATGGCTGCGACAAGCTTGGATGTTTTGTGGCTCGAACGGCGGACGAAGACGGCAGCTGACTGATGAAGAACGGAAGGCCGATGATTGACATGTGGTGATTGGCAGTGAGCAATGACAAACAGCGAAGTGCGAATGGATGAATGGCGAGTGGCGGCTGTTGTTGCATGCGACGATTAATGACGGACGGAAATGAGTGATAGAAACCCTAGATGTTGTAAGAGGTGGTGGTTGTCGTGTGACTAGAGGAAGAAAAGGAGAGAAAGAAAGAAAGAAAGAAAGAAGGGAAAAAAAAGGGAAAAAGAAAAGGAAATCTTTTTGTCAATTTTTTTACCCCCTTTTCTCTAAAATAAGACGTGGGCATGTCTTGTTCCTCAGTAGCCTTTTGATGGTTGCTGAAAAATTGTCATGAGTTTCAGCTTGCCCTCAACACGTGGGCACGTCTTGTTGCCCAATTGTCACCCTTAATTTCTGAAATTTGAATACCAGCTTGCCAATCAATTAGGCATGGGCACATCTTGTTAGATAACAGTTTTCTGATCATTAAAACATCAAAACAAAAATTAAACACATCAAATACAAGAAACCTAAAATAAAAGTAATAAAATTGAACTATCATTATTTGGGATGCCTCCCAATAAGCGTCTTTTTTTAACGTCTTTGGCTAGACATGGCTGAATTTCGCTCTAGTGCCGTAAATTGGATCTTCAACATTTATTAGCTCCATTTTTTTCACTGAAAAACTTTCATAATAGGGTTTAAGATGATGGCCATTAACTACAAACTTCTTATCTATCTGCAAACTCTGAATTTCTATTGCATCATGGTGAAAAACATTAGTAACAACAAATGGACCAATCCAACGAAAGTGTAATTTACTTGGAAAGAGTTTTAATCGAGATTGATAGAGACGAATTTTTGTTCAACTACAAATGATTTTATGGCAATCAATTGGTTATGAAAAACATTAGTCTTCTCCTTATAGATTATTTCATTCTCATAGGTCTCATTCCTTAACTCCTTCAATTCTTGTAATTAGAGTTTTTTGTGCATTCCAGCCTCATCAAGGTCTATGTTGCACTTCTTGATTGCCCAAAATGTCTTGTGTCTGAGTTCAATTAGTAGATGACAAGACTTTCCAAATACCAACCTATAGGGAGACATTCCAATAGGTGTCTTGTGGACTGTCTTATAAGCCTATAATGCATCTTCCAAACTCAAACTCCAGTCTTTCCTATCAAGACGAACTATCTTCTCCAAGAAAGACTTAATTTCTTTATTCGAAATCTCAACTTGACCATTCGTTTGGGGGTGATATGATGTAGACACCTTGTGAGTTATACCATATTTTCGAAATAGAGCCGCAATCGTCCTATTGCAGAAGTGCATTCCTCTATCACTCACCATAGCTCGTGGCACTCCAAAATGGACAAAGATATGGGATCTAAAGAAATCTTTAGTCACTTTAAAATTATTAGTCCGGGTGATTTTTGCTTCCACAAACTTTGACACATAATCTACCCCCAATACGATGTAAAGGAAGCCGAAAGATGAAGGGAATGGACCCATAAAGTCAATACCCCAAACATCAAAAATTTCACAAAAGATCATAGGGGTCCATGGCATTTGATCTTTATGAGAAATATTTCCTACCTTTTGACACCTATAACAAAACTTACAGAACAAGTATGTATCTTTGAATATGGTACACCAATAAAAATTGCTCTCCAACTTTACGAACTGTCCTTTGCAGTCCAAAATGGCCTCCACATGCAAAAGAGTGACAAAATGTTAAAATTGAATTAAACTCTATGACGACCCCACCTTTTCCTGGGGCAAACCCTAAGGTTTAGCAGACTGGTTGCCTAACTCTCGTCAGGACTCACTATCATAACCTCAAGCAATAACAAAAACTCCAACATTTAACATTTTTGTACCATCAACTATCATAACATTCAGACTTATATACATCAAACGGATCAAAATGTAAATTAAAATAGCTAGATTACTTAGAACAAGTGGTTGACAATTCACTTAAAAAAAAACTTCAAGCTCTTAAACAACTACCCTTCGCTTACCACGCTTACAAGCCCTGTAAGGAAACAAAAATTAAAGGAATGATCTTATGCCCAGTAAGGTTCCAAGTAAACCCAACAACCCAATAGGATCACAAAATTCACAACTCAATAATAAAACATGTTACATAACAATTAACATTCTAAAACAAGTAACACATTTAATGTGAAAAGGATACGGTACTGATACAGGTTATAGAGGTGGCTCCCGTCCATTTCCAGACATAGCACTTACTCCTATTCAGTATTCCAATGTCACTTTTTCAAGTAAACAGCACCCAACATGCTCCTCATTCTTGTGTTTAGTGATCACGAGTATACCAATAAATGATACCCAAGGACTATCGACCCACTCAACCGAGCCTATTGCTGGCTCGAATAAACCGACTATCCTTGGGATTTGGGCCCAATTATGGTCAAGCACAGTTAACATTAGTAGTTAAATAATTAATAGTTTCAAGAGTAATTAGGTTGAGTGTGATGAAGTACATACTCTCCTTTTTATAATAATAACAATTCAAGTTTAAATCTCAATCAGATACACTTAGTGTCCGTTTGATTCATGGAATAACACAGGATTGGATTAATCATCCTGTATCATCCCATGTTTGGTTGCATTTTATATATAGGATGACACATCCTACCTAACCGAATTAATCCCCTATTCATGGGATAAAATAATCCCATGGGAGAGATGGGATTAGTCATCCCGGAGTAACTAACAAATAGGATGATAAAATTTTAGATTAATTTATCCTTACAAAAAATACAAATTTATACTCTTATAATTATATAATCTTACTCTTACATGATAATATAATATGAATGGACTAATTTGTCCCTACTATTTAATTTTAAATTTTTTTGGCTAATTTGCCCTTATTACCAATATAACAATATTTGGACTAATTTATCCTTATGAATGATTCAAATTCAAATTAGCTATTATATAACCATACTCTCACATAAAAATATCATAATAAACAGACCAATTAGCCCCTACTAATTCTATTAAAAATTTTGATTAATTTGCCCCTATTCATTATTTTAAAAATTTTGACTTACCCCTATTAATTGATTTAAAATTTTTGACTAATTTGCCATACTAACATCATAGTAGAAGGACTATATTTCCCTTGGATTAAATTACCCTTACTAACCTTATTTTCTAAATGAAATTTATATGAATATATAATCTCATTAATTGGACTTTGTGAATAAGAACTTCAATAAGTTCAAACTCGATCCAAAGAAAATCTTCTATATTAGCCTGAGTTCGACTCATTGAAAGCTCTTAAATGAGTTAGATTTTAATCGATTTAACCTTAATTTAGCCAAAACTTGACCCATTATTTTATTGAATTTCAAATTTAGGTTCAAAAACTTGGTCAAAATCTATTTTTAAGGATCCGAATAGGCTAAGTTTAAATGAATGCGAATTTTTATATATCAAAACCCTTGATTTACTTTATAATTATAAAATTTTAAACTACTCTATTTTAATAAAATTTATAAATATTAAATTATTTATTGTGAGGACTCGTAAATTTTCTTATATTAAATTCTTATTTCGAGCTCATTTAATTATTTATTTAGCCAATTGCCCCGAATATTATTTTCTAACCTTTTTAGACGCAATTATATGGATCTATAGCTTAGTTATATTTTTAAAGTGACTAGTTTCAAAATTTAATTTCTGAAGGCTCGTTAAGTGAAAATAGTGAATACGCGAATGGAGTAAATAATTGATTCGAGAATACAATAAGTTTGGAAAATTAGAAACTTGTACATTAGTCTCAAAATAGGTATTTTTTTGTTTAAGTGCTCAATTATTAGTTAGTAATATTATCGTTATAAGAATTTCTTAGAAATTTCACTCTATCACGTATAAATCGGAAGTACGCGTTTTCGCGTGCGCATTTAATTGAGGGCCTTTAGACCATTATTTGGGACTACTAAGAGTGAATAATATTAATATGAATGTAAGTGCATTAGAAGTTTAGTGCGCTAGTGCAACAAACGTAAGAGGGATCGAACACAAAACGCGCGCATACGCGCACTATTGCGGTTGACTTTGGTGCACCAAACACTTAACCTTTAAGTTACCTTTAAGGAGCTAGTCCATCAGATTTTTTATGATCAAAATTTGAAACTGGTTTTGTGAAGGAAAACCATGCATTTGGATAGATTTGAAACTAACGATGCTTTGGGACTTGTTATCCGAAACTTCTTGGTGTAAATCACCTATTGTGAGAACCCGTATTTCCCCTAATAATTTTCCTAGGGTTTTTCCCCTTTAATTGCATGTTTTCTGCATTTTCTGGCTTAGGAAAATTTTCTTGGTGGATTTTATGAGTAATTATAGTTTTTAGATGATTTTTCTAGCATTGGGTAGTTTTTGAAAAATTACGGATATATTATGGACGTGGGCCCCACTAGTGCGAAAAGTTCGGAAAAATTCGGCCAATAAGGTTAAGTTTCGGATACTGTGTAAAATTTATCGGGTGTTAAGAGATAAGTAGAGAATGTAAAGTGATTGATGTGAGAGGGGGAAAGAAGGATAGGATTGCATTTAAAGTGGTGACATGTGTCACTATGAGGTTGGTGGTGACTTATGACTTACTATTCTTTTTTTTTTTGACCTTTTGACCAATTGGTTAAATATCCTAAAATTACCACAAAATTCACCATTTCTTACTCCTTGGTGGCCGGATCTCTCTTGAGCAAAGAAGGAAGAAACTCTTCACCATTTTAGCTTCCATTTAGCTCAATCTTCCAAAACCAATCACATAAACTAGTTTCTACTCCATAAAATCCTTCCATTAGGTGCTAGTAAGTTGTTTGGTGAAGTTTCTAAGGAAGCTAAGGTGTTCTACAACTCCCTCTCTCTTGTTTACTTGGTAAGTGGTGCTTACACTTCCTCCTACACTTGATGATGTTTAATTTGTGCCTAGTGGTGGCTAAAGTGCTGAAATTTGTGATTTATATCTTGGTTTGAGATGAATTGGTGAAGTTTTTATTTTATTGAGGAATTTTCTGGTTTAATGTGATCATGATGTTGTGGTTATTTATGATGGTTGGTAATGAGGGGTTATGACTCTAGTGGATGTAAATGATTGGTAATTGCAATCAATTTTGGGTTTGGAAGGAATTTGAGGAAGTTAGGGTTTCATAACCCCCTTTTCTGTCCGGTTTTGAATCATATGGTTAGAGGCCGAATTAGCCATTGCTTAAAACATGAAAGTTGTAGGTATTGATGTGTTTGAGGTTCCTGTAAAATTTCAGGGCAATTGGAGTAGTGTAGATTGAGATATGTCGATTTTACTGTTGCCGTTCTGGGTTGATCAGAATGTGCGAACTGCGCTTGTAATCGCCTATTTTGACTGGAATTGGTTTAGATTTGGATGTTGGTGTCTTCTGATGAAATGTAGCTTGATGGCCTAGCTATCATATGCCTTTGGAATTTCTGCATTTGGACCTGTATAGACTGAGTTGGACTAATTACAGCATAGTGTGATTTGTAAACCTGCAATTACGGTTCTGGTTGGGTATTCTGCATTTTTTGACTTAGCTGTGCTAGGATTTGGACTGAGTGGCCTTCTACATTGTTGTAGCCCTGTCTTTTAGCTTCGAGATGGTGGTCTTACACCCTCATCCGATAAGCTTAGCGCATGTTGTGCCATTACCGCATTAGGAGGCCAAAACTGTTTTTGTTGTTAGGGCTAATATAGTTGCATTTCCTGATTTTCTGGTTTGCTATCATGCTTATATATGCATATGAAACCCTATTGGGGTTGTGATTGGCATGGCTTTATGACTCGTTATCGAGTCTTATGGTATTTGTTTACGTGTTCTAAGGCGTGACGTTAGTGCACGACGTACTTTGGACGACGGTGCATGAAACCTCACCTACGTGAGTGGTGAGTATACTACTCACTTGGATGTTTATAATGTGGCTTTGCTATATGTGATTGTGATGCCTTGAAGGCTTGTTTGGCTATTGGAAATGATTAGGGTGAGGGTGTACTTGACCGCCCTCATTCCTTTTATTCTTGTGAATGACTGTTTACCGTTTCACTGTATTACTGTACTGATATATGAGTTATTGGATTCCATTCATGGGATATTGTTTGGGTGTCGGTTGGACGAGTATCCAACGGCCCTACTGTACTACTGAGCTCGACCCCATTGGTAGTCATTTGAATCGAGCCAGCGAGGGCTTGGTCGTGAAAATTGGCTAGCCACGGGGACTGAAAAGGGAATCTTGTGGTAATGAGACCCTTGGTTCCGGTGTACTCGAGTATCACCTAAAGCTACTGCTTGGAGTGCGGGCCCGGTTGGGGTATGTTGGGTGGAAGGAATGGAAGTGAAGTGAGGTCTACGGTTTGGTACTTTTAACATTGACGGAGGGTCAATGAAGTTGGATCAAGAATGTAAGCGTGGAAATGGGCTCTTGAGAGCCGTCCGTATCCTTTTACCGATTTGTTTTGCTTCTTATTTGTATACTTGAAATGAACGGTTATGTTTAAGTGATCTTTGTTGATTATGTGATAGTTGCTCACTGAGCTTTAGCTCACTCCGTTCCATTTGTTTTTCTTACAGGAAAATGATCATTTTTGGAAGATCATACTTGTTGGTTGCCAAATTGAGCCATGTATATGTCTATTTTGAATAGCTCTTTGCATGAAACCCTAATGTGTATTGGGTTCATCTTTTGATTGGCAAACCGAACATGTGTATCCATGATGAATAGCTTTTGACATGCCAATGTGGTTGTAAATGTTGAATTTCAATGTATTCATGTTTGGTTGATGTTTGGTTGGACTTCGGAACGATTCGGCTTTCAAACGGCAAAAGAAAAATTTTTGACCGAAGAGCACTGGACTGAATCCGGCCAGGAATCCGGCCAGAAACTGGCCGGATTGTCGGCCGGATTGCTTGGGGAAAATTTTGAATCCGGAAGTTAGCCACTGGACAGTATCCGGCCAAGAATCCGGCCGCTAATCCGGCCAGATTCCGGCCGGATTCCCCTGTTCCAGGCACTATTCATCGTTTTCATTTTTTTTTATTTTGTTATTTTGATACTTGTGGCTTGTCCGAGCGCGCTTTTACTTTCCCGAAACGTTTTAGATCGCGTGTAACTGCTCGTTAGTCCTGGCGAGAGCTGGGCAGGCAGTCCGCTAACCCCTTTGGTTCGCCTTAGGGGAAGGTGGGGCTGTCACAGGTGGTATCAGAGCCTAGGTTTGAATTAGCCTGGGTGTTATAGGAATGCCTGATTTGAGGATTTGTTGTTTATGGCCTTTAAGCTTACATTTATGGTTCATTGTTCTTGTGGTGTAGGATGGCCGGACAGGGTGACTCTAGTGCTAGTCCTTCGGGAGTGAGACCTCGCAGAGCACTCCCCGTGATCCCATATCAGATACGGCCGGGAGGGGCTGTTATTCGTTGGAGCCCGTCTAACCGTCTTCGACGGTGCGCGTGTAAAGAGAAGTATGCCTATCCGAACGATCTCGTGTTTGCTCTGGACAAGGAGCGTAAGGTGTTGGCTAGAGAGAATGCTCGACTTGAGGTTGAGGCGATCCAGGATAGGGCGACCAACGAGAAGCAAGCTGCACGTATTAAAGAGCTAGAATACGACGTGCTTGAGGTCGAGGATAGGGTTGACGACCTCTGCGCTCAACTGAGGGAGGCACGAGAGCGTGAGATTAAGCGAGCTCGTAAGGTCAGGGGTCGCGCTGAGTCGATCCTTAATCTTTGTGACGACGGCCTTGAGGAGTATAGCGATGAGGCTTCGTGTGCGGGGGCCGAGGCTGGGGAGGAGTCTACCCCGTCGCCTGGGTCCCAGAGCCCGGCAACGGACTAGGCCTTGACTTCTAGGCTTCTTTTGGATAGTTTGGTGGTTTTTGGATGTACATAGGGTTAGGGATAGCGCCTTAGCTAGTCGTTTTGGTTGTTGGACTAGCTACGTGTAAATTTCTTTTGATAAGGCCAATCCTCGGGGGATCGTTTATGTTTGTTGCTGACTTGCCTGTACTTGACTCGACTGATTGTATATATGTGTGTGGCTTGATCTTGCTTGGCTTGTATATATATGTTTGTGCCCATGTTTGGAATGTATAAATATGTGTTATTGTGCAAGTTTCGCGTGTTACTTACATGCATTGTTACTACTTTGGTTTAGTACTCTTGCCTAGACCAAGTAAAACTTATGGAAGGTACTCGGAGTGGTCGGGGACGTGGGCGCGGAACTAGACAACCCACACCGGTTAGGGGTACGGGGGAAACCTCGACTGGACCCGATCCTGAACCCCAAGCCGACCCTAATGTGCAGATAGCTGCTGCTATGCAGCAAATGACAAACCTGCTAGCACAAGTAGTGCAGCAACAAGCCCAGAACCCAAACCCTAACCCTGGAAACCCCGGAAACCCTGGCCATCATGTCGAGAGCGAAGATAGAGCTCTCGAACGCTTCCAAAAGTTTGCTCCGCCGAAGTTTGTTAGGGGACCCGACCCGGACGTTGTCGAGAGATGGCTTGAAAAGATGGTTGATATATTCGCAGCCCTACACTACCCTGACGAACGGCAGGTGACGTTTGCCGTGTTCCAGCTTGAGGGGGCGGCCCGTTCCTGGTGGAACTTGATCCGACAGAAATGGGAACGGGAGCAGACGCCCAGGACTTGGGTGAACTTTATTCGAGAGTTTAATGCGAAGTTCTTCCCTCCTCTAGTCCAAGAGAGGAAGGAGGACGAGTTTATTAGGCTCCGCCAAGGGACTCAAACTGTGACGGAATATGAGAGTCAATTCACCGGCCTGTCCAAGTTTACGCCTGAATTAATCATGACTGAGCAACGACGGATTAGGCGCTTTATTCAGGGTTTGAATGTTGAGATTCAGAAAGACCTCGCGGTGGCTCAAATCACTGCGTTTAGCGAGGTTGTAGAAAAGGACCAACGGGTTGAAAGTGCACGGTTGCAAGTCCGGAACTTCCAGGCGAAGAAGTGTGGCTTTCCTGGGAGTAGTTCTGGACAGGGTGAGAAAGCACTCCTGCTAAATTTGGACGAGGAACGGGAGGTGGTCGACAATCTGGTTCAGGTAGAGGGACTCCATTCAGGGGTGGCCAAGCTGGGCGAGGACCAAGGGGAAATGCTCAGAGTGGCTCGGCTTCAGCACCTCGCGGTCCCTGCGGGCATTGCGGGAAGCCAAACCACACCGAAGACAACTGCTGGAGGAAACAGGGTAAATGTCTGCGATGTGGAAGCGCGGACCACCAATTGGCTACTTGCCCGGTCCTGAAACAAGATGGAAAGGGAAGCCAACCCCCGCCGAGGACCAATGTTGGACCAGCAAAGGGAGATGGGTCCAAACCTAAAGTGCCAGCTAGGGTGTACTCCTTAGAGCCCCATCAGGTCCCAGAGTCGTCAGAGGTCGTAGAAGGTACGATCCCTATTTTTCACCGCTTTGCCAAAGTTTTAATTGATCCTGGTGCCACTCATTCGTTTGTTAACCCTGATTTCATGTGTGGCATCGATATAAAACCTGCTAGTTTACCATATGACCTAGAAGTTAGTACACCCACGGGAAATCAACGTTTGGTGACTAGTATGGTTTATAGGGATTGTGATGTATGGGTAGGTGAAAAGAGATTTTTAGGAGACCTGATAAGCTTATCCATTAAGGGGTATGACGTGATTCTGGGTATGGATTGGCTAGCCAAATATAACGCTCAACTGGATTGTAAAACGTAGGTGGTAGAATTTCACATTCCTGGCGAGGCAACCTTAAGGTTGGATATAAGGGGTAGGTTAGCCTCATCTGCTTTGATTTCGGGCATTCGAGCTAGGAAACTGATAAGTAGAGGGGCGCAAGGATTTTTGGCCTTTTTGATTAATACCCCTACGGATAAGCTAAAAGTGGAAGACGTGGCCGTAGTGAGGGAATTTCCAGATGTTTTCCCTGATGAGTTAGTAGCTTTACCTCCAGAACGGGAGATAGAATTCTAAATAGATCTGTTACCTGGAACCTCACCTATCTCAAAAACCCCTTACCGAATGGCGCCTGCAGAACTTAAGGAGCTTAAGTTGCAATTACAAGACCTTTTGGAGCGGGGATTCATTCATGAGAGTGGGTCTCCTTGGGGAGCTCCTGTCTTATTTGTGAAGAAAAAGGACGGAACCTTGAGGATGTGTATTGACTACCGGGGCCTGAACAATGTTACGATCAAGAATAAATATCCACTGCCTCACATAGACGAGTTGTTCGACCAGCTGCAAGGAGCAGTGGTCTTCTCAAAGTTGGACCTCCGACAAGGATATTATCAGTTGTTAATTAGGAAGGAGGATATACCGAAAACTGCTTTCAACTCGAGATATGGGCATTACGAGTTCGCCGTTATGCCCTTTGGACTGACCAATGCTCCCGCCGCCTTTATGGACCTAATGCATAGGGTTTTCAAACCCTATCTAGACCGATTTGTCGTTGTGTTCATTGATGACATTTTGGTCTACTCTAAGACACGCGAGGAGCATGAGGAGCATTTGAGAGTGGTGTTGCAGACGTTAAGGGAACATCAGTTGTACGCCAAGTTTAGTAAATGCGAGTTTTGGTTGGAGAATGTAGCATTCCTAGGGCACGTAATCTCCCACGAAGGTATTTCGGTGGACCCGACAAAGGTAGAGGCCGTGACAAATTGGAAGAGACCAGAAAATCCCACGGAAATTCGTAGCTTTCTAGGGCTAGCTGGGTACTACCGACGTTTCATTAAAGATTTCTCCAAACTAGCAGGACCTTTAACTGACTTGACAAAGAAGCATGGTCGATTTATTTGGAACGCCCGATGCGAAACAAGTTTTCAGGAATTAAAGAGAAGATTGACCACGGCTCCAGTACTGGTCTTGCCAAATGGAGTGGACGGGTTCGCGGTGTATGCAGATGCGTCGCGAGAAGGCCTAGGGTGTGTTTTGATGCAGAACCGTAATGTAATTTCTTTTGCCTCTAGGAAGTTGAAGCTTCACGAGCAGAATTACCCGACCCACGATCTGGAACTAGCCGCGGTTGTGTTTGCTCTGAAAAAGTGGAGGCATTACCTATATGGGGTGACCTTTGAAGTGTACTCGGATCATAAGAGTCTTAGGTACCTTTTCTCCCAGAAGGAACTGAACATGAGGCAACGACGGTGGATGGAATTTTTGGAAGATTACGACTGCACAATCAACTACCATCCGGGAAAGGCAAATGTGGTAGCCGATGCCTTGAGTCGTAAGGTGCAAGTAGCAGGGTTGATGATTAAAGAGTGGGATTTATTAGAATCCGTATGTGAGTGGAGACCCTGTCTTGGGAGCCATAAGGTGCTATTTAGCAATGTTAGGGTGACCTCCACTCTACTGGAACGCATTAAAGAGGGACAAAACGAAGATTTGATGGTACGGAAGTGGAGAGAGAAAGTGGAGAAGGGAGAAACAACGGACTTCAATTTTAGTCCTGAGGGCATTTTGAAATATCGAAACCGAATAGTGGTACCCAAGGAGGAATCGTTGAAAACGGAAATTCTGGAGGAAGCTCATCGGTCCAAGTATACAATCCATCCGGGCAGCAGCAAGATGTATCAGGACCTGAAAGGAACCTATTGGTGGGACAATATGAAAAGGGAAATCGCTCAGTACGTGCAAAAGTGTCTCATTTGCCAGCAGGTGAAAGCAGAGCATCAAAAACCATCGGGTCTGTTACAACCCTTGGAGATACCCGAGTGGAAGTGGGAAAACATCACAATGGACTTCGTTTCCGGTTTACCGAGGACGCAAAGAGGACACGATGCCGTTTGGGTGATCGTTGATCGCTTAACCAAGTCGGCCCATTTCTTGCCGGTGAACATGAAGTATTCCATGGACAAGTTGGCCCGACTGTACATGGACGAGATAGTAAGGCTACATGGTGTTCCTGTGAGTATCGTCTCTGATCGGGATCCACGGTTCGTATCTCGGTTTTGGCAGAAGTTTCAAGAAACCCTGGGGACTAAACTCAATTTGAGCACGACCTATCATCCTCAGACGGATGGACAGTCAGAGCGGACAATTCAAACTCTCGAGGACATGCTACGAACTTGCATTCTGGATTTTGGAGGCAACTGGGGTCAACACATGACCTTGGTAGAGTTTGCGTACAACAACAGCTTCCATTCGTCGATTCAGATGGCTCCATACGAAGCTCTCTACGGACGCAAATGCCGCTCGCCGATTTACTGGGACGAAGTTGGCGAAAAGAAAGCACTAGACCCGGCAACTATCCCATGGATGGAAGAGGCTCAAGTGAAGGTCAAGTTGATACGGCAACGACTCCAAACAGCTCAAAGTCGACAAAAGAGCTACGCGGATAACCGAAGAAAAGACTTGGAGTTTGAAGTTGGAGACCACGTGTTTCTCAAGATCACACCCTTACGAAGTATTACAGCGGGCAAAGGAAAGAAGCTTCAACCACGGTACGTCGGCCCCTACAAGATCCTGCAGAGAGTAGGAGCGGTCGCGTATCGATTGGAACTGCCATCCAATCTCTCTCGAATCCACGATGTGTTTCACGTCTCGATGTTAAAGAAGTATCATCCCGACCCATCCCATGTCTTACAACCGGAGGAGATTGAAGTAGATGAATCGCTTGCTTATGAAGAGAAACCTGTCCAAGTGCTTGACCGGAAAGTCAAAGAGCTCAGAACCAAGCAGATTCCGTTAGTAAAAGTGCTATGGAGAAACCATGGAATAGAGGAAGCTACTTGGGAAGTGGAGGAAGAGATACGAAAGAAGTATCCAAACCTTTTTGGGAGTTAAGGTGAGAAATTTCGAGGACGAAATTCTTTTAAGGGGGAGAGAGTGTGAGAACCCGTATTTCCCCTAATAATTTTCCTAGGGTTTTTCCCCTTTAATTGCATGTTTTCTGCATTTTCTGGCTTAGGAAAATTTTCTTGGTGGATTTTATGAGTAATTATAGTTTTTAGATGATTTTTCTAGCATTGGGTAGTTTTTGAAAAATTACGGATATATTATGGACGTGGGCCCCACTAGTGCGAAAAGTTCGGAAAAATTCGGCCAATAAGGTTAAGTTTCGGATACTGTGTAAAATTTATCGGGTGTTAAGAGATAAGTAGAGAATGTAAAGTGATTGATGTGAGAGGGGGAAAGAAGGATAGGATTGCATTTAAAGTGGTGACATGTGTCACTATGAGGTTGGTGGTGACTTATGACTTACTATTCTTTTTTTTTTTGACCTTTTGACCAATTGGTTAAATATCCTAAAATTACCACAAAATTCACCATTTCTTACTCCTTGGTGGCCGGATCTCTCTTGAGCAAAGAAGGAAGAAACTCTTCACCATTTTAGCTTCCATTTAGCTCAATCTTCCAAAACCAATCACATAAACTAGTTTCTACTCCATAAAATCCTTCCATTAGGTGCTAGTAAGTTGTTTGGTGAAGTTTCTAAGGAAGCTAAGGTGTTCTACAACTCCCTCTCTCTTGTTTACTTGGTAAGTGGTGCTTACACTTCCTCTTACACTTAATGATGTTTAATTTGTGCCTAGTGGTGGCTAAAGTGCTGAAATTTGTGATTTATATCTTGGTTTGGGATGAATTGGTGAAGTTTTTATTTTATTGAGGAATTTTCTGGTTTAATGTGATCATGATGTTGTGGTTATTTATGATGGTTGGTAATGAGGGGTTATGACTCTAGTGGATGTAAATGATTGGTAATTGCAATCAATTTTGGGTTTGGAAGGAATTTGAGGAAGTTAGGGTTTCATAACCCCCTTTTCTGTCCGGTTTTGAATCATATGGTTAGAGGCCGAATTGGCCATTGCTTAAAACATGAAAGTTGTAGGTATTGATGTGTTTGAGGTGCCTGTACAATTTCAGGGAAATTGGAGTAGTGTAGATTGAGATATGTCGATTTTACTGTTGCTGTTCTGGGTTGATCAGAATGTGCGAACTGCGCTTGTAATCGTCTGTTTTGACTGGAATTTCTTTGGATTTGGATGTTGGTGTCTTCTGATGAAATGTAGCTTGATGGCCTATCTATCATATGCCTTTGGAATTTCTGCATTTGGACCTGTATAGACTGAGTTGGACACAGCATAGTGTGATTTGTAAACCTGTAATTACGGTTCTGGTTGGGTATTCTGCATTTTTTGACTTAGCTGTGCTAGGATTTGGACTGAGTGGCCTTCTACATTGTTGTAGACCTGTCTTTTAGCTTTGCGATGGTGGGTCTTACACCCTCATCCGATAAGCGTAGCGCATGTTGTGCCATTACCGCATTAGGAGGCCAAAACTGTTTTTGTTGTTAGGGCTAATATAGTTGCATTTCCTGATTTTCTGGTTTGCTATCATGCTTATATATGCATATGAAACCCTATTGGGGTTGCGATTGGCATGGCTTTATGACTCGTTATCGAGTCTTATGGTATTTGTTTACGTGTTCTAGGGCGTGACGTTAGTGCACGACGTACTTTGGACGACGGTGCATGAAACCTCACCTACGTGAGTGGTGAGTATACTACTCACTTGGATGTTTATAATGTGGCTTTGCTATATGTGATTGTGACGCCTTGAAGGCTTGTTTGGCTATTGGAAATGATTAGGGTGAGGGTGTACTTGACCGCCCTCATTCCTTTTATTCTTGTGAATGACTGTTTACCGTTTCACTGTATTACTGTACTGATATATGAGTTATTGGATTCCATTCATGGGATATTGTTTGGGTGTCGGTTGGACGAGTATCCAACGGCCCTACTGTACTACTGAGCTCGACCCCATTGGTAGTCATTTGAATCGAGCCAGCGAGGGCTTGGTCGTGAAAATTGGCTAGCCACGGGGACTGAAAAGGGAATCTTGTGGTAATGAGACCCTTGGTTCCGGTGTACTCGAGTATCACCTAAAGCTACTGCTTGGAGTGCGGGCCCGGTTGGGGTATGTTGGGTGGAAGGAATGGAAGTGAAGTGAGGTCTACGGTTTGGTACTTTTAACATTGACGGAGGGTCAATGAAGTTGGATCAAGAATGTAAGCGTGGAAATGGGCTCTTGAGAGCCGTCCGTATCCTTTTACCGATTTGTTTTGCTTCTTATTTGTATACTTGAAATGAACGGTTATGTTTAAGTGATCTTTGTTGATTATGTGATAGTTGCTCACTGAGCTTTAGCTCACTCCGTTCCATTTGTTTTCCTTACAGGAAAATGATCATTTTTGGAAGATCATACTTGTTGGTTGCCAAATTGAGCCATGTATATGTCTATTTTGAATAGCTCTTTGCATGAAACCCTAATGTGTATTGGGTTCATCTTTTGATTGGGAAACCGAACATGTGTATCCATGATGAATAGCTTTTGACATGCCAATGTGGTTGTAAATGTTGAATTTCAATGTATTCATGTTTGGTTGATGTTTGGTTGGACTTCGGAACGATTCGGCTTTCAAACGGCAAAAGAAAAAATTTTGACCGAAGAGCACTGGACTGAATCCGGCCAGGAATCCGGCCAGAAACTGGCCGGATTGTCGGCCGGATTGCCTGGGGAAAATTTTGAATCCGGGAAGTTAGCCACTGGACAGTATCCGGCCAAGAATCCGGCCGCTAATCCGGCCAGATTCCGGCCGGATTCCCCTGTTCCAGGCACTATTCATCGTTTTCGTTTTTTTTATTTTGTTATTTTGATACTTGTGACTTGTCCGAGCGCGCTTTTACTTTCCCGAAACGTTTTAGATCGCGTGTAACTGCTCGTTAGTCCTGGCGAGAGCTGGGCAGGCAGTCCGCTAACCCCTTTGGTTCGCCTTAGGGGAAGGTGGGGCTGTCACACCTATCAAATGTACCTTAGGCATATTTTAGACATTATCTACTGGAATGGACCATATTTGAGATGTTTCTTGGCCGAATGTTTGAAAACGGCAAAACGAAAGTTCAAAGGCAACTTAGCCTTAGAACTTCTTGTGATTTCAACGGTCTCGTTAACTGGATTTCATACATATTTTTCTATGAAATTTGGCAAGGGAGTGGCCCTTATATGGTAGTATATTCATGCTAAATTTGGTGCCATTCCGAGTCTGTTTCGTTGCTCAACTAAACTTCCAAAGTTCATGATTTGAGTTGGAAAACCCTTGATTAACAAGGAAATTTTAGTAACTTTGAGCTACCATATCTTGGTGCTCAAAACTCCGAATCTTGTTTCATTTTTTTTTAAACTTGGATCACAACTATAATAGAGTTCCAAATTTCAGAGGTTAGTTCGGATCAAGTGAATTTTGTCGAATTTTCAATGTTGGCCAAAAAACCAACCTAAACCTGTCTTCAATGCCCCAGAACAGCAACTTGAGCTAATTTTTGGATACCTTCCGTTTGGAATCATGGAAAATTGTCTTCTAAGACTTTTAGTACTTTCTAAGAGGTTTGCAACGGTACCAAGTTTTCCAATTTTGGACTTGTAGAGAGTGAGATATGATTTTTCAAAGTAAGTGTTATAAATCTGAAAATTTCGAAACTGAAAGGAAATGAAGTTGTTCAAACTCTCTTTTCCCTTTTAATGTCACTTGATCGTTTTACACTCGATTTTAAGGATGTAAATCAGATTTTGCTTATGTGTTAAAAGTCCACTTTTGAGCCTCGATTTACGAATAATTAAGGCTCATTTTCGTGAAAATTTCTTAAATTGTACAAGAGTGCAATCTTCCTTATTAATTGGGGTTTATAAGTGATAGTTTATTATTAAATGCTCAGGCGCTCAAGAGGACCTTCCAGAGGATCTCGCGGGAGACGCCTAAACCATCATTTGAACTTGCTACTTGAATCACTGTGAGTGTCAAGTGCACGTATTTATTGCTAAATGATTAACTGTTTCTTATCCGTTATCCGAATTTGAAATTTTGAGACGAGTGTGTACTTTACCGCACTCGTTCTCTTTCGAACGAAATTATATTCGTATTTTGCTATGTGAATTCATATTCGACTTGTACATAGTAATATGGATGTGATTCGTATATGTGATTCACATTTGTGATTTCTATTTGGAATCGTCGATTTGAGCGTTGCTCATCGACTTATATTCGTATTCGTATTCGTATTCGGGGAACGCCCAAACTCGTTGGCTAACTTTGCGAATCGAGCCAGCATGGGCTTGGTCGATAAGCTTAGCAAACCATGAGATATTCGTAGAGCCTGATCTATTGAAGAGATCTTGCTTGGCATTACTCGTGCAGTATTGCCATGATATACTCGAGTATTATCAAAATTTTGATGAGCGGGCCAGGTAAGGGGGTGTAACGGTGACGGGATTCGAAAAAAAGTGGTGTATCTACGGATTTGATACTTATGTGGTTGACGGAGTGTCAACATGAGATGTGATCAAGACTTGAACACGACTACGTGGAATTTAGCTCCTGAGAGCTACAGTATCCTTGAATTGTTTATGTTTATTTTCCTATTCGAAATGTGAATTATTCGAACTTGAAAGCTTTACATACAATGTATTTGTTGTTGCTACTTGGATTATGTGTTTGCATGTGTGTTTCTTGGCTCACTGAGTATTGGCTCATCTCATTAGTTTGTTTTCCTTAACAGGAACCCGATTGGAAGGAGTTAAGCAAATGCCGACCTGAGGCACTTTTGTATTAGTGTTTTAATTGTAATTGACTAGACACTTTTGGATATTATATATTTTGAGGAAAGTGATTGTAAATTTGAAATTGTGATGTAAGACTGGATATTTATGTATGGAAATGACTTCGTACTTTTATTTCGACTTTTATTGTTAGTATCAGACTAAGTTTGAATTGGATTTGTTTCGAGTCCTGGCGAGAGCTGGGCAGGCGTTCCGCGGATACCCTTGGATTCGCCCTTGGGAGAAGTAGGGCGTCACAATTGGTATCAGAGCTTAGGTTTCAGATCTTTGTAGTGTATCCTAGGCTTAAAGGTTTAGGATGCCGGACTGTGGGACTGTTTTTAAAGTTAAGTGATCGCTTGTAAGGATGAAAATCAGAGCCGCTTCGCGTAGTCTGTGAGCGGGTGAGATTGGGTCAAGTGGTATTATGATCCTTATTATGTGAATGAGTAAAGGGTTAAGTTCCCTTCTAGAGTATAAGCTGTGAATCAAGAATGTGATAAGTATAAATCTTTTATCGTAATACTTGGGGAGGACTAGATATGTATGTTGGGTAGGAATCTCAAATATGGTGATTTACTCTTGGGACTGGCCAGCTCGAGATGTGAATTATCTTATTTCGGATTCTTGTACTCGGATGCTTAAGAGTTGAGGACAATGCTAAGGACTTGAGATCTCCATTTGCAGGGAAAAGAACGAATCGATATTTCACGTGAATAGTTACAGGAAAACAATAGTCATTTAGCTAAGATGGCACAATAATTAAGAGAAAGAAGTAGAGAAAGATTGATGGATGGTCCTATGTAACTTAATAGGATCCTAATGCTTGATATGAGTCGGAAATGAATGAGAAGATCAGACCTATTAGTGTTACACAGGATTGACTTAGTTGGGGGTGATGCTAAGTGTTGAGGCCATTGTATTTTGCATGACTGTGTGGCCTACTTTTGAGGCACTTGCTTTCACTTTAGTCTTCTGTGACTAAAAGTATTTTGTGGCACATGTGTGCTATATTTTTTTATCTTCCCCCTGACTTGCTAATTGTATGAACCTGAAGTGTTAATGAATGTAAATTATTGTTATTTTCGATGTTTTCGTGATTGGTTCTTGTTTCAAGAATTTTCCCTCGTAATTGATTTATTCCTTACACTATGCACACCTAGGATAATGGACAGACGAAGGGGTGGTCGAGACCGTGGTCGAGGCCGTGGGCGAAGGACTAGACAGGCCCAACCTCATGGTGATGACCAGGAATCGGCAACTGGACCGACCTAGGGACAAGAAAATATTGAGGGTAATCAAGTGGCAACTGCCATCAATAGGATGACTGATATCCTAGAACGTTTAGCTGATAGACAAGGTCCTGGACCGCTTAACCAGCCCGGGGGCCAAGACAGGGCTTTGGAGAGGTTCTTGAAGTTTACCCCACCTAAGTTCACTGGAGAGCCTAACCCCGAGGCAGCTGAGAACTGGTTAGAGAGAATGACTAATATATTCGCTGCCTTAGACTATACCGAAGATAGGCGAGTAAATTTTGCTGCTTTCCAATTTGAGAGAGTGGCACGTGCCTGGTGGGACTTGATAAGAGGGAAATGGGAAAGAGCGCAGACCCCTTGGATTTGAAAAAACTTCACGAAGAGTTTAATGAAAAATTTCTTGCACCTTTGATTCAAGAGAAAAGGGAAGATGAATTTATAAAGTTGAGGCAAGGAACTTCTAGTGTAGCCGAATATGAAGGGAAATTTACCAAACTTTCTAAATATGCTCCAGAATTGGTGACTAATGAACGAAAGAGGATCAGGAGTTTTGTACAAGGGTTTAATGTAGCGATTCAGGAGGGATTAGCAGCAGCACAAATTTCAACGTTCACTGAAGTCTTAGAAAAAGCGCAGAGAGTCGAGAGTGCAAGGCTGCAAATTAGAGACTTTCACGCTAAGAAAATGGGCACTTTTAGTAACCCTTCTAGACAGGCAGATAAGAGTGCCCCACCTTTTAAAAAGGGAAAAGAAACGGGTGGAGTGGAGATATCTAGCACCCCAAAAGGGATTCAACCAAGAGGAGGCCACAATGGACGAGGTCAATCGAGAGGGACACCTCTAAGTGGTCAATCTGTGGCTCCCCAAGTTATTTGTGATTATTGTGGCAAGTTCAACCATACGGAGAGTGATTGTTTTAGAAAACAAGGGAGATGCTTATATTGTGGTAGTACCGAGCACCAAATATCAAAATGCCCAACCGTACCAAAAGAAGGAGGTAGTACCCAAAGGCCTGAAAAGTCAGCTGCTAAGCAGTCTAGTACTGGAGGAAGTCGATCTAAAGTACCAGCTAGGGTTTATGCATTAGGCTATCAACAGGTTTCCAACACTGCTACGGCCGTTGAAGGTATGATTCTTGCTTTTCATTGTCTATCTGAGATTCTAAGTAACTCTAATACAATTCACACTTTTACAAAATCTTATGTTCATAAGATAGAATCAAAGTTTGACTACAATTTAGGTGGATAGAAATTGTTAGATAAGGGTTAGCGATTGTAAGTTACTGATTGATCTGATTGGCGCGACTATGAAGAGGTATGATGTTATCCTAAGTGTGAATTTCGAGGATGAAATTCTCTTAAGGGGGAGAGGATGTGAGGTCTCGTAAATTTTCTTATATTAAATTCTTATTTCGAGTTCATTTAATTATTTATTTGGCCAATTGCCCCGAATATTATTTTTCTAACCTTTTTAGACCTAATTATATGGATCTATAGCTTAGTTATATTTTTAAAGTGACTCGTTTCAAAATTTAATTTCTGAAGGCTCGTTAAGTGAAAATAGTGAATACGCGAATGGAGTAAATAATTGATTCGAGAATACAATAAGTTTGGAAAATTAGAAACTTGTACATTAGTCTCAAAATAGGTATTTTTATGTTTAAGTGCTCAATTATTAGTTAGTAATATTATCGTTAAAAGAATTTCTTAGAAATTTCACTCTATCACGTATAAATCGGAAGTACGCGTTTTCGCGTGCGCATTTAATTGAGGGCCTTTAGACCATTATTTTGGGACTACTAAGAGTGAATGATATTAATATGAATGTAAGTGCATTAGAGGTTTAGTGCACTAGTGCAACAAACTTAAGAGGGATCGAACACAAAACGAGCGCATACGCGCACTATTGCGGTTGACTTTGGTGCACCAAACACTTAACCTTTAAGTTACCTTTAAGGAGCAAGTCCATCAGATTTTTTTTGCCCTCTCTTCCCTCTCTCATCAGCCGAGCAACACAAACAGAAAAGAGAGCTCCAAGCTTCCAAATTTTTCCTCTTCATTTCTTGCACAAAAACATCACCAAATCACACCAAAATTGAACTACACATAACTTAACCCTTGGAGTTTGTATCTAGCTAAGAAAGAGGGGCTGTTTTCACGATTTTCTTGGCCAAGGAGAGGACCAAAAATTCTGTTCTTGCATACCAAGTGAAGTAGGTAACGATCTAACCTTCAAAACTTGGTTTATAGAAGATCTAGTTCACGTCTAAGCTTTTGCATGCATGTGGGTAGCTTGTTTATGTTGGAAAAATGGTTGTGTGGGCTCTATGAACTCCCACCTTGGATATATGGACTGATTTATGGTGTTTTGATGGTAATAATGTTTATTTAGTGCTTAAACTAGTGGATTAATGTTGGGTTATTGATAGAAACTCAAGGATGGTGCATTGACCAAAAGTGACCGTGTTGCCCCTGTCTTGTTCGAGCAACTTGGTGCGAAATTTTGAGGATCTAATGACTTGTTTATGTTGTTTACATGTTATATTGATTGTGTAAAAATTTTCATGGAAAAATAACATGAATTGGTTGGTTAAATGAAGTGATTTCCAAAGTTTAGAAAACTGGAAAATGATTCCCGTCACTGCCCAGGCAGTCACCTTGTTTCGGCTATAACTCATCGCTCCGATGTCAGAATCGAGTGCCGTTTGTGGCACTGGAACTAGACATTCCCAGATTTCATTTGATATAAAATGTACATTTTGGTTCCACTCTAGTGAGCCAAACCATTTGTTTGAAAATTGCTATCCTGTTTCGTTTGTCACTGGGAGGCAGATTATGAACTGCGATTTGATGCTCACGTATGAGCTGGTGATGGACAGATTTTGAAAATAGTTTCTTCTGCTTATGAATCTATTTTCCAACGCCACCAACCACGCTCATTCCTAGTTGAATTGAGTGATTTATGATCAAAATTCGAAACTGGTTTTGTGAAGGAAAACCATGCATTTGGATAGATTTGAAACTAACGATGCTTTGGGACTTGTTATCCGAAACTTCTTGGTGTAAATCACCTATCAAATGTACCTTGGGAATATTTTAGACATTATCTACTGGAATGGACCATATTTGAGATGTTTCTTGGCCGAATGTTTGAAAACGGCAAAACGAAAGTTCAAAGGCAACTTAGCCTTAGAACTTCTTGTGATTTCAACGGTCTCGTTAACTGGATTTCCATACATATTTTTCTATGAAATTTGGCAAGGGAGTGACCCTTATATGGTAGTATATTCATGCTAAATTTGGTGCCATTTCGAGTCCATTTCGTTGCTCAACTAAACTTCCAAAGTTCATGATTTGAGTTGGAAAACCCTTGATTAACAAGGAAATTTTAGTAACTTTGAGCTACCATATCTTGGTGCTCAAAACTCCGAATCTTGTTTCATTTTTTTTTTTAAACTTGGATTACAACTATAATAGAGTTCCAAATTTCAGAGGTTAGTTCGGATCAAGTGAATTTTGTCGAATTTTCAATGTTGGCCAAAAAACCAACCTAAACCTGTCTTCAGTGCCCCAGAACAGCAACTTGAGCTAATTTTTGGATACCTTCCGTTTGGAATCATGGAAAATTTTCTTCTAAGACTTTTAGTACTTTCTAAGAGGTTTGCAACGGTACCAAGTTTTCCAATTTTGGACTTGTAGAGAGTGAGATATGATTTTTCAAAGTAAGTGTTACAAATCTGAAAATTTCGAAACTGAAAGGAAATGGAGTTGTTCAAACTCTCTTTTCCCTTTTAATGTCACTTGATCGTTTTACACTCGATTTTAAGGATGTAAATCAGATTTTGCTTATGTGTTAAAACTCCACTTTTGAGCCTCGATTTACGAATAATTAAGGCTATTTTCGTGAAAATTTCTTAAATTGTACAAGAGTGCAATCTTCCTTATTAATTGGGGTTTATAAGTGATAGTTTATTATTAAATGCTCAGGCGCTCAAGAGGACTTTCCAGAGGATCTCACGGGAGACGCCTAAACCATCATTTGAACTTGCTACTTGAATCACTGTGAGTGTCAAGTGCATGTATTTATTGCTAAATGGTTAACTGTTTCTTATCCGTTATGCGAATTTGAAATTTTGAGACGAGTGTGTACTTTACCGCACTCGTTCTCTTTCAAACGAAATTATATTCGTATTTTGCTATGTGAATTCATATTCGACTTGTACATAGTAATATGGATGTGATTCGTATTTGTGATTCGCATTTGTGATTCCTATTTGGAATCGTCGATTTGAGCGTTGCTCATCGACTTATATTCGTATTCGTATTCGGAGGACGCCCAAACTCGTTGGCTAAATTTACGAATCGAGCCAGCATGGGCTTGGTCGATAAGCTTAGCAAACCATGAGATATTCGTAGAGCCTGATCTATTGGAGAGATCTTGTTCGGCATTACTCGCGCAGTATTGCCATGATATACTCGAGTATTATCAAAATTTTGATGAGCGGGCCCGGTAAGGGGGTGTAACGGTGACGAGATTCGAAGAAAAGTGGTGTATCTACGGATTTGATACTTATGTGGTCGACGGAGTGTCAACATGAGATGTGATCAAGACTTGGACACGACTACCTGGAATTTAGCTCCTGAGAGCTACAGTATCCTTCAATTGTTTCTGTTTATTTTCCTATTCGAAATGTGAATTATTCGAACCTGATCGGAAGGAGTTAAGCAAATGCTGACCTGAGGCACTTTTGTATTAGTGTTTTAATTGTAATCGACTAGACACTTTTGGATGTTGTATATTTTGGGGAAAGTGATTGTAAATTTGAAATTGTGATGTAAGACTGGATATTTATGTATGGAAATGATTTCTTACCTTTATTCCGACTTTTATTGTCAGTATTAGACTAAGTTTGAATTGGATTTGTTTCGAGTCCTGGCGAGAGCTGGGCAGGCGTTCCGCGGATACCCTTGGGTTCGCCCTTGGGAGAAGTGGGGCGTCACATTTATTAGATTATTTTATTAAATAATATTAAATTATTTTATTAAAAAGAATCTACAAATTAAGGGACGCTTTGGTCATTAAAATAATAATCCTTCCTCATCCAATCTCCAACCAAACACAGGATAGGATTATTTTTCAATATATTCTATCTAATCGAGAACCAACCAAACACTAGATAACTTGGATTATTTATCCGGAGATGACTCAACCCAAGATTAATAATCTAAGAATGAGTCATCCCATCTCATCCAGTCCGTGAACCAAACGAACCCTTAGAATTTCCAACAATTCACCAAGCAACAAGCAACAACCCGACTTTAATATTTAATGCTAAATACATACAAGGAACACTCATCAAATCGAGTGAAAAGTCACGCCTCGATTTCAGGGTTTCCTTTGACTCACCATCAACTCTTGAGATATGCACAAGCTACAATTACTAGACCTTTCAATACTCGATTTTTTTTTTTTTGAAAAATTTTTCAGCTTTTGACACTACTAACTTTCTTTTCAAAACTACTCAATTATCTTAGTCAAATCAAGTGGAATACCACATAAAGCTCTAGTTTGAAAGGTTATCAAACATGTAGGTTAAAATGTATAAAATTTGGTAACCAAATTCTTAGAAATGAGGTTGAAAACCTTACCCTCACTCACGGCCCTTTTTGACAGAATTTTCTTACCAAGTTTACTTCAACTTTTTCTCCAAAAAAAAATAGTGAATTTATTCATACGTGTCATGATTTAAGTATTAAAAGTTTAATGAACCAACATGTGCAAGTTTGCAACCAATATTTTAGAGTTAAAGCTGAAAAAAATCGTAGCTACATACTTTTGGGTTTCAAGCAGGAATTTCTAGCATTACCATTCAAATTTTCTCTTATAGCTTTTAGATATATCACACCAAAACTTTACATAAACCAATAACAAGGCATATCAAGCGAATTTATAGTAAAATATCAACAAAATTTCGAAATAAAAACTGAAGTTTAACCATGGTTCAAAGTTGGAAACTTTCATCCAAAACAAATTACATGCATGTTGATTTCTAACAAAAAATCCCAACTTCCCCTCTTGATTAAAGTGTAAATCATTCAATATATCATAAGGTGACTATAAAACATGAATCTCCTAGAAAAATCTCAACAAAAGTGAAAACTACAAGCTCAAAACCATAGCTCACATCCTACGGTTCAGGCTGGAAATTTTCAGCATGCTTTCTTCATCTTTGCTCATGAAAGTAGCACCCTTCTTACTTACTTTCAACCGTAAATCACACAATAACATACTCATAACATAAGGTGAGGCATTAATCATGCATTTTCAGCAAAACTCAACAAAAATTGCAACTAAGAGCTGAAAATTCACAGCTCAACTTGTTAATCTTAGTCCCTAGCTTTTGATGTTTACAAAAAAAATGGATGTTACTAATATCTCCTCAAATATCTTTTCAGCAATGAATCAAATCAAGTTCAAAGATTAAATTCAAGTAAAAGAGGCAAAGAGTGATAAAAGCTGTCGGACGCTCGTGAAGACTGGATCGGACGTTCGATAATCATTGCGCAACTTCGGACGCATGAAGAACTCCACAACCGGACGTTCGAAGAAATTAAGTCATTCCTTCTAAGCTCGCTGACTTCGATCGGACGCACAACATTAGAGCACCGGACGTCCGACAAACATTGCAACACTTCGGACGTAAAGCATTGAAGGCACCGGATGTCCGAAAGGATTGAAGAAGAATTCTCAGCTTCACTATCTACTTTCGGACGCAAACATTGAAGGTACCGATCGTTCGAAAGAATTGAAGTAAATTTCTTGAGCTCACTGCCTGCTATCGGACACAAGAAACAGGTCTACCGGACGTCCGACACTACCAACGGCTAGTTGACTCTTCAGCTACCCTCTATTAATAGAGGAACTTTTTGGTCTCATATAAATAGATCATGGTCAACCACTTCAAAAATACTTTTGCACATTAAGACTATAAAAGATCTAGAGTGATTTTAGCAAGAAAATACTCTTCATAGAAGATTTGTACTCTTGTTTGTGTGAACTTCGTGTAAGCTCTTCTTGTGAGATAAATACTTCAATAGTGTAGCTTTGTGAGGGTTATCCGAGTGATAGTAAAACTTCCTATCTTAACCAAGTGTAGCTTGGGGCAAGGAGGAAGTGATCCTTCCTTTGTACACAAAGGCTGATTGTATTTGATCAACTTGAAGAGGCTTGGTCTATAAAGTGATACTCAAGCTCAAGAGGAGCTTGGAAATAAATTGGTTTGCTATTCCTTCCCTACTACTTACTGTCTTGTAATTCTTAACTGGTTATCTCTTCTACTCCTGAGTAATCTTGCTTTCTTGATCAATTGTTCATTGTGTGGTCACCTAGAAAAGAGGGTAAATTTCATATTGAGTAAAAAGTGTCTCACAATCTGATTAGTTTTTAAATAACCTAATTCACCCCCTCTTAGGTTGTCTTCGATCCTAACAATTGGTATCAGAGCTTGATTCCCTTGAGATTAAGCTCAATCGGCTTTGGAGTAAAAATGACAACCAATAATGCCATGTTTTTTGAAGGTCAATCTGTCACTAGACCCCCAATGTTTAATGGATCCAATTATGTGAGTTGGAAAGAGAGAATGATTATTTTCTTGCAATTTATTGATATTGAACTGTGGTTTATTGTTAATGAAGGTCCATATGATGCCTCCATAATAGATGATGTCACTCATAGACCAAGACCACAAACCAGAAATGAGTTGACTGGTGATGATAGAACCCGCCTTACTTTGAATGTCAAGGCTATGAATGTGTTGTATAGTGCTTTAGATTCAAATGAATCCATTAGAGTCAAACGGTGCAGGTCTGCTAAAGAAATTTGGGATAAACTTAGAGAAATCCATGAAGGGAGTGAGAATGTGAGAGAACAAAAGAAGTCTATCCTAGTTACCAAATATGAATCATTCAAAATGGAGCCTCATGAAAACATTGACAAGATGTATTGTAGATTCAATGACCTCATTAAGGACCTAGAAGTTCTGGAAAAGAAATACTCTCTAGGTGAGAAAAATAGAAAAATCTTGAATGCTTTGACCAAGGATTGGGAGAATAAGGTGTGTGAGGACCCGGATTTTACTTACTTTTAATTCTATTTTTACTGGCCTATTTAAATATTTATTCACCTGTTTTCTCCAAATAATTTATTTCAACCATTTTAAATCCATTTATATGGAACAATGTCTCACTTATATTTTAAAAACATCCCGTTAGCAAATTTAATTTTTCGGAGGCTCGTTTAGCGAGAAATAGCGAATACACATTTTTTGAGGCAATACTCGATTCGAGAATGCAACAATCTTGGAGAATTAAGAATGATCAATAGTAGACTAAGAAAATTTAATTGAGGAATTAGAGGTGAGTGAGTTCAAATTTTCGCTTTATCGCGCGCGCGTCGATAGTTTCTTGTAAGTCATGCCGGTCCGATTAATTGGAGATTTGAGAATTTAATACTAGACTAGTAAGTATGAATAATTACAGTGTTAAAGGAATTATATTAGAGAATTAGTGCACGAGTGTATCAAACCCGAGAGAAAATGGTAGTACGAAAATCTCGCGCGACAACTATTCAAAGTTGACTTTTGCCAAACTTAACCACTACTTTTCCCTCCAACCTTCCAAGACAAGCCACAACACACAACTCTCATTTCTCTCTCTCCATTTTCGGCCAACAACAAGAAAAGAAAGGGAAGAAGAGAACTCCATTTCTTTTGGCTTCCATTTTGTCTACAAATCATCATCCAACTTTCTAGTTTCTTGGAGATTCATTCCATCTTGGAGAAAGAAGCAATCTTGTGGAATTTCTTAGAGGAAATTTCGGTGAAAATCTGGTTTTCTTCAAGGGTTTAAAGGGTAAGCACTCAACCTCTTTAACCTTTCAAATTATAAGAAGGTTAACGGTTAATCTTCATGGGTTTGAAACCCTAACCGGATTATAGGCTAGCGGACTTGGGAAAACCATTTATTTCGCTTTAAATCATAGACTAGTTGTCTTGATGAGACCTCTAGTGTTGACCTTGGTTGATCAGTCCTTGGTTTTGATGATTAACAAACCAAAATGTAGATTTGGACTAATGTTTTTATGTGAGAAATTTGTTAGAACAGGTCATTGATCCAAAAGAGAATCGAAAAGATTTGAATCAAAGAGAAATTAAGAAATATGAAGGTTCGGACGTAGAGGATCGGACGCTCGATAGAGGATCGGACGTCCGACAGACGACGATACTCTTCGGACGCTTGGATCGGACGCTCATTCATTGCTTCGGCCGTCCGACACAAAAAGAATGAAAGTTGAATATTCTGACTTCTATCGGACGCAGGGTTCAGATGCAGAACAAATGGTTCGGAAGTCCGATAGGTGGTTCGGACGCATGGTTCGGACACAGAGCAAATGGTTCGGACGTCCGACAGGCCAACGGCTAGTTTCGACAGCATTTAATATTTGACCGTTGGAGAGCCTTTTGGAGTCATTTCTCACCTTCTATAAATACCCCAAAACACAAGAAGACACAGACTTTTTGCCAACACTAAATACAAGCTTACAAGTGAGATCTTTGAGTAGAAATATTCTTTGTTGGTTGTAGAAGGGGTTGGGAAAGTTGGGTTGTGAGGTTGCCCAAGTGAAGGTTACTCTCTAGGAGGAGTAAAACCTTGGTGAAGGTAAACCTATCACTTGGAGTGGTGAAACCTTGATAAAGGTTGCCTCACTTGTATAAAGTAGTTCTTAATTGAATGGGTAAGCTTTCAATTGTAGCTAGTTGAGGGTTTACTTGGAGAGTAGTAAAATTCCTTTGCTCAACCAAAGTATGTTTGGAGTGAGGAAGGAGTGAGCCTTCACTTGTACAAGTTGGTTAGCACTACCATCAATTGAAGAATCTATTTGGTGGATTCAACTCCAAGTTTGGAAGAAGCTTGGGAGTTTGATTGGTTTGAATTTCTTTTACTTTATTGTTACTCTATTTTTGTGCTTTAAAATTGCTTATATTCTTTGTCATTGTATTTACTTGACTACTTGTCTGGTTGAGTATTTTGGTTGTATTTGGTTGCATCGGGGCTTACAATTGGCATCAGAGCTTGGTCTCCTAGAGATTAAGCTTAACCGCTTAGAGTAAAGATCATGGCAACCATAAATGTTTCTTTTTTAGAAGGGCAATCTATTGATAGACCACCTATGTTTAATGGTTCTCATTTTAACATGTGGAAACAAAGAATGATAATTTTCTTACAATCCGTTTATATTGAATTATGGTATGTGGTAGAAGATGGTCCTTATGAAGCTAGAATAGTTGACTATACCACTAATTTGAGTAGATTAAAGACTAGACAAGAATTGAATGAAAAAGACAAGAGATACCTTTCTTTGAATGCCAAGACCATGTATATATTGTGCAATGCATTAGATGTAAATGAATCTAGTAGAATTAAAGGTTGTAAATCAGCTAAAGATATTTGGGATAAATTGTGTGAATTTCATGAAGGTAACCAAGATATTAAAGAACAAAAGAAATCTTTGCTTGTTTCTCAATATGAATTTTTCAAAATGCATCCTCTTGAAAATGTTGATAAGATGTGTAGTAGATTTTGTGACATTATTCAAGATCTTAAATTACTTGGAAAAAAATATTCTTTGGGTGAGAAAAATAGAAAGATTTTGAATGCCTTGCCAAAAGAATGGGAAAACAAAATAAATGCTATAGAAGAAGCAAAGGATTTAAATTCTATGTCCATTGAATCTCTTGTGAATTCCCTAACCTCTTATGAATTAAAGCTGAAATTCAAAGTGCAAGAGGAAGAAAATGCAAGAATGTATAAGAGAGGCATAGCTTTTAAAGCATCTCAAGTGGGGGATAACCCAACCTTCATGGGTAATGAAAACATGGAAGTGGACAATGATATAACTCCTCACATCAAAAGTTTCAAGAAGATCTTCAATAAGAGAAGTTCAAGAGGAGATTGCAAAATTACATGGGATGAATGCAATTCAAAAAGAGAAAAAGAAGAGTTGGCCCAAATGGCACTAATGGCCTTTGGAGAAGATGAGGTAAATTCTTATCACTCTTCTTGTGACAGTCCCACCTTACCCTAAGGCGAACCAAAGGGTTCGGCGGACCGCCTGCCCAGCTCTCGCCAGGACTAACGGTTCGGTATAGAACGAACTAATACATCCCGAAACTTACCAACGCGGGTAAACAAATCAAAATGTTAAAATTACAAAAAAAATAAAATCGAAGTCGGCTATGAATAGTAACCGACCCGTCAGAACCCAACCAAATACCAAGCAAACATTCCCATCTTGAAACTTAGCATTTACAAGCCAAAGTGGCATACAAAAGTATTCAAAAGTGGATACATGTCTGGTTTGCCAAATCAAAAGGAAAACAGTTCCCAAAAGTACATTTAGGGTTTTAATACATGAGCTATACAAAAGATATGTTCAACTAGCTCAATTTGGAAGCCATTTGTCAAATCCAGTCCAAAAGTATTTATTTTCCTGTAAGGAAAACAAAAAGGAACAGAAAGGGGTGAGCTTGCGCTCAATGAGGTACCAAACATATAGCAGAAAAATCATGGCATTTCACACTTAACAAATCAGATACACATGCCAGATGTAAAGTAAAGTAACTAATGATTCACATAGGAAGGATACAGGTGGCTCTCAGGAGCCAGCTTTCCAGCGCAGTACTTGATCCAAGCCGGTTGACTCTCCGTCAACGTATATTGAACCAACGTCCGTAGACCCCACTTTACACCGAATCCCGTTCACCAAACACCCCTTTACCGGCCCCGCTCACAACAAACGAACAGAAATGGTAATACTTGAGTATACCGGAATCAAGGGTCTCAATACCCAAAGATCCCAAAACAGACTACCGTGGTTCGTTATCTAATCGTCCAGGCCCTTGCCGGCCCGACTCGAATAACTTAGCCACAGGATTTGAGCTCATAGGTCACAGAAATCCGAACAGATGCAGACACAGATAACAGATTCAAATTTTGCATAGTAAATTGGCATATGAACAGACAAGAGAACGAGTGTGATAAAGTACACCCTCGTCTCAAACAAATTAAACAGATTGCAGAGCAGAAATCAAGTTAAACGGCAATGGAGGGGAGTGGTACACTCACCGATTCAAGTACAGATACCTCAAAAGTTTTCACTTCGGATTGGCTTTAATCGCCAAGAAAGCCTAGAATAATCAAAATAAACCAATTGAAGGTTTCATATCCAAAATCGAGTGAACGGAATGCACAAGTGAGGCTCGACTACACGTCGTACGCCTTGCCAAATAAATAGTAATGCAAGGGTGGAAAACATGATTTTCTTGGAAACGAAAAGGTAACATGAAGACCTAAGCGCAAACAACCCAAAAGCCCTTCGCTCAAATCACAAGTAAATCCAACTAGCCTTTAAGTAAAATTTCGGCAGCATATCCCTTGTGTTTACCTATTTTCCAGCCATCATGGCTTCATTAATTCCTCAAATCAGTCTCAACATCTCACACAAAATTCATCTCATTTCCCAAAAGCCGTTCACTAGGCTCAAAGTAGTACAAGTACAAAAGTTAGCTAGGAAATGACCGGAATGAAAACAATCCCTAAAACATGCAAACAAATACAAGGAGACTCGATAACGAGTCATAAACCAATGCCAAATATGACCCCAATAGGGTTCCATAAACATATACAAACATTAAAGAAACCAGAAAATTCGAACATGCAATTAACTTTGGCCCTGAAAAAAAAACAGGTTTTGACTTTACTTTGCGGTAATAGCACCAAATGCACTATGATTATCGGATGAGGGTGAAAGACCCACCATTTCGAAGCTAAAAGACAGGGTTACAACTTCACAGAAGGTCACTCAACCTAATTTTGAGTGCAAATAGGTCAAAAATGCAAGATACTTCATCAACAACGTAAAACAGATTCACCAAAACGCATTCTAGCGGAAACATCATAACTCAGGCTCTACAAGTCCAAATCCAGAAATTCTAAAACCAGCTGAAATCTAAGAAACAGGGATAAATTTCATCAGAAGGCCTCAACAACCAATTCGGAAGAAATTCCAGCCAAAACAACCAATTATAGTCGCAAATCCCAATTTCGGGTAAAACCAGAACAGCAATAGTAATTTCGACTTTTCTCACTCTATGCTACTCCGATTCACCGGAAATTTTGTAGGCACCTCTAAAATGTCATTCCCTACAACTTTCATGTTTTAATCCAAGGCCAATTCGGCCTCTATCTAGGATCAAAAATTTCGGACAGAATGAAGAACCAAGAACCCTAATTTTCCAGAATTTCTTCCAAAACAGAAATTGATTGCAATTGTCCACTTTTTCCACCTTCTAGATGCCTTATATAACATTTCTAATCATCATATATAGCCACACAATCATGTTCATATTAAAACAGAAAAATCCCCAAAAATAATAAAAGTTCATCAATTCAACCACAACTCAAGATATAACCCATAAATTTGCATCTTATACAACCACTAAGCATGATTTAAGCATCAAATAAGGGAGGAGGGTGGTTCTTCATGACTTACCTTTAAAACAAGAGAGAGAGAGCTATGGGTCACCTCAACCTTCCAAATAACTTCACCAATCACCTCAAAATCACTAAGTGAAGAGGTTTTATGGAACAAAAGTAAGACTAAGTAGTTGTTTTGATGATTTGGAGCAAGATAAAATCAAGAACTTGGAGTGTTTTTTTTCTTCTTCTTGTCAAGAGAGGTTCGGCCACAAGCTTGGAAGAAATGGAAGATTTTTAGTCAATTTTTGGGTTTATGTAATAAATGGTAAAAGGATAAATAGTAAGTCAAATTGAAGATGGAATCTCTAAGTGACACATGTCACTTTCATTAATTACTTGCCTAACTTTTGTCTCTTTCACACCAACCACTTGGTAACCTCTAAATATCTCATAACACCCGATAAAATAATTCCAGTATCCAAAACTTAACCTAGTTGGCCGAAATTTTCCGAACTTTTCGCACTAGTGGGTCCCACGTCCGGTATACGTTCTTAATTTCTCAAAATCTATTCGATACTAGAAAAATCATCTAAAAACTATATCTGCTCCTTAAAATTATATAAAAAAAATTTCTAATCACGAAAATGCAGAAAACAAGCCATGAAAAATTCTAAAACCTAGAAAATGAAAATTACGGGTTCTCACACTTCTAGTGATGAAGATAATGAAGATGATGATGTGCAAATTCTTATGATTAAAATGCATAAAAGTTTGAGAGAATCTTATACTAAAAATAAAGATTTGAAAACAAAAATAAATGATTTGTTGGAAGAAAACTCCAAACTTTTTCAAGAAAACAAATGTTTGAGAATGGAAAATGATGATTTAAAAAATCAAAAAGGTGTTTTTGATTGCAAAAATAATTTGAAAAGGAAGTTGGAAGAGAAAACAAAGTTTTATGAAAAAATGTTGGAGGAACAAAATTTGTTAAAGAAAAGAATTAATGACTTGAACGAGTTTCTCCAAAATGAAAAACAAAAGTTTTCTCAAACAAAAGAAAGCAAATCTTTTCAAGGCACAAATAAGTTTGCTATGATAAGAAGTAAGAAAATTAGTTGCATTAAATCCACTTATGTGCAAAATACTTCTATCATGTGTCACTTTTGTTGCCAATTTGGACATATGCAAAATGATTGCTATGTAAAGAAAAATATGAGAAAAGGTATGAAATCCATGTGGATTGCTAGATCATGTTGTACTAACTCCCAAGGACCCTATAAAGAAAAAATACCAAATGAAATTTCTCATACTTAGGTACATCATGAAGATTTGATCCAAAAAGTGCTAAATGGTTGAAAGTACATTTGAAAGTTTTGACATTCAATATGGTCTTGATTTGAAAAATAAAGGGGGAGTTTGCATTTTGATTGATGCCAAAAGGGGGAGTAGGATTTATTGAAATTTCTTTGTATGTTGGCATTTTCTAAGGGGGAGTTTTATTTGAACTTATTTGATCAAAGAAATCTTCATTTTGTTTGTCATCATCAAAAAGGGGGAGATTGTTGACCTTGGTTGATCAGTCCTTGGTTTTGATGATTAACAAACCAAAATGTAGATTTGGACTAATGTTTTTATGTGAGAAATTTGTTAGAACAGGTCATTGATCCAAAAGAGAATCGAAAAGATTTGAATCAAAGAGAAGTTAAGAAATATGAAGGTTCGGACGTAGAGGATCGGACGCTCGATAGAGGATCGGACGTCCGACAGACGACGATACACTTCGGACGCTTGGATCGGACGCTCATTCATTGCTTCGGCCGTCCGACACAAAAAGAATGAAAGTTGAACATTCTGACTTCTATCGGACGCAGGGTTCGGACGCAGAACAAATGGTTCGGACGTCCGATAGGTGGTTCGGACGCATGGTTCGGACGCAGAGCAAATGGTTCGGACGTCCGACAGGCCAACGGCTAGTTTCGACAGCATTTAATATTTGACCGTTGGAGAGCCTTTTGGAGTCATTTCTCACCTTCTATAAATACCCCAAAACACAAGAAGACACAGACTTTTTGCCAACACTAAATACAAGCTTACAAGTGAGATCTTTGAGTAGAAATATTCTTTGTTGGTTGTATAAGGGGTTGGGAAAGTTGGGTTGTGAGGTTGCTCAAGTGAAGGTTACTCTCTAGGAGGAGTAAAACCTTGGTGAAGGTGAACCTATCACTTGGAGTGGTAAAACCTTGATAAAGGTTGCCTCACTTGTATAAAGTAGTTCTTAATTGAATGGGTAAGCTTTCAATTGTAGCTAGTTGAGGGTTTACTTGGAGAGTAGTAAAATTCCTTTGCTCAACCAAAGTATGTTTGGAGTGAGGAAGGAGTGAGCCTTCACTTGTACAAGTTGGTTAGCACTACCATCAATTGAAGAATCTATTTGGTGGATTCAACTCCAAGTTTGGAAGAAGCTTGGGAGTTTGATTGGTTTGAATTTCTTTTACTTTATTGTTACTCTATTTTTGTGCTTTAAAATTGCTTATATTCTTTGTCATTGTATTTACTTGACTACTTGTCTGGTTGAGTATTTTGGTTGTATTTGGTTGCATCGGGGCTTACATCTAGGTAGCTGACTTGGGACTTGATTATTTTATTATGGTTGTTTATGTGTTGAGTGAGTTGATTTCGGTTAGAAAGTGGAGAGAAATCGAAGGAAAAATGAGAATACAAGCTAGCCGAAATTTCTGGTCACGTTGTTCTGTTTTAGTTTCAAAATTTTGATGCTTGATTGACTGTGAAATTGATAGATATATGTTGTATATTGTGTGTGTAAAGTTTCTTTCAAAAATCGTATCAGATGGTTGTGCAAAACTTGAGTTTTTGGTAGAGGTTCGAATCTGGAAAATGTATAACAATGCACTCGGACAGTGCTTCTTTGTCTGAATGTAAATCTTTGTACAAAAGTCAAAATTGAGTGCCGTTTGTGGTATTCAAAACTAGACATTCATAGCTTTCCAACGGTATAAAAATCTCCTACTGGTTCATTTTGAGTAGACCGTAGCGACTCGGCAAAGTGGACTGTCCTGCTTTGCCAGTCTGTCCGAAAGAAACTGGGAAGCTGCATTTTGTGGCTCGATTTTCTTTTTCTTGTGAAAAGATTTTTGAAATGATGTCTTCTGATAAATTGTAGAATTTTGAACCTAGTTTCCAACGCCATAAACCATTCTCAATTTGGAGTTGTATAGAGCTAGATATGGTTTGGTTTCAAAAATGCGACAAAGCTGGAAATTGGAAACTTTTCCCTTCCTTGTTGACCGAATAGTCAAATCTGTTTTGAGATGTTATATTTCAAAAATTTTAGTGTCATTTAACCATCAATTGCATATTAAATGTTTTTGGAATCTTGGTTTAAAAAATGGAGCGAATTGGGGCTGATTTCATTGAACAAAACTTTTGAAAAAGAAAGAGAAATAGGATGGCAGATTTGCTTTAAAAGATTTCACAAACTTTGGTCATTTCATTAACTGCGTTCCCGTGTGAGTTTTTGTCTAAATTTTGAAGAGAGGTAATCCATATATGAAAGTTTAAGTGCACCAAATTTGGTGTAATTTCAATACCATTTCGATAGCCAAATGATGCTTCAAAGATTGCTTTTCAAAACTGGAAATCCACTATTCAAGTCCCGAAAATCAACCAACTTCAAACTGTTATATCTTGTTGCTCAAAACTCCAAATTTAGTTCCTCTTTATGTGTTTGAAACTTGGTTTGAAATTCTTATTGTGTTATAAATTTCAGAGGCTGATTCACTTCCTGTGAATTTTGCCGAATTTCCAAACATCGCCGAAAACCAAGGCTGGTTCTGTCTTGTCTTCATGAATCAGCAACTTTGAGCTGAAATTCGAATGCTTTCTGTTTGGAATCTTGGAAAAGTGTCTTATGGGAACTTTTAGTACTTTGGATCTAGTTTCCAAAAGTATAATTTTTTTCTTTTTGGACATACCGAACTCAAGATCCGATTTTACCAAGTTTGTCGCGTAAAGCGGAAAATTTCCGATTTTGTAGGAAATGAGTTTTAAGAACTTTTCATTTCCTTTTGATATTGATAGTTCGTTGTAAATCCGATTTCAAGGAGGATACGAGTTTTTCCTTGTGACTTTAAATCCTCACTTTTAAATCTTGAATTTCAATAGAGTGAAACTATTTTAAGGCATTGTTCTAAGTTTAAGCAAATACATTTCCTTCCTTGTATGTTAAGTGATTGTGAGTATATGTGAGTGATAATCGATCACTATTTATTCAGGCGCTCAAGAGGATATTGAAGGAAATCTCAGAGCAGAATACTAAAGGACTTATTTACTCACTTTTGATTTGGTGAGTGTTCCTTGCATGTGTTTGTGACTGGAATAGTTTTGCTACATGTTTACTGTATATTTCTTGTGTGTTTAAATGCTAAGTGTTCTCTATAATTGCTCCTATGTAATTTTTCACCATTTTAAGACGAGTGTGTACTTTATTTCACTCGACCTACTGAAATAAAAAATTTCTACCGTTTAACCGTGAATTTCTGCCATTTACCGATTTATTTGATTATTTGCACATGTTGTAAGCTCTTAGCTGAACTGGGCCCTGCCCTTGGTTGCTAACCTACTCGAGCCAGGAATAGACTCGGTCAGGTAGGTTGGAACCCTGGGCCACCGTTTCGGTATACTCGAGTATTACCACTGGAGGAATAAGGTGATGGCCAGACAAACCAGGGGAATTATTGGAGTCATAAGGTGAAGCAAACCGAAATAGTTTTATGGGAACACTGTATCCTTTTAATGTGTGTTTATTTCTATAAAATGATAAATGTCTCATTTTAATGTGCTAATGTGAAATTTTGAACCATATGTGCATTATGCTTAACTTACTTGATTTATTAGAACTGCTTGTGTGTTTTGAAACCACAGTGGACTGTTTAGCTCATTCCACTCTATTTTCCTTAACAGGGTTCAAGACCGAGAGTGCCCACGAATAGTACTAAGTTGTTTTCTTTTGGAGACTTCAAGTTGTATTATAGTAATAACTGTAGTACACATTCTTTTGGGTTGTATTTAAGCTTGAAGATTAGCTAATTTTAAATATTAATGTTTGAAGTACTTTAAATGTATATTGAAAATATTTGAAGTATTTCTAATTTTTGAATTATGGATTGTAGTGAGCCCCGACAAGAGCTGAGCAGGCAGTTCGCTGACCCTTCTGATTCGCCTTTGGGGAAAGTGGGGCTGTCACAAGGTGACTGCCATTGAAGAGGCTAAAGATCTAAATTCTATGTCTATTGAATCTCTTATTAATTCTCTAATATCTTATGAGCTGAAGCTTAAGTTCAAGGTATAAGAGGAAGAGGATGCAAAGGTGAGAAGGAGCATTGCTCTAAAAGCATCTCAAGATAAAGATGACTCGGCCTCTTTGGATGGAGATGATGCGGAAGTTGACGACAATGATCTTACTCTTATCAGAAGAAGCTTCAAAAGAATCCTCAACAAGAGGAAATTCAAAAAAGGAGGACCCAGTAATTCATCTTCAAATCAGTTCAACAATGCAAGAAATAAAGGAAAGCAAGAGACTAATAAAAAGCAAGCTGACAAGTGCTTTGAGTGCAGCCAACTAGGACACTACATAAATGAGTGCCCAATGAATAAGAAGAGAGAAGGAAATGTTGAACGAAAATCTAGATTCAAAAACTTTCAAATCACCTGGAATGATTACAACTCGGACGGTGATGTTGAAGAGGAAGAAAAATCTGCTCAAATGGCTTTCATGGCCATTGGTGATGATGAGGTAACTACTTGCAACTCTCAACTTAATAGTGATAATGAATCTGATGAAGATGTTAATTCCTTCATTGAGAGACTGCATGATAGTTTGAAGGAATCCTATGCTAGAAACAAGCAACTAAAACAAAAGATCAATTTTCTTATTCAAGACAATGTAAACGTTTTTTGACAAAACAATAATCTGAAAGATGAAAATGATCACTTCAAAAAGAATGAAACTGTTTTACTTATTGAGATTGATAGAAAAATAAAATTTTGTGATTTGTTTAAAAAGGAACAAAGTGGCTTGAAAAAAAGAATGGATTGTCTAAATGATTTGCTTTAATACAAGAAATAAAACTGTTTTCAAAGGAATGACTCAATATCCCATTTTGGCATTCATGAGAAAATGTTGAATTCTAGTGCAAACGAATTTACCATTTATAGAAGAAAGCAAGTCAGATTTGTTAAACCTGTCCATACAAGTAATTTGCTGACTATGTGTAGTTTTTGTTGCCAAATTGGTCATATGAAGAGTAATTGCTATGTAAGGAAGAATATGAGAAATGACATGAAATGCATGTGGATAGTTAGACATAATGCTAACTCTCAAGAACCCAAAAAGTAAAGGGTACTAAATATTATCCTGTGAACTTTTATGTAGGTGAACTTGGTGAACATCATTAAGGAATCAATATGGTTCATTGATAGTGGATGTTCAAGGCACATGACCGGTGATCCATCACAATTCATCAAACTCAAGTCAAAATCAAGTGGAAAGTAACGTTTGGGGATGATAACAAAGCCAAAACAGTTGGAATAGGAGATGTTGGTAAGAATGGTCAAACTTTTGTTCATAATGTCCTTCTAGTTAATAATCTGAGCTATAACTTGTTAACTGTTAGTCAATTGTGTGATAGAAATCTGTTTGTGTTATTCAAAAAACATGAGTGTCTTGTTCTTGACTCTAAGTTTAACATTATCTTCAAGGAAAAAAGAATAAATGACATCTATGTAGTTATTCTTGAAAATGTTGATTCATCTAGCTTTAAATGTCTTAAAATTGAGAATGAAGACCCTTGATTATGGCATAGAAGGTTTTATCATTTCAACATGGATTTGTTAAAAGAAATTTCCAACAAGGAACTTGTTAGAGGTTTGCCAAAAATTAACTTTGAAAAGGACAAAATTTGTGATGCTTGTCAATTTGGAAAGCAAGTAAAAGTTTCTTTTAAACCCAAAAAATGTATTTCTACTTCAAAACCTTTGGAACTTTTGCATCTTGATTTGTTTGGTCCTACCCAAATTGCTAGGTTGGGTGGTAAAAGATATTGTTTGGTTATTATTGATGATTATTCTAGATATACTTGGGTGATGTTTCTTGCCCACAAAGATGATGCTTTCAAAAATTTTGTTTCCTTATTTGCAAAAGTTCAAAATCTGATTGGGTTGAAAATTATTAAAATTAGAAGTGACAATGGCACGGAATTTAAATTTTATGATTTTTCGAAATTTTGTGATCATAATGGAATCACTCATGAATTTTCTAATGCAAGAACTCCACAACAAAATGGTGTTGTTGAAAGAAAAAATAGAGTTAAGTGAATGCAATTTGTCAAAATATTTTTGAGCCGAATCCGTAAATACGGCTTGTTATACTATGAATAGAGTTCCTTTGAGACCAATTTTGAACAAAACCTCTTATGAGTTAATGTTTGATAAAAAGTCAATTGTTAGATATTTCAAAGTTTTTGGTTGCAAATATTTTATTTTAAATATCAAGGAACACCTTGAAAATTTTGATAAAAAATCTAATGAAGGGATTTTCTTGGGTTATTGTGAAAACAAAAGAGGTTTTAGACTCTATAATAGAAGGACTCTTGTCATAGAGGAAGCCATACATGTCACATTTGATGAATCTAATGATGATGTTTCCAAGAGTTGTTGTGAGGATGATGATGTTGGTGTTCATGATCAAGACAATACTCCACTAGAAGACAACTCAATGGATGATCAAATTTTGGAAGAAAATGTCAAGAATGATGGTACACCTACGGATCTTCCAAGAGTTTGGAAGTTTGCTCAAAATCATCCCAAGAAACTTATCATTGGTGATCCATCCGAGAAGGTTAGAACTCGCTCCTTCACTAAGCAATTGATAGATAATTTTGCCTTAGTCTCACTTTTTGAACCCAAAAATATTGTTGATGCCTTGAAAGATGAAAACTGGATTTTGGTCATGGAAGAGGAACTAAATCAATTTGAAAGGAGTAAGGTTTGGACACTAGTTGAAAGACCTCAAAATCATCCTATTATTAGCACAAAATGGATTTTTAGAAACAAAATGAATGACAAAGGTGAAGTTGTGAGAAATAAGGCTAGAATTGTAGCTAAGGGGTATGCTCAAGAAGAATGAATAGATTTTGATGAAACATTTACTCCCGTAGCTAGACTAGAGTCAAATAGAATATTTTTGGCATTTGCATGTTTCAAGGATTTTAAATTATTTCAAATGGATGTTAAAAGTGCTTTCTTAAATAGTTTTATTGATCAAGAGGTTTATGTTGACCAACCTCCCAATTTTGAGAATGAAGCATTTCCAAATCATGTGTTTAACCTTTCAAAAACTTTGTATGGATTAAAACAAGCTCCAAGAGTTTGGTATGAACGGTTAAGTGGTTTTTTGATCGATAATGATTTTAAAAGGGGCATTGTGGACACCACCTTTTCACTAAATAAAGTTCCAATGATCTCCTAATTGTACAAATATATGTTGATGATATTATCTTTGGTGCTACTAATGAGTATTTGTGCAAGGATTTTTCCACTATTATGCAAAAAGAGTTTGAGATGAGTATAATGGGAGAATTGAATTTCTTCCTTGGGCTACAAGTGGTTCAAACTCAAGAAGGCACGTTCATCAATCCAGTTAAATACACCAAGGAGCTGCTCAAAAGATTTAGAATGGAGGATTCAAAACAAGTTGGAACATCAATGTGCACATCTACCAAGCTTGACAAGAATGAAGAAAGTGTAAATATTGATGAAAAGAAGTATAGAGGTATGGTAGGTAGCTTACTTTATTTAGCCGCAAGTAGACCTGATATTATGTTTGTTGTTTGCTTGTGTGCCTGTTTCCAATCTTGTCCAAAAGAATCTCACTTGATTGCTATAAAAAAAATCTTTAGATATTTGAAAGGAACCTTGAACTATGGTCTTTGGTATCCAAGATGTCGTGGATTTCCTCTATGTGGTTTCTCGGATGCTGATTTTGGTGAATGTAGGATAGATAGAAAAAGTACAAGTGGTACGTGTCACTTTCTTGATAATTGTCTAGTGTCTTGGCTTAGCAAGAAACAAAATGCTATCTCCTTGTCTTCGGCCGAAACGGAATATGTTGCCGCCGGTGCTTGTTGTGCTCAATTGATGAAAAGTACCTTAAATGATTTTGGATTGGAGTATGACTGTGTGCCTATGTTTTGTGATAATACAAGTGCCATAAATTTGATAAAAAATCTCATTCAATATTCTAGGACAAAGTATATAGACATAAAGTATCATTTCATTCGTGATCTTGTCCAAAAGGGTGAAATTTGTGTACAATATATTTGCTCAAAAGATCAAATTGTTGATATTCTTACCAAAACCTTACCACTTGACCAATTTATGTTTTTGAGAACAAAATTGGGCGTCTTAGAAAAGATTCTCTAAAAAATTCTCGGGTCACACTTTATCGAACGTTCGATGCATTAGAACGGACGTCCGACAGTGTTCTTGGTTATTTTTCTAGAAAAATTTTGGTTCGGCCGGGTATGTCAGTTGACTCTCTTCGTTCGCCCGTCTGACATGCTAAAGATGTGTATTATAAAGCAGTTCTCTTATTCATTCAATTCATTTTTAACCGTTGTCCCGAACGCAACCCTTCGTCCTTTCCCACTTTCAAATTTCAAAAATTCATCTCTCTTCTGAACAGGTTCCAAGAAATTGATCTATCCAACACCATTACATTCTTTTTACTTGTCCATTAGCCCTCATAACTTCCTCTAACTGCCAACCACCCCACAAATCCCAATTTTCAGCCGAAACGCTAGTCACTCAAAATTCACTCTCTTTGGATAATTCAAGCATACATTGTAGTCTATACCACACTCTAAGTCCATCTCATACACATTTGCATCATACTCTACAAAAAAAACATCCTTGCATATCATTATGGTTAGAGTAAGAGGAGGATCTGTTAGTGCCGGACGCACTACCAGACTAAGGGATGAAGACATTGAGATTGTCGAACTTTCCACCATGAAATCACCCAGAAAAGGAACTAAGACATGTGGTGGAAAAAGGACACAGTCTGCCAGAAAGAAACTGACTGCTTAAACTGAGGAACTGCAAACCACTGAGCATTCTGTTGACCAAACTGAGGAACAGCAAACTACTGAGGAACAACAAACTACTGAGGAACAACAAACTACTGAGGAACAGCAAACTGCTGAGCCTTCCACCAGGACATCACCAAGGACAAGGACTGATGTACAGACTGATGTACCATCTGCTCAACGCAGTGGAAAGAGGAAATGTCCTGCCAGAAAGTAACCTGAGCCTCAAACTGAAAAAGATCCTACTCCATTACCCAAATTCATAGATGATGACGCCAGGAAAAGGCTTGAATTGATTTCACAGAAAGGTTTCATCACTCAGAGGACCATTATTCCTTATGAATTCCGTAAGCTTGACCTTGAACTAGTTATTAAGCTTTTTGAATTCCAAAAATGGACTCACATTCTGACCATTTCGAACACTTACTATCCTGATATGCTTTACCAATTCTTTCCCAATCTTAGGAAGGGTAACCCACACACTGATCTTGTTTCTTGAGTCAATTCAGTGGATATTGCTTTTAATCCTGACATTGTTAATGCTATTTTAAAGACCAAAATTGAGGATGATTTTAAAGGAAAAATTGTAAACTTTTTCTCTTATGAAGAGTTTCCTTCTGCCTATCATCATTTTTGTCGCGTCCCATTTTTTTAAAAAATAAATAAATGGTTTAAAAAGTGAATTTTTGATTTGAAAAATGAATTTTTTATTTAAAAAAAGAAAAATGGGCCTAAATGGGACTTGTAATGCGACGATTTGGGCCCAACAATAAAGTTTTAAAAAGGATTTTTTAATAGAAAATCGGAGTCGCCACTTGGTATTGAGTTAAGGTGTACCAAGTCACCTAAAAATGAATTTTTTGATGAAATCATGAAAAATCCTTTTTAAACGACTCTTAAGTCTACGAAAATCAGAGAAAAAAATTCGGGAGTCACATTTGAAGAAAGGGAAGGCAAGGACAAAAATTCGAGGCACTCTTTCGACCTAGCCAAGGCTAGTTGCGTGATTTTAGTCAAAGATTTTCTTGTTTTAACCTAAAGATTTATCACATTTGAATGTACTATATGAATGCAAACCCTAGACCTAGGTGGGCATCGGGGGGCAAAATTTCTCTTCAAAGATTGAATGGTGCCAATCACATTAATTGTGACGCCCAATAATGACTCTTTGGAGAAGTCACGAATAATGCAAAAGTATGAGACTCCAAAAAAAGAAAAGGGATAAAATAATTATAGAAATATACATGTCTTAAAGGAGTGCATCATGTCGGGTACGAGGAACTAATGTTCGTGACTCAATTTCCCCTTTAATAGATGGAATACGAGCGTGCTAAGGTTAGAAAGCCAAACTCGTCCATATCCCATATTCAAGGGGGTTTTCCTATCTAATCAAGCAAATGATTTAATTTTAAGGCTTATATGAAATGCAAGTCTAATGTCATGTTTCATACAAAAGGAGCAAGTAAGATACATATATAAGGGAAAATATGGGGGAAGGGGTATACATGTATGAGGAAAGTGTCATGCAACATGGTGAAAGAGGCCCTAGAAAGTAAAGATATGCATGAGATGAAGTGATTTTATCACACAATCATAATCTAACGTGCGAAGGGCTCCTAAGGGTCTAGCGTTGGACTAACCCATATTTCTACATTTTTCACTAGCATTGGACTAGTGAGAAATCGAACAAAGAAATCACAACTAGCGTTGGACTAGTGTGATATCGAGAAGTGGATCACAACTAGCGTTGGACTAGTGTGATAACGTCACACATTAATTATAATCAAATAAATCATGTAAGACCTAATAAAAGCATGTAAACACATAAATCACATATAGCACATAACACGTAAGCATGATATCTAGATGTAAGACCCTAAGAAAGCGGTAACACATAGCACATAGACATGCAACACACACATAAGGCAAATAAAACAAATAAAGCCCAAACTATTACATTCGGGGGGAAGCCTATTACAATCTAAGAGGGGAAACGGAGTAAAATAAAAAAATAACCTAGCTATTACAACTTCGGCATTCAAGTGCCTTTCAAATGATCGAAATTGAAAAGAACTATACAAAACTAAAACACATAAAGCGGATAAACAAATACATAAATAAAATGAAAACATTCAAAAGGCATGCAATTAAGCACATAAATCACATAGACACATAGGGTCAAATAAAGTGAAATAAGAGATAGAGTGTACCTCCCTTGAGTTGGGGCCCTAATGAAATGAATTTATTCATTTACCCTCCAAAAACAAAGAAAGGGTCAAGGCATCACTTTGATTAACAAAATAATCACACGAAATGGAAATAAACATGAAATTGAACCACACAAATCGTTCAAATAAACTAGACAACTCATATTCATCAAGTTGAAACCAGCAAAGACCCAATTGAAACAATTAAAGAAATTAAAAGGGCCGATTTGATTATTTTTTTCAATTATTTGGGCCATAGTGAAACGAAAGGAGACTTGAGGGCTGAAGTGGCAATTTCTGAAAGTTTTTCATGCAGCTCATGCAATCTACGAAGGAAAAACAAACTTCTGCAACACTTTGCCCTTAAGCTTTCAGCAGCCAAAACAAAATCCGAACGCACAACTTGCTTTCAAATTCCGATTTCAAACCCAAACACACAGCTTTAAACTAGACACAAACTGCATACTCACCACTATCCAAACAGGCAGAAAATTTAGAAAGATCTCATGCAAAATTCTGGAAAACATGCAAAAAAATTGAAGAACAAAGACAAGCCAACCAAATATCAGAATTTTCGGGTCAAAAACAAATGTTGCAAGTCTCACTCATAAATTAAACCAAATACTATATTTTGTTGCAGGACTAAAGCAGCAAATCTAGTTGACTGACAGTAAAGGAAAGAGATAAGAAAAACAAAGAAAACCAAAGAAAAATGCAGCAGGAGCTTCCCTGCTACTTCACGCTTCTACGCTGCAAATTTGCAGCTTTCTCCCTCACACGAACATTTTATGCAAAAAAAAAAAAAATCAGATGAAACCCAACAACTAAAATTACATAAACTTCAAAACAATCCAAAGAGCACCTAGCTTTAGACCTATACATGTCAAAAGATTCTGAATAAAGAAAAAATCAAAGCTGGGAATTTCTACACTTTCATTGCTACTCTCTGCAACCTGCTCTGCTTCGTTACCAACCCAAACATTGCCAACAATATCAACAACCACAAGACAACTCCCAATCATCAACCAAATTGTAGGATAAAAATAGCAAATCTGGTCTGACCGACAACAACAGAAGTAAAAGAACCAACAAAAGGGCGACAACAAAAGGAAGTCAGCGCGTCTGGAACAGCGCAGGGAAGACTGCATTTTTCTAACAAAAATCTGGACCAAACATTTCCAAAGGATTATCATTATGAAAGTTAGCTTTTCTAAACCTGTTGCCCAAATACCAAATTGAACACCCACAACAGAGAGTGAATTCTGAACTAAGATGGAGCGACTTGCAGATTTGGATTCATTCAGAAATCTTCTACTAAACACGTTGCTAACTAAAAGAAAAGCAGTAAAAGCTCTACATAAGAAGTCATAGGGTCTACAATATCATAAAAACACAGATACAGTGATAGGGAGCCAAGATCTGAATCAATCTGCGCATGGAAATGAAAGAAACGCGATAAAAGTAAATCACAAAAGTCAAGTAGCGGAACTTTTGGTTGCGGAGTAAAACGTGTATAGGCGGAGGAGGATGAAAGCAAAAAAAGGTTACCTTTGGGAGCCCTTAGCTCCGCTGTGTGGAAAACCGTGAGCCTGAGACGATCAAACCCGATAGAAAATTGCTGCAATCTTGATGAAGAACCCGCCAGCGGAAACCTTGAATCTCCTAAGTTTCTCCGTTGCCCAGATCTCTTCTCCGTTTCTAGTTTTCCTCCCTTTCGCTCTCCCTCTCTTTTCTCCGTTTTTCCTCTTCTTCCAGCTCTCTAGTTTCCCTTTTTTTTTTGTTCCTCTCTCCTTAGCCCGGCCGCCGTTAGCTATCTCTCCAAACTCTCCCACCGTCACTCTTATGCCCTCCTTCCAACTTTCTCAGCCGCCAACCTTTTATCCTCTTTCACCCCAGATTTTCAGCCGTCAAAAGCCCCCCTGCCGTCCTCTCCTTTCCAAGAAAAACCCCTGTAGCCTTCTGTTTTTCCTCTCTATCCACAGCCGCCAACCAGCCTCCCTCTCTCTCTTTCTTGCCGTCTGTTTTTCTTTCACAGCTCCCCCAGATCCTTCCGTGCTCCTCCCTCTCTCCTTGGCCGTCACATTTCTCAGCTTTTTATATGGGAAGCTCCTTCCCGAAACCTAACATCTAAGGCTCAGAAAAAACTCAATTCTCTTGCCCCCTTTTTTACATCCTTGGATCTTTATAATTCCTGGGGTCTTTTGATAACCTTGGATCAAACCAAGTGGTTTTTGTTTGAATGATCGAACGGAGGAGAAAAAGAGTAAGAGAAAATGGAGCTAAAATTGATTTTTGCATCCTCTGTTTTTTTTTTCGTTTTATGTTTTCTGCTTGCAATGCAATATGAAGTAAAGGCTTGAATCCTGTGTGGGTCATGCAAGCGTGAGCTGGCTTCCCTTTTTTCTTTTAACACATAATGAAATAATTCTAACAAGATAAATAAAACACTACAAAATTGAATTCAAAAGAAAATAAACATATTTTTGTGAACAATTTTCTCTCTCTTTTTCTTTTTTTTTTAATAAATCCTAATATTAGAAAGCCTTAAAAAAATAAAAATAAACAACTGGATCATAAAAGAAATAAAAAATAACAATACAATAATAAGTAATAATAATAATGATCTGAAATGCTACGAGATTAAAAAAAATTATCACAAAAAAATAATAATAATAATAACAATAATTTAAAATTTTGGTGTCTACAATTTTCATGTTGCAAAACTCATGACCTATTTTTCAAACACACTTTCACACCCCTGCTGAGACAAAGTTGGAGGATCTTAGTCCTCAAAATTTGATCATCTTTTCAATAATTTCAAATCTGTTGGTTCCTACTGATGGTCATAGGACTGATGCCAACAAAATGGAGCTTTACTTGTTTTATTGTTTTCTTGAAAAGATCAGAATTGACTTCGACTTTGTTATGTGTAAGTTTTTACTCAAAATCAGCACTGATAGCCGTAGGAAACTATTCTATGAAAAATTTCTAACTCCAATCTTTGCTCAATTTAAGATTCCTTTCACTGGAGTGTCACCAAAAGGGAGTCCATCCATCGTCTTTTCAAAAGCCTATTTTGAAAGAAAAAATATGAGATTCTTTGATGGTAAGTTGTGCTACAAGGAGTCTGTTTTGGAGTTTAGGACAAAGAGTCGCCATGAAACTCCTGTCACCCCTAGAACTCCTCGATATCAGTTTAAATTTGTTTCACCCTTCACTATTCATCCTAAAAAATCATCTATTCAGCCTTCTTCATCTAACTCTGAGGTTATCTCCTTGCTTGAGAATCTCAAACAACATATTCTCCTCCTTGAAGATGGCCTAATGATGACCATGTCACCTGAGCAACAAGCTACCTTCATTGACAAAAGAAACTTGCTTGTATCTCCTATTCCTCAAGAAGATGAGAATGTGCATGAAAAGGAGCCAAGGACTGAGCCAACTGAGCACACTCCACATACTGAATCCACTCCAGAAGTTCATGCTTCCAGTTCTCAGCCACAAGATAAGGGCAAGGCTCCAGCAACTGAAGACAGTGATGATGATGAGGAAACTGAAGAAGAAGAAGTGGATCCTGCTCAGTTTCGCCTAACAAGGAAGAGGCCTGGATCGTCCAAGATCACCATTTAGGCACCTTTAGGCACTTGTACTTCATTTTAGAATGGCGCTTCATAGTAGACATTTGCATCTTTTGTTGTTTGACAATTCAAGTGCTCTGTACTCAGAATTATGGTTATTTGGATAACTCTGTTGGTTTGTAGTTTATTTGGTTAACTCTTATGTTGTGATATATAACCTTGATAGTTTCTGGTTACTTTGTTTATTCTGGTTACTCTGTTGGTTAACTCTTATTTGCTTTTGGCTAATGAGTACTGAATGATTGGTAAACCTGTGATTGCTGAATTCTGGTTTCAATTCTCTATGACTGTCAACTGTATTTTTGCTATTTTGGTGTATTATATTGGACGTTGGTATATCTAATTGCAACCCTAAAATTGATTGCTGTTTTTGATGATGATGGGTGTTATTGACAATGTTGGATCATCAATATGTTATTGATGACATGGATGTTGGATTTCTGGGATTGGATACTGCATTTGATTTTTGATATTAACTGTTCAATGATGACAAAAAGGGGGATATGGATGTTATTCTGTTAATTTAGTTTACCAGAAAGTGTAATCTAGTAAATGTGTGAGGGGAAGTTATTCTGAGGGGGAGTGTATACTTACAAACTTTTTGGATGCATTATGTGAGGGGGAGTTTCGACTAAACTATTTTTTTCTCTCCATCCATTATTTTGTCATCATAAAAAAGGGAGAGATTGTTAATTTTAGTCCCTAACTTTTGATGTTTACAAAACAAATGGATGTTACTAATATCTCCACAAAGATCTTTTCAGCAATGAAACAAATCAGGTTCAAAGATTAAGTTTAAGTAAAAGAGGCAAAGAGTGATGAAAGTTGTCGGACGCTCGTGAAGACTGGATCGGAAGTCCGATAATTATTGCGCAACTTCGGACGCATGAAGAACTCCACCACGGGACGTCCGAAGAAATTAAGTCATTCCTTGATCGGACGTACAATATTAGAGCACCGGACGTCCGACAAACATTGCAACACTTCGGACGCAAAGCATTGAAGGCACCGGAAGTTCGAAAGGATTGAAGAAGAATTCTCAGCTTCACTATCTACTTTCGGATGCAAACATTGAAGGTACCGGTCATCCAAAAGAATTGAAGTAAATTTCTTGAGCTCACTACCTGCTGTCGGACGCAAGAAATAGGTCTACCGGACGTTCGACAATACCAACGGCTAGTTGACTCTTCAGCTACCTTCTATCCATTGGAAGTATTAATAGAGGAACTTTTTGGTCTCATATAAATAGAGCATGGTCAACCACTTCAAAAATACTTTTGCACATTAAGACTACAAAAGATCTAGAGTGATTTTAGCAAGAAAATACTCTTCTTAGAAAATTTGTACTCTTGTTTGTGTGAATTTCGTGTAAACTCTTCTTATGGGATAAATACTTCAATAGTGTAGATTTGTGAGGGTTATCCGAGTGATAGTAAAACTTCCTATTTTGACCAAGTGTAGCTTGGGGTAAGGAGGAAGTGATCCTTCCTTTGTACACAAAGGGTGATTGTATTTGATCAACTTGAAGAGGCTTGTTCTATAAAGTGATACTCAAGCTCAAGAGGAGCTTGGAAGTAAATTGGTTTGCTATTCCTTCCCTACTACTTACTGTCTTGTAATTCTTAGCTGGTTATCTCTTCTACTCCTGAGCAATCTTACTTTCTTGATCAATTGTTCATTGTGTGGTCACCTAGAAAAGAGGGTAAATTTCATATTGAGCAAAAAGTGTCTCACAACCTGATTAGTTTTTAAATAACCTAATTCACCCCCCTCTTAGGTTATTTTCGATCCTAACACAACTCTCAGTTTCATCTTGAAAATTTTAACAGCCGTATAATTCACATGCATTCCATATTTCCACCAAGATTCATCTATCAAAAGGATTAAAAGATTTTCTAGCAACTTGCAGCAAAAAAATGAACCAAAAGCTAAAAAATTATAGCCTCTCCTAGTTCAGTCCAAGCTGAAAAGTTTCCAACAAACAAACAAGTTTCTATCACCAATTTCTACTTCTATACATCTTCAAATCAAGCATGCATCCAATATCTCTAATGTGTATGAAAATATTGAAGTTTCATTGTAACGACCCAACCTCCCCCTAAGGCGTACCAGAGGGTTCGGCGGGCCGCCTGCCCAGCTCTCGCCGGGACTCAGTCGTTCGCTACAGTCCTCAATTAAAAATTGAAATAAATCACAAGAATAAATAGGGCATTGATCCAAACTTAAAGCGAAACTTATATACATTGCCAACCCAAAAGAGAATATAAACATCAAATATACAAGGGTTCTCAATCCTTCATACGTCCAGCCCGTGCCAAGCACTAGGCGAGAACCACTACAAAAGAAACAAAAGAAACAAAACTAGATTGGCTAGTCTATCTCAAGCTCACGTCCTCGCTCGCCTTCCCCTGTAAGGAAAACAAAACTAAAGGGATGAGCTAAAAGCCCAGTGAGGTTCCGAACACATAATCAGATAATCAATCCAATACATTAAACATGGAGTATCAATAATTCAAGAAACATTTACAATGGAAAGCGATAGTAACACATTCATTAAAAGGATACGGCTCACAAGGAGCAATTCGTTATTTCGTTCATTCGTTCTCCTGACATTTCCCCTTATTCCTCCAATCATTTGAAACTGCATTTTTCGTTTATCAATAACCCTCGTTCGATCGTTCGTTCATTCATTCATTCATTCACCCCCGTCCTGGCCGTTGGCCAGTCTCCACCAACCTACAGGGTAATACTCGAGTATACCAAACGTTCACCCAAGTCCCTAATCGCCCGACCGAGTCCGCTTCTGGCTCGAGACGACCGGTAACAAGGGGCAATGGCCAGTTCAGCCCAAAAGGCTTACATTCATGCGCAAGTAACATTTCAATCATTAAATCCTTGAAAATTGCACAGTTATTTAGGTCGAGTGCGATAAAGTACACACTCGCCTAGGAAGCTCGTTTTGGAAATCATTAAAAGCACTTAACACATTAGCAAATGATAACAACAAGCCATAGAATCAAATAAGGAACACTCACCGAGAAATGCAAAATATCGTGCAAAATATCCTTCCGGATATTACCCTTAATCACCAATGAAACCTAAGGTTAAACAAGAGAACATATTACAGTTTATCGAGCAAAACATTTAAGGGAAACAAAGAAACCCGACTAATTAGGAGTAAAACGTATAAAGATGACTTTCAAGTAAGAAGAGGGTTGTTTGAACCCAAGAATGAAAAATCATGTTTTAAAATGGAAAACCGGTCATGGTATTGGCCAAACAAAAGTATACAAGTTCAAATAGAAACCTAGCCCTCGGGCGAAAATTTGGGCAGCACGCCCTTTGTGTTTACCGAATTTTCCAGCCATTTTGGCTTCATTATTTTTCCTCAACCACAACCCAACATCACACATAAGCAATTCAAGTCAAGAGCCGTTCCATAGGCTCACAAGATCATAAGAATAAGAAATACAGTAACAACAAGTGCAGGAATTCAATTTAGCAAAAGACAGATTTGACATGCGAATGCGGAAATAACATATCCGAGGCTACTCTTATCGGATTAAGACGAAACCTATACCGTTTCGAAGCTAAGGCACAGGGCTATAATGTTCATGAAGGTCACTTAGTCCAGTTTCTAATGTAACTTGGTCAAATTCTCAAATTACTAAACCAGAAACCAATTCGTCGGCTGTTTAAATGTAGAACACTGTAATGGTCATAACTCAGTGTACAAAAGTCCAATTCAGGTGTTCTTAGAGGCATTTGAAAGCTAAGACAGAACACTAAAACTTTCATGTTTTGGCAAAAAGCTAAATCAGAATGGGTCCTAGTAAAAAAATGTGATAAACTGGACAAACTGATGAAACGGACTGCTGGGGAAAAACTTAAAACAGTAAGGGTATTTCGGACTTTTTATGAGCTACGTTGCTCCGATTGAGCTGAAATTTTGTAGGCACCTATTAAATACCATTACCTACAACTTTTCTTCTTTGACATAAGGCCAATTCGGCCTCTAACATACAGTTACAAATTCGGACAGAATGATGGCAAGAATTTCCAGAAATCTGGAATTTGTGGTATTTAATGGAACTTTCCCACTTTTCTTGGTCTAATCACTACCAAAGCCTCTCTAATAACCTTATTCGCAACATATATGCATCATACATCAAATTTAGGCAGAATACTATGAAACCCTAACTTACTTATTCATCCCCAATTCATCACACCCACATGCATAATCATGAAATTAAGCCACAACTTAAGCTAAAGAAACATCTTAAAGCAAGATTTAAGCAACAAGAATCATGGCTAGATGTTTATACCTCAAAAGCAAGGCTTGGATGAGTGATAGTTCACTCCCTTTGAAATTTCTTGGTTTCCCAAGCTTCCTAACTCACAAGCTACTCTTTAATCGGTTTGGATTTGAATTTGCTACTTGGGTTGAAGCAAATCAAGAAGATGGAATTGTTTTTCTTTGGTGTTCTTCCCTCTTGTCTCTCTCGGCCAAGCTCAAGGAAAAATGAAGAAGAAAGGCTGCTCTATGGTGATTAAAAAGGCAAGAAGACTAGGATTAATCTAAGCCACAAGTTTTGCCAACACTTGGCCTAATTACAACCACAAAAATTTCTCTTTCTTCCTTGCTATTTTAGTCCACAAATTTCGGTCAAGAGATAGCCATGAGGGGGAAGATATTTTGCTCAATTAGTGATAAACTTGTATGGTAAGAAAATGGTGGTCAAGTGGTGCGTTCAATTGGTAGTGCGCGGGACCCGCCGGTTCGCGCCGTTTTTCTTAAAAACACACGTACTAGGGTTTTTAATTTCTTTTCACTAACTTTTATTCATTGCTTCTAATCACATATTATTTCTCACTTAAAAGTCACTTTTTAATCACCAAATTTAATCCTTACTCTGTACCGAAAATTCATCCGGCGGAAAATCGCGAAAACCCTAATTTTGCTCCAAACTTGAAACCGAAGCGTAAAACCCTATTTTCTAGGTTTACTTACACTTATTGTGAAATAATTGGGTAGTGGGCTTTGATAAATAATAATTTTCAAATAAAAGGGTATTTTTGAGAAAAATACAAGAAATTTGCGAGTCCTCACATTCTCTCCCCCTTAAAAAAAATTTCGTCCTCGAAATTTTACCTTCAGTTGCCTCAGACGAGTCCGGAACTTGTCGGTTGTCTAAAGCATAAACCTTTGTCGGTCCGCTAGTTCGTTTCCCTCCTTCATTCACTTGTGATTTAGCTCCATCCAGTTGCAGAGTATTGCTTTCACGTGACTGTCTCCTCGGACAGTTGCTAACTTGATGATCGCCACTTCCGCAGATTAAACATTTCCGCCCCTTTCTCCAACAATTGCTTTCGACATGATTTGCCTTTCCACAGTACCCACAGACCACGTGAGAAGCCATCTTTTGGCTTTCTTGAAAACTTTTCCTAAATCTGATTTGGCTTTCTTTTGTAGATCCTTCACTTATCGCCCCTAATGTCCATGGTGGGTGGGACAAAAAGTTCACTTTTTTGCACTTTGGAAGGGACTCTCGCTTCACTTAATTCCTCCACTACACTACTCGATGCACTCCTTTTCTGGGTCTGGGACTCTTTTATCTGTGTCTTTGCAGTCTCGATTCTTTGAGCTTTCTCAAGGGCCTCCGTAAACGTATTCACTTGTACTGCCGCTAATGCTTCTTGGAGTTCCAAATTTAATCCTTGTATAAACCGTCTTACTCTTCGCCGTTCTGTGGCCACCAATTCAGAAGCAAACTTGGATAGTTTCGTAAATTTCGTTTCATATTCGGCCACACTTAACGTTCCCTGGCGTAGTCCAATAAACTCTTCCTCTCTCCTCTCTTGAACTAAAGGAGGGAGGTATTTCTCGTTAAATTCCCTTATGAAATTCGTCCATGTCCATACGGTCTGTTCTCTTTCCCATTTTACTTTAATAACGTTCCACCACGCTCGGGCCGATCCTTCAAATTGGAACACCGCAAAGTTTACTTGTCTTTGCTCGGTGTAGTTCAAGACGGTGAAAATATTAATCATGGCCTCTAACCATTGTTCGGCTATATCCGGATCAGATCCTCCAAGGAATTTCGGAGGAGTAAATTTCTGGAACCTCTCAAGAGCCTTATCTTCTCCGATTTCAGGGTTCCGGGGTTGATTCACGGCCATTTGGCCTTGTTGATCCACCAGTCTTGCCAAGATATCTGTCATTTGTTGCATTACCGTTGTCATTTGGTCTTCGGCTTCAACCCTCGTTCCTTGCTCTTGTGCAGCTGTTGTTTCTCTTTCCTCTCTTGGCTCTTGAGCTCGTTCATTCCCACGGCCACGTCCACGTCCACGGCTACGTCTCCCGTCCATATATATGTTTTCCCTCTCTTTTCTTTTCCCCCCAAAAAGGTAATTTAGTAAATAAACACGATAAGGTTACTAAAGTAACTATTGAGGGCACCAAATATTCAAATAAACATATACCCACATAACACGCCATACCAAGAAGATGGATAAGCAAATACACAAATACATATCAAGTTGGACAGATAACCATGTACATACAGGTATACTAACGTCATGTAGTAACAATATACAGGTAAATCAAAAGGAAAATGTGAAGTCGCCCCAGTATCAGCCCGTCTGGTCTCTCACGTCACTTACTATCCAAACTAGATGTCCCTGACCTCTTGTGCTCATTCTAGTCAGACAAAGCCTGTTCATGTTCCCAAAATACAAGTCTCAAGTATTTAGCAGCACCTCAACTATAGAGTACTCAGGCACGAGAATCCGAAATAAGATAATTCACATCTCGAGCTGCAGTCTCAAGAGTAAACTATCTACAATCGGAATTCCTACCTGACATACCTATCTATGGTCTTCAGATACCATGAGAAAGATTTAAGGCCTATAACATTCGCAATTCATAGCTTCACTTAGTCCCTCATACTTTTTCACCACTTAGTCCAGGGTCACTCCACGTAGAAACCACGCGAAGCAGCTATAAGTTTTATCCCTCACTCGCTTAACTTTCAAGTCCAATCAAATCCCACAGTCCGGTATCCTAATCTTTAATCTAGGATACACTACAGAGATCTGAAGCCTAAGCTCTGATACCACTTGTAACGACCCCACCTCCCCCTAAGGCGTACCAGAGGGTTCGGCGGGCCGCCTGCCCAGCTCTCGCCGGGACTCAGTCGTTCGCTACAGTCCTCAATTAAAAATTGAAATAAATCACAAGAATAAATAGGGCATTGATCCAAACTTAAAGCGGAACTTATATACATTGCCAACCCAAAAGAGAATATAAACATCAAATATACAAGGGTTCTCAATCCTTCATACGTCCAGCCCGTGCCAAGCAATAGGCGAGAACCACTACAAAAGAAACAAAAGAAACAAAACTAGATTGGCTAGTCTATCTCAAGCTCACGTCCTCGCTCGCCTTCCCCTGTAAGGAAAACAAAACTAAAGGGATGAGCTAAAAGCCCAGTGAGGTTCCGAACACATAATCAGATAATCAATCCAATACATTAAACATGGAGTATCAATAATTCAAGAAACATTTACAATGGAAAGCGATAGTAACACATTCATTAAAAGGATACGGCTCACAAGGAGCAATTCGTTATTTCGTTCATTCGTTCTCCTGACATTTCCCCTTATTCCTCCAATCATTTGAAACTGCATTTTTCGTTTATCAATAACCCTCGTTCGATCGTTCGTTCATTCATTCATTCATTCACCCCCGTCCTGGCCGTTGGCCAGTCTCCACCAACCTACAGGGTAATACTCGAGTATACCAAACGTTCACCCAAGTCCCTAATCGCCCGACCGAGTCCGCTTCTGGCTCGAGACGACCGGTAACAAGGGGTAATGGCCAGTTCAGCCCAAAAGGCTTACATTCATGCGCAAGTAACATTTCAATCATTAAATCCTTGAAAATTGCACAGTTATTTAGGTCGAGTGCGATAAAGTACACACTCGCCTAGGAAGCTCTTTTTGGAAATCATTAAAAGCACTTAACACATTACCAAATGATAACAACAAGCCATAGAATCAAATAAGGAACACTCACCGAGAAATGCAAAATATCGTGCAAAATATCCTTCCGGATATTACCCTTAATCACCAATGAAACCTAAGGTTAAACAAGAGAACATATTACAGTTTATCGAGCAAAACATTTAAGGGAAACAAAGAAACCCGACTAATTAGGAGTAAAACGTATAAAGATGACTTTCAAGTAAGAAGAGGGTTGTTTGAACCCAAGAATGAAAAATCATGTTTTAAAATGGAAAACCGGTCATGGTATTGGCCAAACAAAAGTATACAAGTTCAAATAGAAACCTAGCCCTCGGGCGAAAATTTGGGCAGCACGCCCTTTGTGTTTACCTAATTTTCCAGCCATTTTGGCTTCATTATTTTTCCTCAACCACAACCCAACATCACACATAAGCAATTCAAGTCAAGAGCCATTCCATAGGCTCACAAGATCATAAGAATAAGAAATACAGTAACAACAAGTGCAGGAATTCAATTTAGCAAAAGACAGATTTGACGTGCGAATGCGGAAATAACATATCCGAGGCTACTCTTATCGGATTAAGACGAAACCTATACCGTTTCGAAGCTAAGGCACAGGGATATAATGTTCATGAAGGTCACTTAGTCCAGTTTCTAATGTAACTTGGTCAAATTCTCAAATTACTAAACCAGAAACCAATTCGTCGGCTGTTTAAATGCAGAACACTGTAATGGTCATAACTCAGTGTACAAAAGTCCAATTCAGGTGTTCTTAGAGGCATTTGAAAGCTAAGACAGAACGCTAAAACTTTCATGTTTTGGAAAAAAGCTAAATCAGAATGGGTCCTAGTAAAAAAACGTGATAAACTGGACAAACTGATGAAACGGACTGCTGGGGAAAAACTTAAAACAGTAAGGGTATTTCGGACTTTTTATGAGCTACGTTGCTCCGATTGAGCTGAAATTTTGTAGGCACCTATTAAATACCATTACCTACAACTTTTCTTCTTTGACATAAGGCCAATTCGGCCTCTAACATACAGTTACAAATTCGGACAGAATGATGGCAAGAATTTCCAGAAATCTGGAATTTGTGGTATTTAATGGAACTTTCCCACTTTTCTTGGTCTAATCACTACCAAAGCCTCTCTAATAACCTTATTCGCAACATATATGCATCATACATCAAATTTAGGCAGAATACTATGAAACCCTAACTTACTTATTCATCCCCAATTCATCACACCCACATGCATAATCATGAAATTAAGCCACAACTTAAGCTAAAGAAACATCTTAAAGCAAGATTTAAGCAACAAGAATCATGGCTAGATGTTTATACCTCAAAAGCAAGGCTTGGATGAGTGATAGTTCACTCCCTTTGAAATTTCTTGGTTTCCCAAGCTTCCTAACTCACAAGCTACTCTTTAATCGGTTTGGATTTGAATTTGCTACTTGGGTTGAAGCAAATCAAGAAGATGGAATTGTTTTTCTTTGGTGTTCTTCCCTCTTGTCTCTCTCGGCCAAGCTCAAGGAAAAATGAAGAAGAAAGGCTGCTCTATGGTGATTAAAAAGGCAAGAAGACTAGGATTAATCTAAGCCACAAGTTTTGCCAACACTTGGCCTAATTACAACCACAAAAATTTCTCTTTCTTCCTTGCTATTTTAGTCCACAAATTTCGGTCAAGAGATAGCCATGAGGGGGAAGATATTTTGCTCAATTAGTGATAAACTTGTATGGTAAGAAAATGGTGGTCAAGTGGTGCGTTCAATTGGTAGTGCGCGGGACCCGCCGGTTCGCGCCGTTTTTCTTAAAAACACACGTACTAGGGTTTTTAATTTCTTTTCACTAACTTTTATTCATTGCTTCTAATCACATATTATTTCTCACTTAAAAGTCACTTTTAATCACCAAATTTAATCCTTACTCTGTACCGAAAATTCATCCGGCGGAAAATCGCGAAAACCCTAATTTTGCTCCAAACTTGAAACCGAAGCGTAAAACCCTATTTTCTAGGTTTACTTACACTTATTGTGAAATAATTGGGTAGTGGGCTTTGATAAATAATAATTTTCAAATAAAAGGGTATTTTTGAGAAAAATACAAGAAATTTGCGAGTCCTCACATTCATAGCCATGTTACCTTTTTTTGGCCACAAATCAAGCTGAAAAGTTGGCTCAAACCTTTCTTATTCCCCTCAGTCCAAGCTGGAAGAATGGACAGCTTCTCCTCTCTTCCTTCACTCTCTATTTCTCTCGGCTAGAAGATTGGAGCAAAACACAAGAATTTTCTCTCAACTCTTTCTATTTTCTCGGCTGAAAAATGAAGGACGAAGGAAGGCACAAAGGTCTCTCTATCTCTCTTTCTCTCAGTTGAACAAGGGAGGGCAAGACAAAAATTTTTTGGTCAAAAGAATTTTGTGTCTTGTATAAGTTAACCGACACTGGGCGCACACTCTACACCATTTGTCACTCATGCATGAATGAAGGGTTTAATCTAACAATTACCTCATATTTTTATAGTATCATGTTATGACCCCACTAATTTCTTATTCTAATTAGTGTTAATTCCTATAAGGGTTGATCCTACACAAATTTAGGATACACTCAAGCCATTTAATCACAAGAAACAAGCAAACATGTAAATTAAATAATAACAAGTAAATTGCAACACATTCAAATTCTAGATGAAAACATATATTACATAAATAATTTTCGGAGTCTCGCACTCTCTCCCCCTGAAAAGAATTTTGATCTCGAAATTCCTTATCTTTATTTGCAAAAAGTTCAGGATACTTCTTTTGCATTTCATCATCCAATTCCCAAGTTGCTTCTTCCTTCCCATGATGCTTCCATAAGATCTTAACCAAGCGAATCTGCTTGTTTCTCAATTCCTTAACCTTTCGATCCAGGAGTTGTACCGGTTGCTCCTCATAGATCAAGGATTTGTCGATCTTGATATCCCCTAGTCGGATTACATGAGTTGGGTCTGGATGGTACTTTTCAACATTGAAACATGAAAAACAGAATGTATCCGGGATAGATTAATAGGTAATTCCAATTGATATGTACTTTTTCCACTCTTTGGAGAATCTCAAAAGGTCACATATATCTTGGCTTGAACTTCTTCCCTTTCGTCAACCTTGGGCTTCCCCTTAACGGAATAATTCTAGTGAAAACAAGATCTCCAACCTCAAATTCCAATTCTTTTTTTCGGTTATCCGCGTAACTCTTTTGTCTACTCTGAGCTGTTTGGATCCTTTGGTTGATTAACTTGACTTTCTCATACACCTCTTCAACTTATGAAACTTTTTCTAGACCTACAATTTTTCTTTCTCCTATTTCATCCTAGTAAATGGGTGATTTGCACTTTCTCCCATGTAGACCTTCGTAAGGGACCATTTGAATGAAATAATGGTAAGTATCATTAAGGCAAACTGTGAGGACCCGTAATTTTCTTAATTTCTAGGTTTTATTTTCTTTTAATTGCACGTTTTTCCACATTTTCTTTATTCAAAAATTTTAAAAATAAATTTTAAGAGTGAATACAGTTTTAAAATGATTGTTCTAGTATCGGTTAGTTTTTGAGAAATTAAGAGCGTATACCGGACGTGGGACCCGTTAGTGCGAAAAGTTCGGAAAAATTCGGCCAGTTAGGTTAAGTTTTGGATACTGGATTTAATTTATCGGGTGCTAAGAGATAATTAGAGGTTACTATTTGGATTGGTGAGAGAGGAAACAAAGTGATAGAGATGCATTAATTATAGTGACAAGTGTCACTTAGAGAGTGGTTGGACTTGATGACCACTATTCACCTTTTACCATTTGACCAAATAAATCACAAAAATTACCAAAATTTCACCATTTTCTTCTTCTCCTTGGCCAGCCAACTTCAAGAAAGAAAGAAAGAAAACTCTCCAAGTTCTTGCTTCCATTTAGCTCAAATCCATCAAAACAACCACTTAAACTTACTTTTGTTCCATAAAACCTCTTCACTTAGGGTTGGTGAGGTGATTGGTGAAGTTGTTTGGAAAGCTAAGGTGTCTAATTGCTCTCTCTCTTGTATTACTAAGGTGAGTAGTGAAGGACCTCTCTCCTCCCTCTAATGATGTTTAATTCATGATTGGTGGTGGTATAAGATGCAATTTTATGGATTATATCTTGATTTTTGGTTGAATTGGTGAAGTTTTTTAATTATTGGGGATTTTTCTGTTTTCATATGAATATGATTATGTGGTCATGTATGATGATTGGAAATGATATTTAAGGAAGCTAGAAGGTGGAAAAAGTGGTTAATTGCAAGCAATTTCTGTTTTGGAAAGAAAATTGAAAAGTTAGGGTTTCATTGTTCTTCATTCTGCCTGGCACTGTAGCTCATAGTTAGAGGCCGAATTGGCCTTGTGTTAAAACATGAAAGTTGTAGGGAATGATATTTTAGAGATGCCTGTAAAATTTAAGGTCAATCGGAGTAGTGTCGCTTGAGAAAAGACGGAATTACCCTTGCTGCCCTGGTTTTACCCGAATTTGATAGTTGCGTCTGTAAGTGGTTATTTTGGTTGGGAATGCTTCAGAATTGGTTGTTGAGGTCTTCTGATGAAATGTATCCTTGTATCTTAGCTTTCAGATGGCTTTGGAATTACTGGATTTGGACTTAGGTACCCTGATTTATGATGTTTGAACCAGAATGCGGTTTGTGAACCTGTTTTTACGGTTCTGGTGTAGTATCTTACATTTTTGACCTGGTTACACTCGAAACTGGACAGAGTTTCCTTCTTCAACATTGTATCCCTATCTCTTAGATTCGAAACGGTGTATCTTTCACCTTCATCTGATAATCGTAGTGCCTTTGGTGCCAAAACCGTAAAATGATGTCAAAAACTGTTTTTTTGGGTTAACACTTAACACCATTTCCGGATTTTTCTGGTTTCCTCTAATGCTTATGTATGCTTATGGAACCTTATTTTGGTAGTATTTGGCATTGGTTTATGACCCATAATCGAGTCTTATTGTGCTTATTTGAATCTTTTAGGGCTTGACTTCCATTTTCGGTCATTTTCCTAGCTAAATTTTGTACTTGAATGACATTGAGCCTATTGAACGGCTGTTGTGATGAATTTATATTTCGTATGACTTTGGGACTGGCTGAGGAAACTAATGAAGCCATGACGGCTGGAAAAGTAAGCAAATTTAGGGGAAATGCTGTCCAATTTTCTAGGCCGCTTAGGCTCTTTAGGTTTGAGTGGTCTTTTGAAAGTCATATTTTATTCTTTTGTACCAGTACTTACCATGGAAAGGCTTACGACGTGTAGTCGAGCCTCACTTGTGCATTCCGTTTACTCGATTTTGGATGTGAAACCTTCAATTGGTTTACTTTGCTTATTTTAGGGTTTCTTGGCGATTAAAGCCAATCTGAAGTGAAAACTTTTGAAGTATCTGTACTTGAACCGGTGAGTGTACCACTCCCCTCACTTGCTGTTTAACTCGGTTTCTGTACATGCAATCTGTGATATGAACGACTGAACTATCTGTTTATTTTGTTTGAGATGAGGGTGTACTTTATCACACTCGTTCTCTTGTCTGTTCATATGCCAATTTTTGGTGCGAATCTGAATCTGTTATCTGTATCTGTATCTGTATCTGTTCTGACGTCATTTGGAAGCTTGTATCCAACGACCTTTCTGTGACCTCTGAGCTCAACACCTGTGGCTAGTTACTCGAGTCGGGCCGGCAAGGGCCTGGTCGATTAGATAACGAACTACGGTAGTCTGTTTTGGAATTTTTGGTATTGAGACCCTTAATTCCGGTATACTCGAGTATTACCATTTCTGATCTGATTGGATTTCGGGCCCGGTAGGGGTATGTGAGGTGGAAGGAATCGAAGAAAGTGGAGTCTACGGTATTGGTTACTTAGCGTTGACGGAGTGTCAACTATTATTTCGATCAAGCTTCGGTGACGCAAATGGGAATTTGGATCCTGAGAGCCACCTGTATCCTTCCTATTTGAATCATTGGTTCCTTTACTTTACATCTGGCATGTGTACCTGATTTGTTAAATGTGAAATGCCATGATTTTTCTGCTATATGTCTGGTACCTCATTGAGCGTAAGCTCACCCCTTTCTGTTCCTTTTGTTTTCCTTACAGGAAAATAAATTCTTTTGGACTGGATTTGATAGTTGGTTGCCGAATTGAGCTAGATGGACATATCTTTTGTGTAGCTCATTGATTGAAACCCTAAATGTACTTTTGGGTCCGTTTCTCTTTTGATTTGGCAAACCGTATATGTATCAACTTTTGAATAACTTTTGTATACCACTTTGGATTGTATATGCTTAATTTCAACATGTAAATATTTACTTGATGTTTGGTTGAGTTTTGACATGTCGGTTACTATTCATGGCCGACTCTGGTTTCATTTTTTTATTTTGTGATTTTGACCTGTTTACGCGCGTTTGTAAGTTCCGGAACGTATCAGATAGCTCTAAACTGAACCGTTAGTCCTGGCGAGAGTTGGGCAGGCAGTCCGCTAACCCCTTTGGTTCGCCTTAGGGGAAGGTGGGGCTGTCACACAAACTCGATTAATGTCATATACTGATCCCAACTTCCACCAAAATCTATTATGCATGATCTTAACATGTCTTCAAGGGTTTGGATGGTTCTTTCGGACTGTCCATTTGTTTGCAGATGATAAACTGTATTAAAACTTAGTTTGGTACCTAACGCACCTTGCATCTACTGCCAAAATTGAGACACTAATTGGAGATCTCTGTCTGAAACTATATTTACAGATATTCCATGCAGCTTAACAATCTCCTCCAAGTACAGCTTACCTAACTTTTCCAAGGGGTATTTTATTTTCACCAGTAGGAAATGTGCTGACTTAGTTAGCTGATCAATTATCATCCAAACTACATCATGGGTTCTTTGAATTCGTGGCAATCCAGACACAAATTTCATTATAACATGCTCCCATTTCTATTCTAGTATCTCCAATGGTAACAATATTGAGAATTTCTGATGTTCGATTTTAACTTGTTGCTAAGTGAGGCAAGTTGGAACAAATTGGGTAATTTCTTTTTTCATGTTATCCCAACAGCACAGTCTTGATAAATCTTGATACAGCTTATTATTGTCAAGATGCACCATATATTTGAAACGGTGAGTTTCCTCTAAAATTTTTCATTTTACCCCTTTATCTTTCGGTACAACTATCCTATTTCAAAATCTTATTATCCCTTCTGGTCACAATCTATAATCGGGTAGTTTGTCTTCTTGTACTTTCTTCAACTGTTTCTGCACTACGGAATCTAGTCCTTGGGTTTCCTTAATATGTTCCAACAATGAGGATTTCACCATAATAATTTCAAAAATTACTTTGCGACGCTCAAGTCAAGGATTCACTCACAAACTTCTTTTAAGAGACTTCATTCCTTAACTATCAATCCCGTCACTTGGGTCTTCTTGTTAAGGGTATCTGCTACTAAATTAGCTTTTTCAGGATGGTAATTAATAGTACACTGATAATTTTTCAAAAATTTTATCCACCAACGATGCTGCAAATTTAACTCTTTTTGAGAAAATAAATATTTAAAACTTTTATGATCAGTGTAAATGTTAAAAATCATCCCATACAGGTAATATCTCTATTTCTTCAAAACAAATACAATAGCAGCTAGTTCTATATCATGTGTCAGGTAATTTTGCTCATAGGGTTTCAACTTTTGGGAGATATAAGCAACTATTTTTTATCTTGTATCAGTACACATTTTAATTCTTCCTGTGATGCATCTGTATATATGGTGAAACTATTTTTTCATTTGGCAGCATCAAATTTAGGCATAGTTAGGCATTTTTTAAATACTTGAAAACTATCCTCACACTCAGCATCTCATATAAACTTATCATACTTTTGAGTCAGATCAGTCAGTAGCCCAGTAATCCTAGAAAAATCCTTTATAAACCGGCAATAATATCCTGCTAGACCCAAGAAGTTACGAACTTTCGTCAAATTTTTCGACCATTTTCATTCAGCAACAGCTTCTATTTTAGTCGAATCCACAGTAATTCCATCCTTCGAAATTATATACCCTAAAAAGAATACTTTCTCTAATCAGAATTCACACTTATTGAATTTGGCATACAATTTATACTCTCTTAATGTCTGCACTACTATCCTTAGATACCGTTTATGCTCCTCCGGATTCTTAGAATATACCAAAATATTATCAATAAATATCACCAACAAACTGATCCAAATATGATTTAAAAATTCATTAAATCCATAAATGTCGTTGGGGCATTACATAAGTCAAAAGACATCACTGCAAATTCATAATATCCATATCTAGAGTTGAAGGCAGTTTTAGGTACATCCTCCTTCCTAATCTTTAGTTGATAATATCCCTGTTTGAGATCTATTTTAGAAAATACTATAGCTCCCTGCAGTTGGTCAAATAATTCTTCAATGTGTGATAAGGGGTATGTATTCTTAACTGTGACACTATTCAAACCCTGATAATCTATGTATAATCTCAAACTTCCATTCTTTTTTTTAACAAATAATAATGAGTCTCCCCATGGGGACTCACTTAGATATACAAACTCTCATTCCAACAAATCTTGCAATTGAATCTTTAATTCCTTAAGTTCAACAGGTATCATTCTATAAGAGATCTTAGAAATGGAAGTTGTCCCGAGTGTCAATTCAATCTTGAATTCAACCTCTCTTTCAGGAAATAATGATATTAATTTATCAGGAAACACATCCAAAAAAAATTTTATCACTGGCACATCTTCTATTTTCACCTTATCCTCCAAGGTGTTAACCAGAAAGACTAAATAATCTTGTACCCCTTTACTAAGTAATTTTCTAGTTTGGATCCTCAAAATAAGGGCAAATAAAACTAATTTACATTTTACGTCCAATCTAACGGTTTGCTCCCCAAGTATATGAAAATCAACTATTTTAGTTCTACAATTCAACTGAAACTGATATCGAGATAAATAGTTCATACATACTATAACATCATACCCCCGAATAAGCAAAGTTACAAGATCTATCAATAATTTTCTATCTCCAATTCAAATCTCACAATTCTTATACATCATATTAGCCACTGGGTTTCGATCATCAGTAGGTGTTCTAACTTCTAAATCATATGATAATTTATCAAATTTCACATTAATCCCACACATAAAATCAGGATTTATAAAAAAATGAATAGCACCAGGATCTATCAAAACTTTAGTTAAATGATGAAATACAGGAATCATACCTTTCACCACTTCGGATTTGAGTGAAGCTTTCCTTAGACCAAACAGCTGACGGAGGAAACTAACCCTAGGTAGCTGTCTGCCTAGGGTTAGTTTGGTCTAGGATTTGAGTCAAGGTTCCCCTCGACCGCCGAATCGGACAGTTGCTAATCTGATGGTTGGCGCTACCACAACCCAAACACTTTCGCCCCTTTCGCTAGCAATCATTTTCGGTATGGTTCGTCCTCCCATAGAATCCAGAATTTGGATGAGAAGCCGATGTCTGGTCTCCTTGTGGCATTTCCCCTGATGGCCCTAGTTGAGTTCCTACCAACGGAGCTCATCTCGATTTTCATGAAATTCTCACTCTACCTGCTCTCCTCCCAACCTTAGATGGTGGTACATTTCATCCAGATCTCCCAATGTTGCTATCGGAAGCACCATTTTTTCGTGCTTCAAAGGTTTTTAACTGAGTTTCGACACTCTCAACCCTTTGGACTCTCTCAAGTGTCTCAGTAAAAATAGTTATTTACACTACCACTAAGGCTTCTTGAATTACCAAATTTAACCCTTGGATGAACCACCTAACCCTCTTCTGCTTCGTAGCCACCAATTCTGGAGCAAATTTTGACAATTTGGTAGATTGAGTCTCGTACTCTGCAACAGTCAAGGTGTGATGCCCCCACTTCTCCCTAAGGCGAATCAAAGGGTATCAGTAGGACGTCTGCCTAACTCTCGCCAAGACTCAGTACAATTCAAATCCAAACTTAAAGATAATACTCGATAATACAAGTCCAAGTAGAGAAAGGTCACTTCCTTAAATAAACTTTCAAGTCTTACATCACAAGTTCTCAAAAGAACATCAACATTCCCAAAATATACAAGTCATTATCATTCGACTAGCCAATTACATCCCATGATTCTAACCAAAAGCGATCAAGTCGGCTTTTCTCCCCAACTTGCAATCCGACCCTGTTAAGGAAAACAAAACTAATGGGGTGAGCGGATGCTCGTGAGGCCAAGAAAACATGCAAAACACAGTTCAAGTAGTGATAGCATTTAAGCAAGAATTAAAGCAGTAACATTCAAGCAATTCAAAATTTTCAATTAAACATATTCAATGAGGGTACATGTGACAGCCCCACCTCCCCCTAAGGCGAACCAAAGGGTTCGGTGGACCGCCTGCCCAGCTCTCGCCGGGACTCACTCACTCACTACAGTCCTCAAATAAATTACATCGTAAAACTCAAATAATACATCAAATCCTCCAGGAATTTCATATCAAGCGAAGCGAAAACTAGTTCCCAAGCGTGGAACGTACACATACATTCGTTCAATTCCAAACATTCATACAATCCTAACTATTACACAAGAGAAATCTAAAACTCAAACTATACAGGAGATATTCCATCCAGTTACACGAAGAACTTAATACAAGCGCTTCCCTTGCCTCGAGCCCTGTGGGGAGAAAATATATTTTTGGGGTGAGTTAGAAGCTTAGCGAGTGTCCAATAAAATCAATAATCAAATAAGCTTCACAATAGTGCATTTAAATGAGATTATGAATCAATGATCAAATGTACGTTTATTGCTCTTGTGATCCAGTGAAATCATCGTACTTAGAACTCCAACGCTCAAACGGATCCAATCAGTCAAATAGTACAAGGGAGCCATTTGCTCCAAATAATCAGGGGTTGAGACGTTGGTTCTAAGCATACGAATTTCAAGTACTCATTTGAGCCAAAATATGTCATGGTCCACATGCAAGCACTCATGATATGCAAGCGAGTATGCAGTGCAAGAAATAGTTCATAAGTAACTTTGGAAATAGTTTGGGGATCACTCACCAACCACGGCTCATGAATCTCATCCATCATAAATCATTGCATTGCTCGAGTCCAAACTCTTCATTTCTACCAAGAGTCCACTCACTCTAAGCAATCAAATGCTCTCAAAGATTGGACAGCTCTTCCCCTTACATTTTCTTATTTTCCATCCTACAATACATTACCAATCACATCTCAATTCAATCACAAGTACACATACAAATCATAAGCTATAAAACACACCTAATTAGGGCCACAATACCCTTCCACTTGAGCCAATTAATAGCTCCAATACTAATCACAAGAAAGCCCCAATTCGAAACCCTAGAACTGAAATTTACCCTACAAACAGAAATTTTCCGCAAACCATCACAACTAATATACACAAGCTTCATTTTACACCAAATCAATCTATCATTCCATGGCCAACTAATGATTATCATATTAAATCAGAAAAATCACGAATAAATCTAAAATTTAGCAAAACTCTACTTTCAACCATAAATCTTCAACAAAATAGCAATTTTAGACATTAGAAACCACTATTTTACCATTATTAAGAACAAAGAGGAAGTTCCTTAGCACCTTACCTTAAAACTCAAGAAAGATAGTAACTTAGAGCTTCCTTTGCCAAAACCACTCCACCACCTTCTTTAATCTTCCTTAGCAAGTCACTTTTATGGAGTATTTTACAAGACTATCGGTGAAAACTCAAGATTTGAGAAAAATGAAAGTTGAAGTTGAGGAAACTCTCTTGGTTTTTCCTCTCAAAGTGGCCGGCCAAAAAGGAGCAAAAATGAAGACCAAATTCAGCCAAAACAAGATAAGAATGAAGGAAAACAGCCAGTCAAACTTGGCTGCCGACTGTGACACATCACAATCCGGCCAGAATCTGGCCGGATTTTCGGCCGGATTCAAGGCAGTGACGAATCTATTTTTTTTTTCAAAATCCACCAACAATCCGGCCAAGAACTGGTCGGATATGCGGCTGGATTCGGTACAAAATTTTGCCTCCAAGAAATTTTCTTTTTTCCAAATTCAAACGACACGCTCGTCCGTTTTTCCAACAAAGAGACCAACATCCTCACACAATTACACTTAATATACACAACACACATTCATATATAGAAATTGAAACCCTCATTCTTGCGGGGTGTCACAAATTGTAATGATCCCACATTGGCTAGGGAGGGAGCCTGGGCTGCTTTGATAAGTCTGTAGTGGTCTCTCCCACCTCGACGAGGCCTTTTGGTGAGGTAGCCTGCGGGTGCCTGTTGTGTTGTTCAGCACCGTCAAGAATAAAATCCACGGCCCCACGGGGTATCAAACTGTGGGACACTATTGTCGAGGGACTGTTAGAGTGGTATCAGAGCCGACTCCCAACCCTGGTGTGCCAGCGAGGACGCTGGGTCCCCTAAGGGGGGTGGATTGTAATTATCCCACATCGGCTAGGGAGGGAGCCTGGGCTGCTTTGATAAGTCTGTAGTGGTCTCTCCCACCTCGACGAGGCCTTTTGGTGGGTAGCCTGTGAGTGCCTGTTGTGTTGTCCAGCACCGCTAAGAACAAAATCCACGGCCCCACGGGGTGTCAAACTGTGGGACAATATTGTCGAGGGACTGTTAGAGTACTGGAGCTCTCAAGAGCTAATTTCCACTTGCTTTGCTAAAGTTCAATCCAATATCTCCTCGTGATGACACTCCGTCACCCGGGTAGGTAATTAAGTCCGTAGAATTTCACTTACTCCATTTATGGTTCTGAGTAGACATGAGAGGTACCTCCCACCCGAATCGGTGTGGTACATGCTATCGCTCAGGGAATCGATTATATGTTTATGGTTCTGAGTCGACATGAGAGGTATCTCCCACCCGAATCGGTGTGGTACATACTATCATTCAGTGGTCGATGAGACATCGCTCCAATCGACTTATACTTTGTTTATGGTTCTGAGTCGACATGAGAAGTATCTCCCACCCGAATCGGTGTGATACATACTATCGCTCAGGGAACCGATTACAATTGTTTATGGTACTCAGTCGATATGAGAGGTACCTCCCACCCGAATCGGTATGGTACATGCTATCGCTCAGAGAACCGATTATTTGTTTAGGATTTTGAGTCGACATGAGAGGTACCTCCCACCCAAATTGGTGTGGTACATGCTACCGCTCAGGAGACCGATTATAACACTGAGACGGTATGAGAGGCATCTCCTATCCAGATTGGTGTGGTACATGCATCCGCTCAGGGCTTACGAGTTAGACATGTTTATGAACAATTACCGATCATATGTATTCCATTAACAAGTATCGCATAATTAAAAGAAAGAGAGGACGAGGGCGTCCCCATGAGTATACACATAAGTCGAGGAGGTTCACTCCACTCGACATCACAACACAAATATGGTTTGCGATAGCAACACTTCACTTAGTTCACATAGCAATTCACTTCACACAATTCAAATATCAATTCACATAGCACAATTCAATTGTAGCATCACTTAAGGGAGAGCGAGTGTGGTAAAGTACACACTCGTCTCAATAATTCCATAATAGTCAATTAACAATTAAAGCATTTATCAACAATTCATGCACTTCACACTCACCAATCAAAATAGGAAGTAAGTGCTCAAATAATTCTTAGGCGTCCACTTCGAGATCCTCTTGAAGGTCCCCTTAAGCGCCTGTGCAAATAATACTTGACTATCACATACTATCACTTATAACCCCTTGTTAACAAGAAAGATTGTACACTTGTACAATACTAAGAAAATGTCATGAAAAAGAACCTTAATTACTCGTAAATCGAGACTCAAAAGTGGGGTTTAATAAAACAAGGAAAAATTGATTTCCTTCATGAAATCAAGTTTAAAACGGTCAATCAATCTCAAAGGATAGGGAAGTGTTTCCAAAAACTCATTTCCCATCGGATCGGAAAATTTCAGTTTTGCACGCTACACTTAGAAAAATCAGAACTTGCACTCAATAGGTCCAAAATTGAAAAAATTTATACTGTTGGAATCTTGGTTCAAAGTACTAAAAGTTTCCAGAAGACACCTTTCTAAGATTCTAAACAGAAGACATTCGAATTTCAGCTCAAAGTGGCCGATATAAGCACACAAGACAGTTTCGATCATGTTTTTCGGTAAACTTTGGAAATTCGTCAAAATTCACAGAAAGTGAACTAGTCTCTGAAATTCATTCTAAAATAAGAGTTCTAAACAAAGTTTCAAACACAATAAATGGAACTAAATTTGGAGTTTTGAGTGCCAAAATATAGCAGTTCAAAGTTGGCCCAAAATGAAGACTATTGGTCAATTTTCCAGATTTGAAGAACATCTTTGGCATATCATTTGTATATCGAAACAGTCTTAGAATGACACCAAAATTAGTAATTCAACTTCCATATGAGGGCTAATCCTCTATCAAATTTCATTTGAAAAATCATACTAGAAGGTAGTTAACAAAACTACCAAAGTTCAAAAAATTTCCCAAAGTAAATCTGCCTTCTTGTTTTCTTTTCCTTTTTAAACGCTTTGTACCATGAAATCAGTCCCATTTTGGTCCATTTGTGAAACCAAGGTCCAAGAAACATTTCATAAGTAATTGATAGTTGGTTGACATCAAAATTTCAAAATAAAACCTCCCACAAGCAACCAACTCAGTCGGCCAGCCAAAAAGAGGGTTTTCCAGTTTTGTCGCAGTTTGGAAATTGGACCATATCTAACTCCATACAACTTGGAATTGAGAATGGTTAGTAGCGTTGGAAACTAGAATCATAAAGCTACATTTTATCAGAACAAATCATTTTGAAATTCAGTTTGCAAATGAGAGAAAACAGAGCCACAAATTGCAGCTTCTACCTTTCTCTCGGATAGGCTAACAGAACAGGGCAGCCGACTTTCATCAATCACTACAGATGACTCAGTTCGAATTAGAAGGTGCATTATACACCGTTGGAAAACTACGGATGTCTAGTTTTGAATTCCACTGATGGTACTCAATTCTGATGTCCAGACAGAGAGATATGTTCGTTCAAAGAACACTACCAGTGGACCACTGTTACACGAATTTCCAGATTTGTTCTTGCCAAAATTCAATTTTTATCCAACCAATTCAAATAATTTTTGGTAGAAAATTTCTCCACACCATACACAACATATATACATCAGTTTCAAGGTCATTTGAGCATCAAAAATTCAAACTAAAGCCACGGCAGAATAGGACAGATTTCGGTCAGCTTTCCTTCAACTTTCCTTCGATTCTATAACCGTAATCATCTTAACTAACACTTAAACAACTCAAATCAAGCATCATCTCATCATATCAGCCCATACAACCAAGGTGGGAATTCATAGAGCTCACATCAACCATTCCAATCTAACTAACAATAACCATAAGGAAGCTACAAGCTTCAAGACAAGAGCGAACTTTTTAAAGCTAAGAATGAAAGATTGGGTAGTATAAATGGTTACCTCCTTAGCTTTGAATGAAACCAGAAATTTTTTATCACTAAAGCCCCAAGAAAACCGCCAAGAAGAAGTCCTTCTTCTAGCTTAAGTGAATTCCCAAGTGATTTTGAGGTTGGATGGTGATTTGTGAAGGATTTTGTGCAAGAATGGAGGTGAAATGGTGAAGAGCTTTCCTTCTTCTTCTTCCTTGGAGGTTCGGCCAGCCTTGGGTGAGAGGAGAGAGAGAAAGAGCTGATGAGTGAGGCTTCTTGGAGAAGCTTGAGGGTTTGTAGCCAAAATTTCTCCAAAAGTCAACTAGGAATAGTGCGCGCGCGCGTTTTGTGTCCGTTTTCTCTCGAGTTTGTTTCACTTGTGCACTAACCTCTAATGTATTTCCTTTAACATTATAATTATTCACTCTTAGTAGTCCAGTATTAGTTTCTTAAATCTCCACTTAGCCGTTCCGGCTCGATATACGCGAACATCCGATTCACGCGCGATAAAGCGAAACTTAAAAGAAATTCTTATAACGATAATATAAGTAACTAATACTAGGGTAATAACTCATAAAAATAACTATTTTAAGACTAACGCATGAGTTCTCAAATCTCCAAGGTCACTGCACTCTTAGATCAAATGCTACCTCGAAAAATGTATTTTCGTTATTTCTCACTAAACGAGATTCCAAAAATTAAATTTGCTAATGGAACGTTTTAAAAATATATGTAAGGCATAGTTCCATGTAAATGGTTTTAAAAAGGGTTGAAATAAATTATTCGGAGAAAACGAGTTAATAAATATTTAAATAAGCCAGTAATATGAGATTAAAATAATTAAATTTTTGGGTCCTCACACAAGGTCCCCTGTTGGAGCCTTAGAAAATCATTCTCTCTCTTTTCCTAAATGAGAGGACGGAGAAATTTCTCATTGAAGGATCAGGGAAAGTTTACCTTGGTCTACGGGGTCTGTTCCCTTTCCACTTAGTTCTCATGACGTTCCACCACGAACGAACGACTCCTTCAAATTGAAATGCAACAAAAGTCACTTGTCTCTCTTCCGAATACCTTAAGGCCTTAAAGACAATGACCATATTTTCTAGCAAATCTCAGTTACCTTTAGGTCAGGACCACCAAAAAACTTAGGTGAAAAGAACTTTTGAAATCTCTCTAGGGCCCTATCTTCCCCTACTTCTCGATCCTTAGGTTAGTTCTCAGGTCCAGGCTCATACCCTTGGTCCTATTGGTTTGCTATAAGCTGTAAAAGGTCTGTCACTCGATTTATGACCGTCGCTACCGATCTCTTACGCCGGCCCTGGGTTCACAATTCTGATCAGTGGCGGATCCTCGATCTTCCTCTTGACCTTGGGATTGTCTAGGTCTACACCTCCAACGTCGTCCCCCGACTTCCATATTTCTCACTATAAGTTTATGTACAAATAAATAACAATTAATTATAAATGTACACCAAAACAATTACTCCAACCAACAACACATTCATAACCAGTCAAATTATACCCCAAAACAAGTTCAAATACATACCAGTTCAAACACATTCAAAGAATGTCAAAAACTTCAATTAAACGTTCCAACGAAAAATGAAAAGGACCGCTGCCACATCAGAATCCGGCCAAAAATTGGCCGGATATCCGGCCGGATTCGAGGCAGTGGCTAGATGAAAAAAAAATTTTCAACTTCCCCTGACAATCCGGCCAAGAATTGTATGAATATGCGGCCAGATTTCCTGCATCAGCTTCCTGTCAAATTTCGGTTCTTTCCTCGTTCACGTTCCAAACCCGCCCGATCATTCCAACGATTACAAGAAAAGTTTACTAAACCCAGAGAACGTACATTCTCAAGCAAATACACGGAAGAAACATGATTAAACATTTATATACATACATTGGAAACTTTACAAGTCAAAATGTGATACTTGATTAAAATACAATTAGGGTTTTCTATTACCGAGGAGCTTAACAAAAGAATATCTATACTAGCTCTACTCTTTCTCCAAAATCACAGTTTCAAAGTTTGATCCCTATAAGGAAAACAAAGGTAACGGGGGTGAGCTTACGCTAAATGAGGTACCATAAGTACAGGTAGTCAAGAATCATGAAACTTCGCTTAAGTCAATCATATCGAAACACCAGATATAAAATGAACAAACACATCAGTTAAACATAGTAATTCAACTAGAAAGGATACAAGTGGCTCTCAAGAGCCGAATTCCCATCGCTTCACCAGAACTTGATCAGGTAGTAGTTGACACTCCGTCAACTTTCAAGTAAAGTAATTAGTCCAGTAGAACACCACTTTATACCAAATTTCATCCACCAAACATACTCCTTACCGGGCCCGAACGCCTCAACAGGAACAGGGATGGTAATACTCGAGTATACCAGGAATCCAGAGTCTCCAATACTCAAAGATCCCAAAGAAACAGGCCCCCATGGCTTGTCAATTTTCCTCAACCAAACCCCTTGCTGACTCGATTCAATTGACTCCCCATGAGGTTGATCTCAGGTTTAACAGGAAGGTCGTTGGATACACCTCCAAACGACATCAGATCATGCACAAGCAACAGATTCAGGTGTATACAGGAATCAATTAAACAGGCGAGAGAGCGAGTGTGATAAAGTACACCCTCTTCTCATTCAGAATAAACAGAGGTCACAGTCATTCACGTCACAAATTGCAGGTACAAGTAAATCAATTAAGCAACAAGTCATGCGAGTACACTCACCAATCAATGGCAACACTTCACTTTAACTCTGGTTCGTCCTCTTGAACTCTCTCGAGTCCTGTGGTCACATATTATATTACAAGGATAGCAATACAAAGCCAAAATGCATGAAAAAATTAAGGTTTCTAAGACTTCATGTCCGCTCAGTTAAACCTCACTTCCACTCATAAACCATACCCAAAATGATTGACCAACTCCAAACTTAAAGTGAGAAATGAAAATAAGAACGGTTCTAAGAGAACATAAATTTCCAGTTTTGCGCAATACTATTTGAAAAATCATATCTCAAGCTTCTTAAGTCCAAAATTGATAAACTTTATACCGTCGGAAAATAGATTCAAAGGGTTACAATTTTCCAGAAGACACCCTTGTAATATTCAGACCACAAGTCAGTCAAATTCGAGCCTCAAGTTGCTATTTCATCCAGCAAAAGACAGAACAGGTATGCAATTTCAGTCAATTTTGAAAAATCACAGATATTCATAGGAACTAAGAAAAATCATGAAATTTGGACGATAGAAAGTACTCTAAATCTAGTTTCAAACGCAATAAACTGAACTCGATTCCGACTTTTCTACATCAAGATATAGGAGATTTCCTAAGGCTGTTCAAGGGTTCCTGCGAAAAATTTTCAGCAGCACCTCCCCTTGTTTTCTTTACTTTTCCATCCTAACATCCACACCCGAACTCATATCAATTCAGCCACAATTGCACATACAAATCATAAGCTATTAAACACACTTAATTAGGGCCACAATACCCTTTTAAACACAACCAATTGGTAGCTCCAAAACTAACCCTAATCATGTTCAAATTAGAAACCCTAAAGCTGGAATTTAAGCACATAAGCTGGAAATTCCTTTAGACAAGTTAAACTACCACATAAAACCTCAATATTTCACATAGCAACCCATCACAACATGACCAAGCCTCAATCATCACATAGGGGTAGAAAATTTGTTATAAAAACTGAAAATTTCTCAATCACTACTTCAAACCACAATATTCCTCAAAAAACTACATATTTCTCATCTCTAAACCACTAATTTACACATACATGATGGAAAAGAAAGTTTCTTGACAAAGTCACCTTGTAACCTCAAGAAAGATGGAAACTTAGGGCTTTTTCCTCCAAAATCACTCCACCAAAGCCTTAAACCCTCTTTAGTAAGCAACTTTTATGGAGTAATTTGCACTTTTGATGGTTGGAACTCAAGATTCGAGCAAGAAATTGGAGTACAAGATGAAGTCTTCTCTCTCTTTTCTTCCTCAAGAAGTTCGGCCAAGCAAGGGAAAGAAATGAGGGAATTTTGGTCAAAATTGGAGTTTTAGGCAAAGTAAGAAACCTTGGTCAAAGTCCAACTTCCACTAGTGTCGCAACAAATGGCGCCTTAAGGGTTTGGTCTAATCCTCTTGTCTTCCAATGGTTAATTTATCTAGTTAACCTCTAATTATCTCCTAGCACCTTGTAAAATAATATGCCTTTATGCAAAACTTCACCTAGTCGTCAAAATTTATTACACTTAACGCACTAGCGGGTCCCACGTCCAATATACACTACTAACGTCACATGAACTAACTGATACTAAAAAAAATGATTTAAAAACTTGACTCCCTTGTAAAATAACTAGAAATTTGATATAATAAAGGAGAGTATTAAAAATGTATGCAAGGAAATAAAATAATGACTAGAAAATAAGAAAATTTTCGGGTCCTCACACTCTTGTCAGGACTCACTACCATAACGTCAAGCGATAACAAAAACTTCAACATTTAATATTTCTGTACCATCAACTATCATAACATTCGGACTTATATACATCAAAAGGATCAAAATGTAAATTAAAACAGCCAGATTACTTAGAACAAGTGGTTGACAATTCACTTAGAAAAAAAAAACATCAAACTCTTAAATCGCTATCTTTCACTTACCACGCTCTCAAGCCTTGTAAGGAAACAAAAATTAAAAGAATGAGTTTACACCCAGTGAGATTCCAAGTAAACCCAACAATCCAATAGGATCACAAAATTCACAACTCAACAACAAAACATGTTACATAACAATTAACATTCTAAAATAAATAACACATTTAATGTGAAAACGATATGGTACTGATACAGACTATAAAGATTGCACTCGTCCATTTCCAGACGTAGCCATTACTCCTATTCAGCATTCCAATGTCACTTTTCCAAATAAACAGTACCCAACATTCTCCTCCTTCTAGTGTTTGGTGATTACCTTAGTGGATAATACTCGAGTATATCAATAAACGATACCCAATAACCGTCGACCTACTCGATTGAACCCGTTGTTGGCTCGAATAAGCCGACCATCGATAGGGTTTGGCCCAATTACAGTCATGAACAGTTAACGTTGGCAGTTAAACAATTAATAGTTTCAAGAGTAATTAGGTCGAGTGCGATAAAGTACTCACTCGTCTTTTTATAATAATAACAATTCAGGTTTAAGTCTCAATCAGATACACTTAGCAATTTCCAATAATTCACCAAGCAACAAACAATAACCAAACTTTAACATTTAATCCTAAATACATACAAGGAACACTCACCAAATCGAGTGAAAAGTCACCCCTCGGTTTCAAGGTTTCCTTCTGGCTCGCCATTGACTCTTGAGATATGCATGAGCTACAATTACTAAACCTTTCAATACTCGATTTTTTTTTTCTTTTTTGAAAATTTTTCTACCTTTTGACACTTCTAACTTTTTTTCCAAAACTACTAAATTATCTTAGTCAAATCAAGTGGAATACCACATAAAACTCTAGTTTAAAAAGGTTATCAAATATGTAGGTTAAAATGTATAAAGTTTTGTAACTAAGTTCTTGGAAATAAGGTTAGAAGCCTTACCCTGTGAGGACTCGAAAAAAAAATTAATTATTATTTTTCGACTCCTACCTTTACTCATTTAATTATTTATTCGAATATTTGCTTCGATTATTATTTTCTAGCCTCATTAGACTTAAATACATGGAGTTATGACTTCATTATATTTTTAAAGTGACTCGTTTCAAAAATTAATTTTTTTGAAAGCTCGATTGATGTAAATAGTGAAAACGTGTCTGAAAACTTTAGCCAATTGGGAGTACAATAAGCTCGGAAATTTGGAGACATGTACAATGGTCCTAAAATAGGTGATTTTAGGTTTAAGTACTCAAGTGATAGTTAGTGATACGATCGTTACAAGAATTTCTTGAAGGTTTCACTTTATCGCGCCTAAATTGGAAATATGCGTTTTCACGCGCGCGATTAATTGAGGGACTTTAGACCATTATTTTGGGATAATTAAGAGTGAATGATATTTATATGAATATAAGTGCATTAGAGGTTCAGTGCACTAGTGAAATAAACTCGAAAAGAATCGAGCCCAAAATGCGGGCGTACATGCGCGAGAGAGAGTTGACTTTCGGCGAATTGTGGCCACACATTTAAGCTTACTTTAGAAGCTTTATTTCAGCATATCACACGCCTCTTTCCCTCTCATTTGGCCGAACCATCAGCTGCAACAAAACAACTCCAAGTTTCGCAAATTTCATCTCCAAATCTTGCTCAAACCTTCACCAAATTCAACCAAAATTTAACTACACTTAGCTCAACACTTGGGAAGTTCATCTAGCTACAAAACAAGGAGCTTTCCACGGATTTCTTGGAGCTTCTAAGGACCAAAAATCCTGCCTAGTTCATCAACCAAAGTAGGTAATGATCCAACACTCTAATCTTGGTTTATGGAGGTCGATTAACACCTTTAAGCTCTTGTATTCATATGGGTGGTTGTTATTGTTGGAAAATTTGGAAGGTGGGCTCTATGAACTCCCACCCTTGTCTTGATGGCTGATGTGATGATTGATGATGGATTTAATGTTGGTTTAGTGCTCAAAATGGTAGATTAATGGTGTATTATTAGTATAAACTTCAAGAAATGCATGGGGTAAAAAGTTCCGATTCTGCCCCTGCTTTGAACGTACCTATTTCTGCGGAATTTTGAGGTTGTGATGACTTATATATGATGTTTATATGTTGTATAGATGGTGTAAAAAATTTCATTGAAAAATATTGAGGTTTGGTGGGTCAAATGAATCGATTTCACAAAGCTAGTAAATCTGGAACTGTTCCCGTAATGCTCTGACCAGCTTTCGTGTTTCGGCCATAACTTTGTGCTCCGACGTCGAAATTGAGTGCCGTCAGTGGCATTTGAAACTAGACATTCCCACCTTTCCGAAGGTATAAAATGTACGTTCTGGTTCCATGTATGTGAGCCGAACCAACCATTTAAAGTCGGCTGTTCTGTTTCTCTATTTTCCTGGAACGAAATGCTGAGGCTGCAACTTGTGGCTCGAATTCGAGCTAGTTGTGTTCCGAATTTCAAAATGATTTCTTATGTGAAATTTTAGCTCTATGAATTTATTTTCCAACGCCATAAACCATGCCCAATTCTGAGTTAATTTTAGGGATTTATGATCAAAATACGGAACCTGCCCTGCTCTTGAAAACCCTAACTTTTGGACAGATTTCATGCAAGGCTTGGTGTAGACTTGCTAACTGAATATTTTGGTGTTAAACACTTATGAAATGTGCCATGAATGTTCCTTAGGCTTTGCCTACACTAATGAGCCATGTTTGAGGAATTTTTCCTTGACCAAATGTTTGGAATGGAAAACAAAAGGCTCAAGGCAGTTTTGTCTTAGGATTTTCGAAACTTTGGTTGTTTGAGTGACTACCTTCCCGAATGTATTTTTCCATGAAATTTGATAGAGGGATACTATTTATATAGGAGTATTATACTGCCAAATTATGTACCAATCCAAGTCTATTTCGATACCTAACTAAAGTCCCAAAGTTGGAAGCTCAAATCTGGAAATTTGTTCACCAGTTTTGAATTTTTCCCTAACTTTGAGCTACCGTATCTCGGTGCTCGAAACTCCGATTCTTGATCCGCTTTTTCTGTTAAAAACATTACTTGCAACTTTAATTGAGTTATAGATTTCAGAGGCTAGCTCGCAACGTGTGAATTTTGCCGAATTTCCAAAGTTAGCGAAAAACCAACCCCAACACAACCTTAAGTACTCTGAAACAGTAACTTTGAGCCCATTTTTGAATATCTTCCATTTAGAATCATGGAAAAGTGTCTTCTAAGAAATTTTAATACTTTCAAAGAGGTTTTCAATGGTACCAAGTTTTCCAATTTTTGACATTTAGAATGTGAGATGCGATTTTTCAAAATATCGTATCAAAACTGAAAATTTTCCGAATTCCAAAGGAAGGGAGTTTTCAAGCACTCCTTATTCCTTCGTTATTACTTGAACGTTTTATACTTGATTTCCCAAAATGAAAACTCGATCGCTCTTGTACTTTAAGAAACTCTACTTGAACCTCGATTTACGAGTAATTGAGGTTCGTTTTCATGAAATTTCTTTAGATTGTACTAACATACAATCTTCCTTGATAATTAGGGCACGTGAATGATAATACATTATATTTTGCTCAGGTGCACTCGAAGACCTTCAAGAGGATCCTACAGTGAACACTTGAACTTCCAGAAAATATTTCTTCTTGATTTGCTCCGTGAGTATCAAGTGTATGGCTACTTGAACTCTATGGACTTGATTCATGCTTGGCTTACCTGATTACATGCTTAGCCTACTTGGTTTTGAAAAATGGAGTCGAGTGTGTACTTTATCGCACTCGTTCTCATTTGAAACAAATGACTCATGCTTAACATGTTTTGCCTGGTTTACATGACCTGAAATACATGCTTAAACCTATCAAATGCTTGAATACATGACATGGTATGCTATGGCTGCATACGTCGCTGGAGTGAATCTCCTCGACACTTACATGATACATAGGGGACGCCCAAACTCATAGGCCGACCTTGGAACTCGAGCCAGCATGGGCTTGGTCGGGAACCTTGGTGAGCCATGAGAATCACATGATAAGCTTGATCTATTTGAGAGATCTTGCTTGGCATACTCGTGGAGTATAGCCTTCTAAATGTCGTGCAGGCCCGAAGCGGGGTAGGGTGGACGGATGAGAAGTAAGTGGTGATCTACGGTTTGGAAATATCAACCCGGTTGACGGAGATTCATCGCGGGAAGATATACAAATGAACTGGCAACGCAATCGGAACTTAGCTCCTGAGAGCTACTATATCCTTGAATTGTTTCTACTTACTTTCACTGGCTTTATTAATTACTTGTAATTATCTCTTGGACTGTTATTTGGGACTGTTATCTGGACTACGTGCTTGCATGTGTGTTCTTGGCCTCACGAGCGTTTTTGCTCACCCTGTAGATTTGTTTTCCTTAACAGGATTGAACTCGGAGATGTATTGGAGAAACCCTCCTGATGTACTTTTGTTTAGGATTTCTATTATATTTTGACTATGCCCTTGGTTTTGGATTGTTCTTTTGGAATTGAAATGTAACTTTTGGGGCATGATGTATATTTGGGATTCATGATGTACTTTGAGCACCCGACGTGCGGGTTGGATAATGGATGACTGTTGTTAAACTTGAACGCTTCCGCATTTACTATATTTAAGTTACTTACTTGTGTTGTGTAGTTCGATAATAAACTTGAATGGAATGGCTTGAGTTCTGGCGAGAGCTAGGCAGACGTCCCGCGGATACCCTTTGGTTCGCCTTAGGGAGAAGTGGGGGCGTCACATACCCTCACTCTGGACCTCTTTTGACAGAATTTTCTCACCAAGTTTATTTCAAATTTTTCTCCAAAAAAACTAGTAAATTTATTCATGCATGTCATGATTAAAGCATTAAAAGTTTAATGAACCAACATGTGCAAGTTTGCAACCAACGTTTTAGAGTTAAAGCTGAAAAAAAAGGTAGCTATATACTTTCAAGTTTCAAGCAAGAATTTCTAGCATTACCATTCAAATTTTCTCTTATACCTTTTAGATATATCACACCAAAACTTGACATAAACTAATAAGAAGGCATATCACATCAATTTATAGTAAAATACCGACAAAATTTCGAAATAAAGACTAAAGTTTAACCATGGTTCAAAGTTGGAAACTTTCATCCAAAACAGGTTACATGCATGTCGATTTCCAACAAAAAATCTCAACTTCCCTTCTTGATTCAAGCATAAATCATACAATGTATCATAACACTACAACAAAAATAGCTTTTCCTGACATGCCTATAAGGACGCTTGCTGGTTTGTGTCATTATAGCACTTCTATTATGGCACTTGTTATCAACTCAATAATATATACTCTATTTTTTTATTTTATCTGATATAAGAATAATAATGTGCCTTTGGACTACCTATCATGAAACTTAAGAAATTGTGAAATATACCAAAAAAAAAAAAAGGAAAGGCACAAAATGACATCATAGTGAATTGGCAGAAAATTCATTTGCTGTGAAATACTCAAAACTTTCATTTTGCTGGCCAAAACACTTAGTCAAATTTTGCTTCTTCTGATCTCTCTCACAAGAAACCCTCTCCGCAAACTATCTCTCGGCATATCTCTCAGCCAAAACACTTGGAGTTTTTTCTGCTGAATCTCTCCGCAAAAAAACTATCCTTGCTTTCCCATTGAAGGTATGTAATTGCATGGTAAATTTTTTTTTATTTTGTGAGTAATTAGATAATGTTTTTACTAAATGTCACTACAAAGAAGCTGCCTGTTCTTCACGTTGTTCTCTTTTTTTTTTGAGATTATATTGGACATTATTAGCTATCCTTGAAGCTGTGTACTGTATTGTGTTGAATTAGGAGGGTTAAATTTCAGAGTTTGCCCTAAATTGATTACATTTGATATTAGTCCCATCTGTTTGAGATTGAAATGGATGCAGTAATAGTTTATGATTTGAGTGCACTTGTTGTTTAGCTTTATTCCTCTCGGTTGTCTACTTGATTCATGTGACTATTTTGTTATGGATTTGTTGTCCATAACCTATTTGATAAAATGTCAAGTAGAACGCAAACATTTGGTAAGGTGCATGCTTTGTGATTGAGGTAATAGTCATCCTAATTAAGCTCAATGCACTGTGATTAAGTACTTACTAGTCATGACCTTGTTCAACAACTGTCTTGCTTATCAATTATATCACTGACATTGTCCCTTGAGAGGGGAAAAAAACATGAATAGGAAGGATTAGGCATTCATTTTCTGTCTATCCAAATTTGCTTCATACTTGTGTACAGAATTTGTTACAGAAACTCACATTACATATATATATTTCAAACTCATACAAATGCCCATGTGTTATTAGCTAAAAATGTGTCGAAAATCCTTTGACGAGAATTCAAATAATTGTTTGCAAAGTCAAATGAGAGAGGCTAAAAGTCAAAAAGAATGAAAGTAGCATAACAGTGCATGCATAATATCCTTTTGATGGCAGGCAGGTCTTCATCACCCCAGCATGAAATACGGAGCAGACATGCTTAATTATCAATTTCACTAGCTAGACAATGTGGCCTCATTCATCAGTAACCCCAAGAATATTTAATAAAGTTAAGATGGTTGCTCGTGAACCACTCCATCACTAGAAAATGTAGGGTGAGAAATGACCTTTAATTTGTACTATGAAGTAGTATAAACTACAAAGTAGCTAGCTGCTAAAAAGTCCAAGGATGTTTGAAATTAACATGCTAACTTAACCCCACCTTGCACCTTAATTAGCCCATACGATAAAACAACTTAAGTAGATACTGCAGCATGATATTTTAGGACATTGAAAATGGATAGTAATGTAGTGAATACTTTCACAGAAATCAGTAGCGCCATATATTTCCCTTTGACCTGCAAACATTTGGCTCGTTAAGGGACTTCTTTGGAATACTAAGACAAACAGTACTGGATTAAAATCACATTATTCATTACTGCATTTTGGCACATTAAGATTCATGATAAGTAACATGTTTGATGTATACGGTTTCTGCATTTTAACTCCAGATAATTGACTTACACGTTTTGACTCTGCATTTTAAGTACGGAGGAATGAGACATTGTTTCTCACTGGTACATTTCCTTCAATAGCATCTACCTTTAGTAATTTATACCATAATTTTTATGTCATTGTAATGGAGATTCAACACATTGGCTGTAAATCCCAATTGACAATTGCGGGAAATTAATTTTCTGAAAGTATCAGTATGGCATCTAGTCCTGGAAATCTGAAACTAGTCTTCAGTATTGTTATCCATATGATTTTGCATGGTGTAGGCATGCAATGCTGCATTTAAACAGCATGATCTTTTAATCTATATTGTAAGTATAGGTAGGCAGTGTCAATGGAGCATAGCATCCGTGCATTTGCTTCTGGGCTCTTACTTCTTCATTAGATGGTTTCTGAAAGTATCAGTATGTTATCCATATGTGAAATTAATTTTCTGAAGGTATCAGTATTGCATCTAGTCCTAGAAATCTGATACTAGTCTTCAGTATTGTTATCCCTATGATTTTGTATGGTGGAGGCATGCAACGTTGCATTTAAACAGCATGATCTTTCAATCTGTATTGTAAGTATAGGTAGGCAGTGTCAATGGAGCATAGCATCTGTGCATTTGCTTCTGGGCTCTTACTTCATTAGATGCTTACTTTCATTCCTAATAAAGCTGTCTGATAATGAAAAAGAAAAAGAAAAGGGAAGTGCAGCTCAGGACATTAGATTATTCTCATCAAGTGGAATCTAGGAATGTCTGTAACAAATAATTATCTGGCTCTCTAGCTATAACTTTGGAGTTGCTTGCAACTTTAGCATGACTTTGATTCTTGTACTTGTTGGATCTTTGATTCCTATTTTTGAAGCTTCAGTTCTGCTTGTTGCTCAAACTAAAATATTTATCGTTAGATCTATTTCTTATACCAAAGAACTTTGTGCACAGGTGGTACCAACTGAAGATTGATGGTGTCTTTGTGGTTATGACTGAAAGCTCTCATTTGGTTGGAAAGTTTGGAAGCTATTGCAAGTTCTTTCAACATTTTACATTAGAAGAGTCTTTTATTTTAATTTTAGCTAGTGGCGTTTTATAACATTGCTATAATACTTTAAACAACTTTTTCGATTAGCTATGTTAGCACTTGTTGCTGACTTTTAGTTCAACAAATGATTTTGAGTATTGACTTTTGTTTTTAGATTACTATATGCATTCTGTTCTTTGGGATAATTTTACAAGTCCTTTAGGTATCTGATTGACGAAATGTATAGCAGGGAGCACAACTAGGTTGCTTCTTTATTTAAAAAAAAAAAGAAAGAAAAAAAACTCCTAGCAGTTAAAAGTGTCAGCATAACTCAGCAACTTCGACAATATCCTGACACTTTCGATTGTCAAGAAAAGGGATTTTTGTTGGTAGATGGGATGCTATAACAGCATAGTTTTCCTGACACATTTGAATGCTACGAGCCTATCCCCACATTAGAAGGGACGACACTCATCCGAGGTGTGAGGAAAGGTAAAGTGTCAGTTTAGATTATCTATACTGATACCTTTAAATGCCGTTAAAGGTCATTTTTGTTGTAGTGTAAGGTGACTATAAAACATGAATCTTCTAGAAAAATCTCAACAAAAGTGGAAACTACAAGTTGAAAATCACAACTCACATCCTACGATTCAAGTTGGAAATTTCCAGCAAGTTTTCTTCAATTTTTCTCACCAAAACAGCACCCTTCTTACTTACTTTCAATGATAAATCACACAATAACATGCTTATAACATAAGGTGAGATATTAATCATGCATTTTCCAGCAAAACTCAACAAAAATTGTAGCTAAGAGTTGAAAATTCACAGCTCAACTCTTAGCTTCATCCTGAAAATTTCAGCAGCCATGTAGCTTACATGTCTCCTATATTTCCATCAAGATTCATCTATCGCAAAGGATTAAAAGATTTTCTAGCAACTTGTAGTAAAATATGAACCAATAGGTGAAAAATTATAGCCTCCCCTAGTTCGGTCCAAGCTAGAAAATTTTCAGCAACCAAACAGGTTTCTACCATCAATTTCTACTTCTATACATCTTCAAATCAAGTATGCATCCAATATCTCTAAAGTGTATGGAAATATTGAAGTTTCTTAGCCATGTTAACTTATTTTTTTTGCCACAAATCAAGCTGGAAAGTTGGCTCAAACCTTTCTTATTTCCCTTAGTCCAAGTTTGAAGAATAGACAGCTTCTCCTGTCTTTCTTCACTCTTTATTTCTCTCGACTAGAAGATTGGAGCAAAACACAAGATTTTTCTCTCAACTCTCTCTACTTTCTCGATTGGAAAATGAAGCAGGAAGGATGGCACAAAGGTCCCTCTATCTCTCTTTCTCTCGATTCAACAATGGAGGGCAAGACAAAAATTTTTTGGTCAAAAGAATTTTGTATCATATATAAGTTAACTGACACTTGGCAGACACTTCACACCATTTGTCATTCATGAATGAATCAAGGGTTTAATCTAACAATTACCCCACATTTCTATATTATCATGTTATGACCCTCCTCATTTCTTTTTCTAGTTAATGTTAATTCCTATAAGAGTTGATCCTACACTAATTTAAGGTATACTAAAGTCGTTTAATCACAAGAAATAAATAAACACGTAAATCAAATAATAACAAGGAGATTGCAACACGTTCAAATTCTAGATGAAAACATAGATTACATAAATAATTTTCGGACTCTCACAAACTCACTTTCACTTATGCATCTTTGCAGTTCTTGATCTACACATTGTCTCCATAGGTAGGAGTCATCCCATAGGTAGTACTTGGCATGATTTCTAAATTTATCTCTTTTTGCCTTTGGCCAACCTCCGACAAGCGATTAGTGACTAAGTAGTTCACAATATCTGCATACCAAGGAATAGAAGAATTGGTAGAAAATAGTTGCTCATCAGTGAAGGTCTCTCTCAATACAAAATCTTCCTTAATAGTAGGCAATCGACTCAAATGATCTGTAACTAAGTTTTCTACCCCTTTCTTGTCACGAATTTTCAAATCAAACTCTTGTAAAAATAAAATCCATCGGATCAGCCTTGGTTTAGCATTCTTCTTGGTCAACAGGTCTCACAATGCTACATGATCAGAATACACAATTACTTTATCTCCTAACAAGTAAGATTGACATTTTTTTAAGGCAAAAATAACTGTTAAAATCTCTTTTTCGATGGTGGTGCAATTGAGTTATGCCCCACTCAAGGTCTTAGATGCATAGTAAATAGCATATGTAGCCTTTCCAATTCTCTAATCTAGTACTGCTCCTACTGCGCTATCACTTGCGCTACGCATAATCTCGAACTGAAGATTCTAGTCCAAAGATTGTATGACGAGTTGAAAAATCAACAACTCCTTTAAGCGATCAAATGCCTCCTTATACTTCTCATCAAAATCGAATGCCACGTCTTTTTGTAGGAGTCTAACAACGGCGCTCTAATTTTGTAGAAATTCTTGATGAATCTATGATAGAACCCTCCATGTCCCAAAAAAGAATGCACTTCCTGCACATTAGCGGGGCATGGTAAGGAAGATATAAGGTCTATTTCCGTCTTATCTACTTCAATGCCCTTATATGATACGACATGGTCTAAAACTATCCCGTACTATACCACAAAATGATATTTTTTTTTTCAGTTAAGCACTAGGTTAGTTTCAATGCATTTTGGAGAATTAAAGTGAAATCATCAAGGCACTCATTGTGAGGACTTGCAAAATTCTCTATATTTTCTTAAAATTTCCTTTTATTTTGAATAAATTACTTTATAATGTCTTTATTACTCATTTACTCCCTCAATAGTTATAATAAATGATAGCATTAAGAGTCTTACCTTTAGCTTTATAGTTAGGGTAAACTAGGGTTTTTGAGTATTTTGGTAGTGTGATTAATTGGTGAGGTGTATGTACTAAATTTGATGGTTAAGAGTGAGTTTTAGATAAGAGGAAGTGTGTGATTAGAAGTCCTAATAATAAGGTCGTCACAGTTACATAGGGACTGTAGTGAAAATAAAATATGTAGGAAAGTTGTAGGGAACCAGAGGGTTCGGCGGGCCGCCTGCCCAGCTCTCGCCGGGACTCAGTCGTTCACTACATTCCTCAAACAGATTACAAGAATAAACCTCAAATATTACAATATAAATCTCCAATATACATCAAATTCTCCAAAAATTACATGTCATAAGCGAAGCGGAAACAATTCCAAATAAGCCATCCAGTCACGTGAATAAGTACTACAAGCCCTTCCTTCGCCTTGAGCCCTGTGGAGGGGAATAAAACATTTTTGGGGTGAGCTAGAAGCTCAGCGAGTAACCAGTAAAAGCAGTCATCAAATATATTGCACAGTAATGTATTCCAATGATGTCATGAATCAGAGATCAAATGTACGTCTTTTGCTCTCGTGAGCCAGTGAAATCATAGCACTTGAACACCCAACGCTCAAATAGATCATTTAACATTAACAGAGAGGGAGCCCCTTTTTGAGCTCCAGATAAACATGAACATGAACCATAAACAGAGTGGAGACGTTGGTGTCCAGCACAAGACTCCCCAAAAACTCAGTAAAGCCAAAACTTGTCATGAACTCACATGCAAGCACGCATGATATGCATTCGAGTAAATAATGCAAGAAACGTTTCACAAGTACTTTGGAAATAGTTTAGGGTCACTCACCTCCATGGCTCAGAAATCATCCATCATATAATATTGCCTTGCTCAAATCCAAGTCTTAGATCAATTACTCAATGCAATCAAGTCCTTTCAAAGTTCGGACAGCACTTCCCCTGAATTTGCTAACTTTTCCAGCCATCATGGCTTCATTATTTCCTCATTCCAACCCAAAGGTACACAACAACAAGTTCATCCAATAGCCATTCAGCAAGCTCCAAGTAGTACTAGTACAAGTCAAACTAGGGAAAAGTCCGGAAATGAAAGTTAAGCTCAAAACCAGAAAAATAGCTTTTGACATCCTTTTGCGGTAATTGCACCAAAGGCACTACGACTGTCGGATGAAGGTACAACATACACCGTTTCGAAGCTAAAAGACAGGGCTACAACATTGTAGAAGGTCACTCAACCCAGTTTCGAGTATAACCAGGTCAAAAATGCAAGATACCATACCAGAATCACAAAAACAGATTCACATAACGCATTCTAGCGGAAACATCATAAAGCAGGCTAAGGCGAACCAGAGGGTTCGGCGGGCCGCCTGCCCAGCTCTCGCCGGGACTCAGTCGTTCACTACAGTCCTCAAACAGATAGAAGATAAATCTCAAATATTACATCAAATTCTCCAATAATTACATGTCAAAAGCAAAGCGGAAATAATTCTCAACTATACATAAAATGATTTCCAAATCCAAATTGTACAAAACATAGGCCATCCAGTCACGTGCACAAGTACTACAAGTCCTTCCTTCGCCTTGAGCCATGTGGAGGGGAATAAAATATTTTTGGGGTGAGCTAGAAGCTCAGCGAGTAACCAGTAAAATCATTAAACAAATATATTTCACAATGTTGCATTTCGATCATTTCGATGATGTCATGATTCAGAGATCAAATGTTCGTTTAGTGCTCTCGTGAGCTAGGGAAATCATAGCACTTGAACACCCAACGCTCAAATAGATCATTTAACATTAACATTAACATTAAGAGGGAGCCCCTTCTTGAGCTCCAGATAAACATGAACATGAACCATAAACAGAGTGGAGACGTTGGTGTCCAGCACAAGACTTTCCCGGAACTCATTGAAGCCAAATCATGTCATGAACTCACATGCAAGCACGCATGATATGCAATCGAGTAAATAATGCAAGAAACGTTTCGCAAGTACTTTGGAAATAGTTTAGGGTCACTCACCTCCATGGCTCAGAAATCATCCATCAAATATCATGGCCTTGCTCAAATCCAAGTCTTAGATCACAAACTCAATGCAATCAAGTCCCTTCAAAGTTCGGACAGCACTTCCCCTGAATTTGCTAACTTTTCCAGCCATCATGGCTTCATTATTTCCTCATTCCAACCCAAAGGTACACACACACAACAACAAGTTCATCCAATAGCCATTCAGCAAGCTCCAAGTAGTACTAGTACAAGTCAAGCTAGGGAAAAGTCCGGAAATGAAAGTTAAGCTCAAAACCAGAAAAACAGGTTTTGACATCATTTTACGGTAATGGCACCAAAGGTACTACGATTGTCAGAAGAAGGTACAAGATACACCGTTTCGAAGCTAAGAGATAGGGCTACAATATTGCAGAAGGTCACTCAAGCCAGTTTCGAGTGTAACCAGGTCAAAAATGCAAGATACCATACCAGAATCAGAAAAACAGATTCACAGAACGCATTCTAGCGGAAACATCATAAAACAGGCTATCCAAGTCCAAATCTAGAAATTCCAAAACCACCTGAAAGCTAAGAAACAGGGTTACATTTCATCAGAAGACCTCAACAACCAATTCTGAAGCAATTTCAGCCAAAACAACCAATTACAGGCGCAATTCTTACATTCGGGTAAAACCAGAATAGCAATAGTAATTTCGACTTTTCTCATTCTACACTACTCCGATTAACCTGAAATTTTGTAGGCACCTCTAAAATATAATTCCCTACAACTTTTATGTTTTAATCCAAGGCCAATTCGGCCTCTATCTAGGACCTAAAAATTCGGACAGAATGCTTCCTTAAGAACCCTAGGTTTTTCAATTTTCTTCCAAAACAGAAATTAGTTGCAATTAATCACTTTTCCCACCTCTTTAAGTCATTATAGACCATTTCCAATCATCATAGATAGCCACACAATCATATCCATATGAAAACAGAAAAATCCCCAATAATTATAAAACTTCACCAATTCAACCAAAATCAAGATATAATCTATAAAAGTGCATCTTATACCACCACCAATCATGAATTACACATCATTAGAGGGAGGAGAGGGGTCCTTCTCAACTCACCTTAGCAACACAAGAAAGAGAGCAACTAGCCACCTTAGCTTTCCAAACAACTCCACAAAACACCTCAAGACCACTTAGCAAAGAGATTTTATGGAATGATTTGGAGTTTTATTGGTTGGATTTGAAGATTGAGCAAGAAATAGAAGGAAGAAATTGAGAGTTTTTCTTTCTTTCTTGAGCAAGAACATTCGGCCAAGAAGCTTGCAAAATGAAGCTTATTTTGATCAATTTTTTTGTATTTATTTGGTAAAGGTAAAGGTAAAGTCAAATGGTCAAAGTCCAAGATTAAATCACAAGGTGACACTTGTCACCTTTTCGATTTAAAACTTATCTTTTTGTCTCTCCAATACAAATATTTTAACACTTTGTAAAATAATATCACTTAATACAAAATTCCAACAAGTTGTCAAAAATATAATGCATTTACCGCACTAGCGGGTCCCACGTCCAAAATACGCTCTTAATTTCTCAAAAACTAACCGATACCAGAAAAATCATTTTAAAACTATCTTTGCTCATAAACTTTATCTGGGGAATTTTTCTAATAAAGAAAATGTAGAAAAGGCGGGCGATTAAATAAAATAAACCCTAGAAAATTAGAAAATTTTCGGGTTCTCACACTCATTCTTTTCGGGGCGTCACAAACTCCCCTCCTTAAAAGAATGTCGTCCTCGACATTCCCTCTTGTACCAATCAAGTCAAGACATCCCGCAAAAATCACTAATATTTCAGACCAAACCCACAGTCCGGCATCCTAAACTTCAAGCCTAGGATACACTACAGAGATCTGAAGCCTAAGCTCTGATACCAACTGTGACAGCCCCACCTCCCCCTAAGACGAACCAGAGGGTTCGGCGGGCCGCCTGCCCAGCTCTCGCCGGGACTCAGTCGTTCACTACAGTCCTCAAACAGATAGAAGATAAATCTCAAATATTACATCAAATTCTCCAATAATTACATGTCAAAAGCAAAGCGGAAATAATTCTCAACTATACATAAAATGATTTCCAAATCCAAATTGTACAAAACATAGGCCATCCAGTCACGTGCACAAGTACTACAAGTCCTTCCTTCGCCTTGAGCCCTGTGGAGGGGAATAAAATATTTTTGGGGTGAGCTAGAAGCTCAACGAGTAACCAGTAAAATCATTAAACAAATATATTTCACAATGTTGCATTTCGATCATTTTGATGATGTCATGATTCAGAGATCAAATGTTCGTTTAGTGCTCTCGTGAGCTAGGGAAATCATAGCACTTGAACCCCCAACGCTCAAATAGATCATTTAACATTAACATTAACAATAAGAGGGAGCCCCTTCTTGAGCTCCAGATAAACATGAACATGAACCATAAACAGAGTGGAGACGTTGGTGTCCAGCACAAGACTTTTCCAGAACTCATTGAAGCCAAATCATGTCATGAACTCACATGCAAGCACGCATGATATGCAATCGAGTAAATAATGCAAGAAACGTTTCGCAAGTACTTTGGAAATAGTTTAGGGTCACTCACCTCCATGGCTCAGAAATCATCCATCAAATATCATTACCTTGCTCAAATCCAAGTCTTAGATCACAAACTCAATGCAATCAAGTCCCTTCAAAGTTCGGACAGCACTTCCCCTGAATTTGCTAACTTTTCCAGCCATCATGGCTTCATTATTTCCTCATTCCAACCCAAAGGTACACACACACAACAACAAGTTCATCCAATAGCCATTCAGCAAGCTCCAAGTAGTACTAGTACAAGTCAAGCTAGGGAAAAGTCCGGAAATGAAAGTTAAGCTCAAAACCAGAAAAATAGGTTTTGACATCATTTTGCGGTAATGGCACCAAAGGTACTACGATTGTCAGAAGAAGGTGCAAGATACACCGTTTCGAAGCTAAGAGATAGGGCTACAATATTGCAGAAGGTCACTCAAGCCATTTTCGAGTGTAACCAGGTCAAAAATGCAAGATACCATACCAGAATCAGAAAAACAGATTCACAGAACGCATTCTAGCGGAAACATCATAAAACAGGCTATCCAAGTCCAAATCCAGAAATTCCAAAACCACCTGAAAGCTAAGAAACAGGCTGTGAGTATATATCTAGTTTTAATTAAAACTATGTAGGAATAAAATATGTAGGTTACATAGGGACTGCATAATATTTGGGAGAAGTGAGTTTTAATTCATTTGCTTATGTTTTGTAATTCAATCGGATTAGCGTAGCCTGAGTTATAGATGAAATACTCAAGCCTGTTTTGAACAGCAGATTCTGTGCGTTTTTGGTTTAGCCTCTGCCTGTGACTTTTTCGATTTTGATCCTGTATGATCTGGGTGTTAACTCCTTCATAAGAAATGTAGATCTTGGTTTTAGCTTCGTAACGGTATAAAGTGCGTCAAAATCCGAGTTCTGTAGCTTCCGTTATGATCAAAACAAGATTGATCGTCAGAACTGCCTTTGATCTGGACAGTTCTGACGGGTACTTTGGCACTCAATTTTCGTTCTGTTCTGAATGGATTCAGGTCTTGGCCAAAACATCAAAGTTTTATCCTTATGTCTCAGCTTTCAAATACCTTTGGAATTTCCTGATTTCGATTTGTGAGCTGGGGGTTATGGTCCAGCAAACATACCCTGTTCGTTACTCTAGAGTGTGAATTCCTGGAACGGTTTTCTGCACTTTCGACCCATCTCTGTTCAGATCCGGAGTTAGTTGTCTTCATGAAAGTTATAGACTTTTCTCTTAGCTTCGCAACGGTACCTCATGTACCTTGAGCCGACACTCGTAGCTTTGATTAGGCTCAAAACAGTTTTGACGGTAAAATGGCTAGGCCGCCATTTCCGTTTCCGTATGCCGTTTCCGCACTCGTATGTGCCGATTTTGCCGTTTTGCTTGTTTTAGGTATATTAGCAGCCGATTATGATATTATATGACGCAATCTTCCATTTCAGATGGTGGTGGGCTAGGTGGAGCCAGTGGGGCCTACTAGCTACTCCTCGCGGCACGAATTTTGAACTTTCGTTCTTTTGTTCGTTGAGTAAGTACTCAGGCCGCTCTTATGTGTTAGTTGCTTATGTGTTTCGATATGTGTGAAAAGGGTACCTAGGCGAGGGTGTACTTTATCACACTCGACCTAAACCCTAATTTGCGTACATATTTGTACATGACATATGTATATGAATCATTTTGGAACTAAACCCCTTGAGCTTGTGGCTCGGGGTGACTTTTGAGTAAATTTTGTGAAGTTTGTGAGTTTGGGGCCCGATCTCATGACCTAAATGGACTATTCGAGCCGGTTAGGGCTTGGTCGAAGTTAGTCCAACCTGGTTTGAGGTCACCAAGTTTGTGAATCCGGTTCACCGATTATGTGGACCAAGTTTGTGACCCGAGCTTGTGAACCAAGCTCAATTTCGTTCGCTCGTGCAAGTTTGTGAGGTGCCTGGCCAGAGAGGGTGATAAGGTGTACGGTGGGTGTACAAGTGAAGTTCTACGGACCATTATTTGAGGTCGACGGAGTATCGGCAGGAGGTCACACATGACAAACGATCTGGCTTTAGAGCCACCTGTATCCTTATTATGTGATGTTACTTTTCTGCTTTTGCTTTACTCTTACCATGTAACTGTGTTACGTAAAATTTACGCTTTTGCCCCTGTTTACTTACTAAGCATATAGCTTACCCCATTCCTTTGTTTTCCTTAGCAGGGGCCGACGCGGGGACTTTTGTCACACACACTAGTATAGTTAGATTTGCATGTAATAGTTGGACAAGTAGGATGTTTGTTTTAGTTTTGGTGATTTGTATAAGGACCCTCCTTAGGGTCTACTTTTTGATTTTGGTTGTAATTATAAGGATGTAATAGTATGAGCAGGTACTTGTGAAGAATGTAATTAGAACTTTTGGGGATTGTATATATTGTATATAGTGCTCTTTCGATTTATCTAGTTTTAGTACTTTAAGTTTTGAGTCCTGGCGCGAGCTAGGCAGGCGGGCCGCCGATACCCTTGGGTTCGCCCTTGGGAGAAGTGGGGTCGTCACAATAAGTTAGTGAATCATAAGTGAAAACACAAGTACACGAGAGTTAAGGAAAAACGGCTTGAACTGACGTGCACCGTTTGCTACCGATTGAGTACACCACTTGAATACTACTTTATTACCTTAATCTCCTTACTTTTATTTCAGCAAAATCAACCCTAAAATATCCTCCAAAAGCAGCCGAAATTTTGGACTAAAGAAAGGGAGAAAAGAAAAAAAATGAGATTGCATCTTGGTGCGACACTTGTCAGAAATCTAAGGAACTTTGACCAAGCTAGTTTCCTTCCTTCTTATTCTTCTTCTTGGCTCATTTTTCTTCATTTTTCTTCTTGTTGGCCGTGGCTTTGGAGAGAAAAAAGAGAGGAGAGAAACCACCAATTTCATCCTTGATTAGCCTTGTTTGAGTTGAAATCTCAAAAACTAAATCGATTAAACTTACCTCTTGGTGCTTAGGAAGCTAAGAAAGGTGAAAGTCTTGGGAAAAAGAGCTTGGTTCTTCATTTAACAACAAGTATTGGAAGGTATAAGTGAGAGAAAAATATTTACGCAGCGGAATGAGCAAACAATTTTGCTTTCTCTTTCATTCGATGTTATTGCTTGAATTTGCAAATTGATTCAGGCCTTGATATTTCAAAAACCAATAAGTACTTACTTGTTCAGACGAATTTGCGATGCCTGATGTAGATGTTTGAATTCCAGCAATAAGCCTTCCACACGTCAGGCCTCTAGTTCGTCCACACAGACTCAAACCAATAGGTAACAGAATTTTGGAGTTTTGTTTCGGTAGTGAAGAAACAACGATATTGCTTTGTTCCTATTCAAAACAATCCTGATTGTTTTGCACCCTAGTAGACCCCTTAACAACTCTTTGTCAATAAGGCTTATTTATACTGTTGTTTTGATTAGATCAATATCTTGTATCATCTTGACCAAATTATAACAACCAGTTTATATTTTTATTCTTATCTTGATCAAATCAAAAATAGAATACAATTAATATAATTATTTAATTCATGTTTTAGTTTTGATCACATCAAAATATAAACACAATTAATATAATTATATTAACTATTATTTTCATCTTTATAATATTTGAGTCATACTCAAATACCACCTCCAAATTCCGTCTAGCTTGGGTTTCAAGATGTGCTAGCATCCTTATCAAAGTCTAAACCCATTCTAATCAAACTTCCCTATTAGTTCAAATCCTTTTTGTGTGTGACTATCTAGGTCCATTACCCAGTTGGCAATGTAATAAACGTTAGCCTATTAACGTTAGTTAGAACATTTCTAACACTTGAGAAGTTCTCCAAATATACCTCAAGTTAACATAGTTCATGAGTGATGCCTAGCAGCATATCATGACACCCAACCGGTGATGAAAAGATTGGAATCCTTTTATGTGAACCATGACTGCAATTGTTTTGCATAAAAATCCTTCTATTACTATATCCCTATTGAGTTCAGTTTAGTAATAATGTCAAACTCTAAAACTCAATCGTATGACTTAATCTATCAAATTACTTGACTATAAAATTGATCATCTACATGAATCAATTTGTCTTGGCCAAGAACTCCTTTAGTCAAGATTGATAGATTTCATAAGATATCAAACCATTCATGATGGAATAATAGATCCCATTTTGCATAAACACTTGGCTCCATGCATAACTAATTAGAGGTACCATATGCCAATACTCATCCGTGATTAGAACAAGTATTTTCTGCATTGATAGACTTTAACCACCCATGAATGAGCCAACCGTGTCATCTCAGGTCTAAGGATCACATGCACCATTGCAATCAATAATGAATCATTGACATTAATAAGCTAATGATTCATTATTTAAATTAGTCAGTGTTCAAGCCAACTTGTCACACAAGTGCCTCTCATATTTGTTCTAGTATCACATACTTAATGGTATGAGACTCGCCATTCTATTATCATTAATATCTCATATTAATCATAGAAAATAAATATGAGACTAATCTTCCGGATTAAACTTGCCCAATTAATAATCCTATGATTAGGAACAATTTAATATTATTTGTACCAAGTTTTTCCGTCACTCATATCCTCATCACATGAGAATGGAACCTTAACAAATAATAATGGACAACATTCAATCAAATCTAAACCAAGAATAATTGAATCAAGAAGTGCCATTTTATTTTAATCAAGACAATAATTATTAATGCTCTAGGGCATACTGCTAACAGTCTCCCACTTGCACTAGAGCCATTCAATACAATATTTGAGTCCCATCTTCTCAAGATGGTGATCTAACTGTCGCTGTGTCATGGCCTTAGTAAGCGGATCAGCTACGTTATCAGCTGAAGCTATCTTGTGCACGTTGACATCACCTCTTCCGATTATCTCTCGGATAATATGGAAACGACGCTCAATATGTTTGGACTTCTGGTGAGACCTCGGTTCCTTAGCCTGAGCTATTGCACCATTATTGTCACAGTAGAGAGGTACCGGCAATTCAATGGTAGGAACCACTCCTAGTTCTGTGACGAACTTTCTCATCCAAACAGCTTCCTTTGCTGCATTTGATGCAGCAATATACTCAGCTTCCGTAGAAGAATCAGCAGTCGTATCTTGTTTGGAACTTTTCCAACTCACCGCTCCTCCATTACAGAGAAAAATGAACCCAGAGATAGATTTTCTATCATCTACATCTGATTGAAAATCAGAATCTGTAAAACCATCTAGTCTTAAATCACCTCCTCCATAAGTCAAGATCATATCTTTAGTCCTTCTTAAGTACTTAAAGATTGCCTTGACTGCACCCCAGTGTTCTAAACCTGGATTAGACTGAAACCTGCTAGTAACACTAACAGCGTAAGCTATGTCTGGTCTTGTACACAACATTGCATACATTAGACTTCCAATTGCCGAAGCATATGGAATCTTAGCCATTCTTTCTCTATCTTCAGATGTCTGAGGTGACATCTTTTTCGATAGGTGAATGCCATGTCTAGCAGGTAACAGTCCTTTCTTAGATTCAAGCATATTGAATTTTTTCAATATCTTGTTTATATAAAGACTTTGGGATAACCCTATAGTTCTTTTCGCTCTATCTCTATAGATACGAATTCCTAGAATATAGGTCGCTTCTCCCAAATCCTTCATAGAGAAGGTGTTTGATAACCATAATTTTACAGAACTAAGCATCCCTATGTCATTGCCCAATAATAAGATGTCGTCAACATACAAAATTAGGAAAGTGACTGCACTCCCACTGACCTTTTTGTAAACACACGGTTCATCCTCATTTCTAATGAAACCAAACGTTTTGATTGCATCATCAAATCGGATATTCCAATTCCTCGAAGCTTGCTTAAGACCATAGATGGATCTCTTAAGCTTGCACACTTTATGTTGCTCACCCTCAGATACAAAACCTTTGGGCTGATCCATATAAACGTTTTCCTCAATGTAACCATTAAGAAAAGCTGTCTTGACGTCCATCTGCCAGATTTCATAGTCAAGGTACGCTGCTATGGCTAATAGAATCCTAATAGATTTGAGCATGGCTACAGGCGAGAAAGTCTCCTCATAGTCAATTCCCTGCCTTTGGCGATACCCTTTCGCCACTAGCCTAGCTTTGAAGGTTTCGACCTTGCCATCAGAACCAATCTTTCTCTTATAGACCCATTTGTTCCCTATAGGTATTATACCTTCGGGTGGCTCCACAAGTTCCCAGACTTGGTTTGTGTACATCGAATCCATTTCAGATTTCATAGCTTCTAGCCATTTTGAGAAATCTATATCAGATATAGCTTCTTCGTAAGTAGTAGGATCATCTATATGATCAGTGTCTCCATGTATGAATAATTCTTGCATATTCTCATGGAGATACCCGTACCTTTGAGTAGGACGAGACACTCTACTAGATCGTCGAGGCTCTTGTGTTGTGACATTATTATCAATGGACATTGGCTCTTTACCAGGCACATCATTATTTTCCTGATCATTTTGTTGCTCATGTGAAATTTCATTAAGCTCTATCCTCCTTCCAGCACCACCTTCTTGAATAAATTCTTTTTCAAGAAAGGTAGCATCTCTACTGATGACAACAATTTGTTCATCTGGAAGATAAAATTGATATCCAATACAATCCTTTGGATATCCAACAAAATGACCTTTGACAGATCTTGATTCCAACTTGTCTGTCTTTAGTTTCCTGATATGAGCAGGACAACCAAAAATTTTAACATGATTAAGGCTTGGCTTTCTTCCAGTCCACATCTCATATGGAGTGGTAGGGACGGACTTAGATGGTACTCTATTGAGTATATAACATGCTGTAAGAAGTGCATAATTCCAAAATGAAATAGGGATATCAGTATAGCTCATCATGGAGCGAACCATGTCCATATAGGTACGGTTCCTCCTTTCAGATACGCCATTCAATTGTGGCGTTCTTGGAGGAGTAAGTTGAGAAATAATACCTTGATCTTTAAGGTATTCCCTGAACCCAGTGTCTAAGTATTCACCTCCTCGATCTGATCGGAGAGTTTTAATACTCTTACCAAGCTGATTTTCTACTTCAGCCTTGAACTCTTTGAATTTTTCAAAGCATTCATGCTTGTACTTCATTAAGTACACATAACCATACCGAGAGTAATCATCAGTAAAAGTTATGAAGTAAATAAATCCTCCTCTAGCCACTTTGGCAAATGGCCCACATACATCACTATGTATGATTTCTAGAACATCATTGGCTCTTATACTTTGTCCCACAAAAGGCAACCGAGTCATTTTGCCTTGAATACAAGGTTCACAAGTTGGATAGGGTTCAGAACCCATGGGTTTGAGTAATCCCATTTTCTCCATCTTTGAAATTCTGTCTCCCGCGATGTGACCCAGTCTAAGATGCCAAAGATGTTTTTGATTGAGGTTAAATTTAGTCACTACGTTTAAATTCTCAAACTTAGTTCCATCTTTATCATCAGACATGTGGTATAAACCATTTTTCTTGTATGCCAAACCAATACAATCATTATTGTAATAAATCCTACAAATATTGCCTTTGAATAAAAATTCATATCCCACATCAGTCAAAACCGAAATAGAAATAATATTCGTAAAAGTGTTTGGCAGACATAAAACATTGTTTAGGAATAAAACATGTCCTGAAGATAAAGCTAAAGAAGTAGATCCTATAGCAGTAGCAGCAACTGTTGCTCCATTTCCGACCTTTAGGATCACCTCGTCCTTCCCAAGGACTCTACTTTTGGTTAGTTCCTGCAAAGATGCACAAACATGATATGATGCACCTGAGTCAAGAACCCAAGAAGTAGAATGAGAGTTAACTGTACACAGAGGATTGAGGAAACATGAAATGGTACTACCTTCATTTGTCTTTCCTTTTCCCTTGTCCTTTATCGACTCAAGGTACTTAGGACAATTCCTCTTCCAATGTCCTTCCATTTGGCAGTGGAAACATTTTGCACCAACCTTGAAGTTGCCCTTCTTTTTAGAGACACCTCCTGTAGGCTTAGGATGAGAAGATTTAATTGATTTCTTCTTCTTCTTTTTGGACTCTCCAGAAGAAGAAGCAATCATTAAAGCCGCTTCCTTTCCGTTTCCTTTCATCGTAGACTGAGCAGTAACAAGATGGTTATGAAGTTCTGAAAGTGATACCTCAATCTTGTTCAAGTGAAAATTTACAATGAATTGGGCAAAGGAATCTGGTAGAGACTGCAAAATCAAGTCTGTCTGAAGGTGAGCATCCATGGAAAAATCCAAGTTTTCAAGACGCTCAATCATATTGATCATCTTGAGAACATGAACTGACACATCAGCTCCTTCAGTCAGACGAGTTCTAAACAACTCCTTAGATATCTCATATCTGGCAGTTCTGGATTGTTCACCATACAATTCTTGTAGGTGAAGCAAAATATCTTTTGCGGTCCCCATCTTTTCATGCTGCCTTTGCAATTCATTGTTCATAGACGCTAGCATGTAGCACCTAGTTTGCATGTCATCCTCCTCCCACTTTCTAAAAGTGGTTTGTTGCGGCTCAGTCGCCCCTTCAGGCAAGGGATTAGGAACTGGAGTCTCTAAAATATACCCAATTTTTTCGGAATTAAGAACAATTCTTAGATTCCTCAGCCAATCAGTGAAATTGGGCCCAGTGAGTGTATTTTTTTCAAGGATAGTTGAGAGAGGGTTCATGGGTGCCATAATATCCAAATATTAGAAACTGCAGAAGATAATAAAATTGATTAGCAATTATCCTGATAGATCCAATTTGTTTTTTTTGGCCTTTAAAACAAACTGGTCCTCCCACTAAATTTTTCGAATGTCATACTTCCAAAATGATAGACAGAAATCTTTATTAAAAAGATCTCTAGTGGGAGATGGGATTCTTATAAAATATTTAATATACCTCAGGTGATTCCTATATTGGTACAATAATATTTTGTAAGTGACAACTCTTTGTCAATACATCTCATGTATACCCCAACCGAGACTTGGCTCCTAATACTTAAGACCTCAGGCGTATCCAATCTTGGCCCATCATATTAGTTAAATTAAATCCACTAGACAGTAGGCAAGATAATTTGAATATTAATTACCTCAGGTGTTTCCTATCTTGATAATTAATAGATTATCCTACCCACAACATCACATGCTTTATAAAATCTACAAGAATATCCCTTACATCTTTATACTATCCCCATGTGTCCACAGCCAATAGTACAAATTGTAAAATATTCTGTAGATCTTAATCCAGTGGAGAGCCATGATACAATATCATAAAGTAGGTGGATTTTCTGGTCTAATTATTTCGAGGTAGCACTGTGTTCATCAAAATCCTTTTGATGAACGTGCATCACATACATATGTCAAAAGCGAATAAATAAACTCAGATAATCATGGATAATAAAATGAATAATTACAACCCAAAAAAAAAAAAACAACTGAATTAGTCTTCCTGAGCCCATGATTATCCTTCATGCCATATATCAAAAATTGAAAAATTAAATATTTCATATTAAATAAGGCATGCTAACATTTATTGAAACTATTCCATTTAATGCTAACCGTTTAATTTCATTGCCTTTCAAAATTAAATTACTAACATTTAGATAATTAATTTTGAACAAAAGATTGCTTTCAATAATTAAGATTCTTAACATTTTAAGAATACTTAATTATTAGAAGGAAACCTTTTGAAATATAATCTTAACCCATTTAAGATAAGTCCGAAACTGAAACAATATGAAGCCTTTGTTTAGCACCATGGCCGAGACGGCAACTATTGCAATCAGCCTTCCAATGAAACAAATATAATCAATTGCAAATTCGAAGCAAGGTGGCTCTGATACCACTGAGAGAAAAATATTAACGCAGCGGAATGAGCAAACAATTTTGCTTTCTCTTTCATTCGATGTTATTGCTTGAATTTGCAAATTGATTCAGGCCTTGATATTTCAAAAACCAATAAGTACTTACTTGTTCAGACGAATTTGCGATGCTTGATGTAGATGTTTGAATTCCAGCAATAAGCCTTCCACACGTCAGGCCTCTAGTTCGTCCACACAGACTCAAACCAATAGGTAACAGAATTTTGGAGTTTTGTTTCGGTAGTGAAGAAACAACGATATTGCTTTGTTCCTATTCAAAACAATCCTGATTGTTTTGCACCCTAGTAGACCCCTTAACAACTCTTTGTCAATAAGGCTTATTTATACTGTTGTTTTGATTAGATCAATATCTTGTATCATCTTGACCAAATTATAACAACCAGTTTATATTTTTATTCTTATCTTGATCAAATCAAAAATAGAATACAATTAATATAATTATTTAATTCATGTTTTAGTTTTGATCACATCAAAATATAAACACAATTAATATAATTATATTAACTATTATTTTCATCTTTATAATATTTGAGTCATACTCAAATACCACCTCCAAATTCCGTCTAGCTTGGGTTTCAAGATGTGCTAGCATCCTTATCAAAGTCTAAACCCATTCTAATCAAACTTCCCTATTAGTTCAAATCCTTTTTGTGTGTGACTATCTAGGTCCATTACCCAGTTGGCAATGTAATAAACGTTAGCCTATTAACGTTAGTTAGAACATTTCTAACACTTGAGAAGTTCTCCAAATATACCTCAAGTTAACATAGTTCATGAGTGATGCCTAGCAGCATATCATGACACCCAACCGGTGATGAAAAGATTGGAATCCTTTTATGTGAACCATGACTGCAATTGTTTTGCATAAAAATCCTTCTATTACTATATCCCTATTGAGTTCAGTTTAGTAATAATGTCAAACTCTAAAACTCAATCGTATGACTTAATCTATCAAATTACTTGACTATAAAATTGATCATCTACATGAATCAATTTGTCTTGGCCAAGAACTCCTTTAGTCAAGATTGATAGATTTCATAAGATATCAAACCATTCATGATGGAATAATAGATCCCATTTTGCATAAACACTTGGCTCCATGCATAACTAATTAGAGGTACCATATGCCAATACTCATCCGTGATTAGAACAAGTATTTTCTGCATTGATAGACTTTAACCACCCATGAATGAGCCAACCGTGTCATCTCAGGTCTAAGGATCACATGCACCATTGCAATCAATAATGAATCATTGACATTAATAAGCTAATGATTCATTATTTAAATTAGTCAGTGTTCAAGCCAACTTGTCACACAAGTGCCTCTCATATTTGTTCTAGTATCACATACTTAATGGTATGAGACTCGCCATTCTATTATCATTAATATCTCATATTAATCATAGAAAATAAATATGAGACTAATCTTCCGGATTAAACTTGCCCAATTAATAATCCTATGATTAGGAACAATTTAATATTATTTGTACCAAGTTTTTCCGTCACTCATATCCTCATCACATGAGAATGGAACCTTAACAAATAATAATGGACAACATTCAATCAAATCTAAACCAAGAATAATTGAATCAAGAAGTGCCATTTTATTTTAATCAAGACAATAATTATTAATGCTCTAGGGCATACTGCTAACAAGATGATCCACTCCCTTTCTCTTTCTTAATCTTACTAAGTATGGTATAGAAGCTTTGAATCTTGGCATACTAGAGATGATTTTCTAATTTTGGGTTTTGTAGTGAAAATTTCAGCTAGGGTTTGTATTTTCAGCTTTGATTATTGATGTTTAGCTAGTAGATGTTGTTATTGAGCTTGGAAATCGAACTTGTGAATGATTAGTAGCATGTTTATTACTTTTATAGTTGAAAGTTGCATTTCCAAAAAATTTGGTGGTGAATTTCAGTTCTGCCCTGTTTTTGAAATCAATTTGGGCTGCGAATTTCTCCATATTTTAGATTGAAGCAACTTTTGGACAAAACATGAAAGTTATAGGGATTTGAGTTAACTTTCTACCTACAAATTTTCAGATCAATTGGATCATTTTAACTTATGATTTGGCCAGAGCACTCCTGACTGCGCAAAACCTCTAATTTTCCTAACCTGTTTTTCATGTGCTTCTGACCGTCCATTTTTTACCCTAAAAATGCGAGAAATGGATGTTGATATCTTCATAGAAAATGTAGGTCTATGTCTTAGCTTCGAAACGCCATAAAAGTTACCTCAATCTGATATACCTAGCTACAGTTATGACCAAAACACCGAAGGATGACAAATCTGCCACTTATAATTTCTTCTTTAAACTGGTTTCCATATTGGATATTCATGGTGATAAGTTGTAATTTGGTTTGTTTAGTTGGTTTTGAGGCCTTGAATAGATGTATGTTGTTGGTTATCACTTGTGGTTCGATTGGAGGTTTGTTGGCTTGTGAATCCAAGTTGTACTTGGATGAAAAAAGTAAGAAATAGGAGAAATGCTGCCCAAATTTTCGCTCGAAAGATAAGCGAGTGAAATTGAAAATTGAGCGACGATTTGAGGTCGAAACGAATTTGGATTGTCTATGGTATTCAAGTTTTCATTAGTAGAGGTATATAAGCTGAAATTTTGCCAAAACTTGTACCCTTTTAAAAGGTGAAAGTAGCGATCCTTATAACTATGATTTTTTCAGTCTTTCATACCAAGTGCGAATTCAAAAGTTTTAATTGCTTCTTTATCAACACTAAAAGAGCGAGCATAAATTTTCTAGAGTTTGATAAGTAACATGAATACTACTTAAAGAAGTTTCATTTACTTCATTTTCTTTAAGCGAAACTCCTAAGTTTCGAACCCTAGTTGATTTCAAACTCTTGAATGATATTTTATCGCAGATTTGGACTCCAACCAGGGAGTTGACCTTAAACGTGATTTTGAAAAGCAATAAATCGTTGGTGAGTATTCCAACTGCATGTTCCCTGCTCATTATTGCTAGAAATTTACTAAACACCTGCTTGGATATTCATAGGCGAGTGTGCACTTTATTGCACTTGACCTAACACAACTAAACACTTGATATCTCATTCATGCATGTACAAGTAACTTGATTTGCATGTTACCTGTATATTGGCTTGAAATACTTGAAATGCTTAGAAATGCGACATGCTAAGCATTATTTGTGACTTGGTCAAGGCTAGGTGAGTGTGCCCTTATTCGCACCCGTCCTCCCCTTCTTGCTTGACCTATACTTGTATTTGTACTTGTACTTGACTTGTAAGTACTAAGCGGCAGCATGCACGATACCCAATCCGAGTGGGTGGTGCCTCTCATTCCCGCTCCGTACTTTTATCTTGATTAAGTCGATTGGAGATGTTATCTCATCGACTATACTCACTTCTTGGGGACCTAAACCCCACTGGCCAGTTAATCGAGTCGAGCCGGCAAGGGTTTGGTCGATTAGATAACGAACCGTGGGTATCTTGTTTTGTCGAGTGGAGTGTTATCTCCTCGACTATTCGGTATGCTTGAGTATTATCACACGTGTTTATCTTGGCGTTCAGACCCGGTAAGGGGATTGAATGGTGGACGGAGATTGACGTTAAGTGGGGCACTACTGGACTGGTTACTTTACTTGAAAGTTGTCGGAGTGTCAACTACTACTTGATCAAGCTATGGTGAAGCAGCAGAAATTTGGCTCTTAAGAGCCATCTGTATCCTTATACTTTGCAATGATTATTACTTGTCGTGTTATTGTTTCTTTTTATGAACTTTTACACTCGCTCATTTTAAGAGTTCAAGTTTTACATATGGCCAACTTGCTATTTAGGTCTGCATGAAGTTTTGGAACCTCACTATATTCCATTAAATTTATTTTCCTTATAGGGGGTATGAGCGAGGGTGTGAGGCTGGTACAGGCTGGCATAGTCTAGTTTTTGAAATTTTTGCGATTGTACTCGCGTTAGTGCTCGGTTAGGGTTGAATGTATCTGGAATTCACATCTTTTGTTATATTTGGGATTGTATGAATGTTTGGAATAGAAATGAATGTACATGTACGTTCCAAACTTGGGAACTATTATTCTATTTACGCTTGAGGTTGTGAACTATTTTATTTAAAGTAAGTGAGCGAGTCCTGGTGAGAGTTGGGCAGGCGGTCCGCTAAACCCTAGGCTACGCCCTAGAGGGAGGTGGGGTCGTCACAGATGGTATCAGATCTCTTATCGAGCTTATGCCAGGAGAGGATTCTCGAACTGTGGGGATTGGCTTGTTAAGTGTGGAACAAATGTCTGTTGTTAGGGATATTAGATATGTATGTTGGGTAGGAATCTCAAAAGTAGTTGATTTCCTCTTGAGACTAGCTAACTCGAGTGGTGAATTATTAAATTTTTGGATTCTTGTACCTGAGTACCAAAGAGTGATACCTTTATGATAAGTCGATATCTCTAGTAATATTAGGATAAATCTGGATGGCGAAAGCCAAGGCACGGGGAATGCGAATAGTCTGGACTTGAGAGATATTGAAGATATGAGTGAGATTTGAAACCCGTATTATTCAAGTGTACATACCTGGTTGTGCTTTTCGAGTTTTGATCAAGTGTAGTGCTTGACCAATACCTGGGGTTAATGTCCCATAGGGTATGTGACTATATTTATAAGGAGAGTGTTTTATTTTAAATGTGCTATATTATTTTCATTTTATGATTTGAAATTGCTTTTATCGAGGTTTATAGCTACTTTATTCTGCTCATACCTATATCGTCTATTTTTCAAAAGAGGCATGGAGGGTAGGCGAAGTTAAGGACGTGGGACTAGTCGAGGATGTGGTTCTAACCGTAGACATGGGGCTAGACGAGTACAAGAACTGAGAGACGAGAGAGGTGCAACGGTTAAGCCACAACCTGAACCTCGAGCTGAAGAAGGGGATTAGGTGGCAATGGCCATCCAGCAAATGACCAATATTTTAACTTGATTGGTAGAGCAACAGGGTCAAGCCCTTGTTAATCAGCCTAGGGACCCTGAAATAGGGAAAGATAGGGCCCTAGAGCGGCTTCAAAAGTTTTCTCCTCCCAAGTTTCTTGGAGGGTTAGATCCTGAGATAGCTAAGATATGGCTGGAAGCAATGATCAACATTTTCACCGCCTTGAATTATACGGAGGAAAGGCAGGTGAATTTTGCGGTATTTCAATTTGAGGGATCAGCCAGAGCTTGGTGGAATGTAATTAGGGCTAAGTGCAAGAAAGAACGGATAGTATGAACTTGGTTGAACTTTGTGCAAGAGTTTAATAAGAAATACCTTCCACCAATAGTCCAGGAGAAAAGATAGGACAATTTCATTAGGCTACGTCAGTGAGGCTTAAGTGCATCTGAGTATGAGACTCAGTTCACCAAGTTATCGAAATTTGCTCCTGAATTGATAGCTACAGAGCAAAGGAGAATGGGGCGGTTTGTGCAAGGGTTGAACGTAGAACTACAAGAGGCTTTAGCGGCAGTACAAATTAATACTTTCATAGAAGTTCTTGAGAAAGCCCAGAGGATAGAGATTGCAAGGGCCGCAAGTGAAGGTTTTTCATGTAAGAAAGAAAGGTGCGTCTAGTGGAACCAAGGGCAAGAACAAGAGGATCTAGATATGCCACCCTCTAAGGTGGGTTGAGGAGTTGGGGGTGTTAGAATTTCGGAGACATCTAAGGGAGTTACTTCGAGAGGAGCCCCAGGTGGAGAAGGACAACTGAGAGGTGTCTCACAAGCAGATCAAACCTCAATCCCTCAGTTATCTTGTGAATATTGTGGAAAAACCAACCATATTGAGGATAATTGTTGGAGAAAGACCCGAAATTATTTATGGTATGGTAGTGTAGAGCACCAACTTGCAAACTGTCCCCTCAGGTCAAACCTTAAACAACCAAATGTAGGAGGACATAAACCCAGAGTGTTTGCCAGAGTAGATACCTTAAATCATCAGCCAGTGCTTAACCCGTCTACAGTGGTAGAAGGTACGATTCGTGTTTTTCATTGTTATACAAGAAAAATACCCTGAGTGATTTCTGAATAAATGTATGAATTTCGAGATCGAACTTTCAAGGGGGAGAGAGTGTGGGACTTGCAAAATTCTCCATATTTTCTTAAAATTCTCTTTTATTTTGAATAAATTACTTTATAATATCTTTACTACTCATTTACTCCCTCAATAGTTGTAATAAATCATAGAATTAAGAGTTTTGCCCTTAGTTTCATAGATAGGGTAAATTAGGGTTTTTGCGTATTTTGGTAGTGTGATTAATTGGTGAGGTGTGTGTACTAAATTTAGTGGTTAAGAATGAGTTTTAGATAAAAGAAAGTGTGTGATTAGAAGTGCTAATAATAAGTTAGTGAATCATAAGTGAAAACACAAGTACGTGAGAGTTAAGGAAAAACGGCTTGAACCGACGTGCACCGTTTGCTATCGATTGAGTACACCACTTGAACACTACTTTATTACCTTAATCACCTTGATTTTTTTTCAGCAAAATCAACCCTAAAATATCCTCCAAAAGCAGCCGAAATTTTGGACTAAAGAAAGGGGGAAAAGAAAAAAAATGAGATTGCATCTTGGTGCGACACTTGTCAGAAATCTAAGGAACTTTGACCAAGCTAGTTTCCTTCCTTCTTATCCTTCTTCTTGGCTCATTTTTCTTCTTGTTGGCCATGGCTTTGGAGAGAAAAAAGAGAGGAGAGAAACCACCAATTTCATCCTTGATTAGCCTTGTTTGAGTTGAAATCTCAAAAACTAAATCGATTAAACTTACCTCTTGGTGCTTAAGAAGCTAAGAAAGATGAAAGTCTTGGGAAAAAGAGCTTGGTTCTTCATTTAACAACAAGTATTGGAAGGTATAAGATGATCCACTCCCTTTCTCTTTCTTAATCTTACTAAGTATGGTATAGAAGCTTTGAATCTTGGCATACTAGGGATGATTTTTTAGTTTTGGGTTTTGTAGTGAAAATTTCAGCTAGGGTTTGTATTTTCAGCTTTGATTATTGATGTTTAGCTAGCAAATGTTGTTATTGAGCTTGGAAATGGAACTTGTGAAGTGATTAGTAGCATGTTTATTACTTTTTACAGTTGAAAGTTGCATTTCCAACATTTGGTGGTGAATTTCAGTTCTACCCTGTTTTTGGAATCAACTTGGGCTGTGAATTTCTCCATGTTTTAGACTGAATCAGCTTTTGGATAAAACATGAAAGTTATATGGATTTGAGTTAACTTTCTACCTACAAAATTTCAAATCAATTGGATCATTTTAGCTTATGATTTGGCCAGAGCACTCCTGACTGCGCAAAACCTCTAATCTTCCTTACCTGTTTTTCATGTGCTTCTGATCGTCCATTTTTTACCCTGAAAATGTGAGATCTTGGTGTCGATGTCTTCATAGGAAATGTAGGTCTATGTCTTAGCTTCGAAACGCCATAAAATTTACCTCGACCCGATATACCTAGCTACAGTTATGACCAAAACACCGAAGGATGACAAATCTGCCACTTATAATATCTTCTTTAAACTGGTTTCCATCTTTGATATTCATGGTGATAAGTTATAATTTGGTTTGTTTAGTTGGTTTTGAAGCCTTGAATAGATGTATATTATTGGTTATCACTTGTGGTTGGATTGGAGGTTTGTTGGCTTGTGAATCCAAGTTAAACTTGGATGGAAAAAGTAAGAAATAGGAGAAATGCTGCCCAAATTTTCGCTCGAAGAATAAACGAGTGAACTTGAAACTTGAACAACGATTTGAGGTCGAAGCGAATTTGGATTGTCTATGGTATTCAAGTTTCCGTTAGTAGAGGTATATAAACTGAAATTTTGCCAAAACTCGTACCCTTTTAAAAGGTGAAAGTAGCGACCCTTATAACTACGATTTTCTCAATCTTTCATACCAAGTGCGAATTCAAAAGTTTTAATTGCTTCTTTATCAACACTAAAAGAGCGAGCATAAATTTTCTAGAGTTTGATAAGTAACATGAATACTACTTAAACAAGTTTCATTTACTTGATTTTCTTTAAGCGAAACTCCTAAGTTTCGAACCTTAGTTGATTTCAAACTCTTGAATGATATTTTATCGCAGATTTAGACTCCAACCAGGGAGTTGACCTTGAACGTGGTTTTGAAAAGTAATAAATCGTTGGTGAGTATAACAACTGCATGTTCCCTGCTCATTATTGCTAGAAATTTACTAAACACCTGCTTGGATATTCATAGGTGAGTGTGTATTTTATCGCACTTGACCTAACACAACTAAACACTTGATATCTCATTCATGCATGTACAAGTAACTTGATTTGCATGTTACCTGTATATTGGTTTGAAATACTTGAAATGCGTGGAAATGCGACATGTTAAGTATTATTTGTGACTTGTTCAGGTCTAGGCGAGTGTGCCCTTATTCGCACTCGTCCTCCCCTTGTTGCTTGACCTATACTTGTGTTTGTACTTGTGCTTGACTTGTAAGTACTGAGCGGCAGCATGTACCACACCTAATCCGAGTGGGAGGTGCCTCTCATTCTCGCTCCGTATTTTATCTTGATTAAGTCGATTGGAGACGTTATCTCATCGACTATACTCACTTCTTGGGGACCCAAACCCCATTGGCTAGTTAATTGAGTCGAGCCGGCAAGGGTTTGGTCGATTGAATAACGAACTATGGGCATCTTGTTTTGTCGAGTGGAGTGTTATCTCCTCGACTAATCGGTATGCTCGAGTATTACCACACATGTTTATCTTGATATTCGGGCCGGTAAGGGGATTGAATGGTCGACGGAGATTGGCGTTAAGTGGGGCACTACTGGACTGGTTATTTTACTTGAAAGTTGACAGAGTGTCAACTACTACTTGATCAAGTTGTGGTGAAGCAGTGGGAATTTGGCTCTTGAGAGCCATCTGTATCCTTATACTTTACAATGATTATTACTTGTCATGTTATTGTTTCTTTTTATGAACTTTTACACTCGCTCATTTTAAGAGTTCAAGTTTTACATATGGCCAACTTGCTATTTAGGTCTGCATGAAGTTTTGGAACCTCACTGAGTTTTGGCTCATTATATTCCGTTAAATTTGTTTTCCTTATAGGGGGTATGAGCGAGAACGTGAGGCTGGTACAAGCTAGCATAGTCTAGTTTTTGAAATTTTTGCGATTGTACTCGCGCTAGTGCTCGGTTAGGGTTGAATGTATCTGGAATTCACATCTTTTGTTATATTTGGGATTGTATGAATGTTTGGAATAGAAATGAATGTACATGTACATTCCAAACTTGGGAACTGTTATTCCATTTACGCTTGAGGTTGTGAACTATTTTATTTAAAGTGAGTGAGTGAGTCTAGCGAGAGTTGAGCAGGCGGTCTGCTAAACCATGGGGTACGCTCTAGGGGGAGGTGGGGTCGTCACACTCATCAAAACTATCATTATAGACACTAAAGTCATCCATAAAATTTTTTATTATTTTCTCCACATATTTAGAGAAAATACTTATCATACACCTCTGAAAAGTTGCAAGAGTATTGCATAATCCGAAGGGCATCCTCCTGTATGCGAAGGTACCAAACGGATAAGTAAAAGTTGTTTTCTCCTAATCCTCTGGTGCTATCGCAATCTAAAAATACCCTGAAAAGTCATCCAAAAAATAATCATGAGCACGACAAGCCAATCTTTCAATCATCTGATCTATAAAAGGAAGAAAATAATGATCCTTTTTTGTAATGACATTCAGCTTTCAATAATAAATGCATTAGCGCCATCTTGTAGGTTTGCGAACTGGTACAAGCTCCCTATTATTATTAGCTTCTACTGTGATTTCTGCCTTCTTTGGAACTACTTGCATTGGGCTCACCCACGGGCTCTCAGTAGGGGAGGGCAAAAAAACCCGTCAACCCGAAAACTCGACCAATCCGATCCGCCCCATGTCGAAAATTAGGATATCCGATCCGATTTCTATCAGCAAAGCAGATGAGGGTCGGGTACCTGTAAAATTCGAATACAGATACGGGTCATACAAATAAAAACCTGCTGGTACTCGACCCAGGGTATATTATATAAATATTAGAAAATATAGGGCCAATTTTATAATTTCCTTAAGTTATTAACCCTAAAGCCCTAAGTCCATCGATATTCAGTCTTTAGTTTCTCTTTGTCTTCCGTCTTCACACTCACAATAATATCTCCTCTCGTTCTCTTCAATTTTCGTCACGACAATTCCAAATTTCTGTTCAATTTTCACCACTTCATGCTACAAATATACAGTTGTCTTGGAATCATAAGAGAATCACAACCCATTTTGTATTTGCTGGTGCTCCTCAAAGCAAACCCTCAAGCAGAAGTTGCAAAACGCCGGACCCTCAATTGAACGCCGAACCTTCAAAGCAAGCCCTCAACCTAGTAAGTGAATCCCACCAGTTTTTTTTTTTTTTTTGATATCTGGAAGATAATGCATGAATCCTACTGCAATATTTTTTATGCCTGAATCCACTAATAGGGTTATAAACAAATCCAAGCAAACCTAGCTTTCAAACCGTCTAACTCGATATGAAAGTTTGGGCTTGAGTTTAAATCTTTTGTGGGTTTAAAATGTAGTTCTGAGATTGATTCATTTGTATATTTTTTTTATTTCTAATACTATTTATCAATAATACATAGCTATTCTTGTATAATGCAAAATCATATGTTAACATATATTGACTAAAACTGTTATTTGAGCCTCCTATTAAGCTTTAATGCGTCAATTATCTATAAGTTAAAGCACGATTTGACAATTTAATTAAATCAAGGGTTATAATGTCTCAAACTTCCCTAAATATGCCCAAAGTGCTCCTCAATTATCCAAAACAAGAGAAGGATCACTTTCATCCTCTTTAATTGAACGAAGCAAAACGTATAAAGTAGACAAAAGCAGTCAGAATCCTCTCCTATGCATTTCGTCATAACATTCCCCTGCACCATTATATTTATCCTGCATTTTGATTCTGAAATCTCGTAGTTGAGAAAATCAGACTTCTCAATTATCCAAAGCAAAATGGACAAAGTTGACAAAGGTTACTGACGCTTTGCTTAAGTGTTACTTTTTGCTTTAAGTGTTTGTTGGAATAAGTGTAATGGACCACAGTTGTTTAACCAATCAAGAAACATGTAAAAACCAATCACTGACATAAGGTACCTCATTTTTCCTTAAACTTAAGTAACCAGAAAATGCAACGAATTGCTATATTTTGAACAATCAGTTTTTCTTGTTTAAGGTGTAATATCTGTTCTTGTTTTCAGATGTATAGTAGTTAAAGTTTTTTTAATTTTTCAGATGTCAAGTATGGGAGATAATACAGCAACTACAACTATAAGCCCAAGTGTGGATCATTCTCCTTAATGTGTTGTAGAAGGACGAACCTTTTGTATTGATGTTCAATGTTTTAATTTGTGTTTTTAATTGAAATTTTGTTGTTGAAATCTTTTTGAGCTTGTTGAAACAGTTTCGAGATTGTAGCTTCTTGAAAATTTGTTGTGCTTGAAAAATAATTATTAGTAATGTATTTTTTTCTTGGACTGGTAAACAAGAATTATAGGGATGGGTACCCTATGACCCGTCCCTTTTATTCGAATACCCGAGAATCGGGTATTCAGAGACAAACGGAGCGGACTAGAATCCAAAAAATTATGATCCGATAAAGTAGACAACCAAATCACGTTCAAGTCGGATAACCGACGCGTGCCCAGCCCAGAAGTCTCCGTCAATCCTAATAAGTTCATGGAAGCTTGCGGCCCATTAATTTCTGTCGGGATCATTGCTTTCCTGCTTCCTTGTACTCCTCGTTCATAATTGACCAAAAATCGCCCTTATTAGTTTACCAATTAAAAACGACTACTAATTAGTAGTTGAACTTTCCCCTGTTTCATCGACTTTTCTGCTTCCAAATCTTGAATCCCCGACATAAATGCCACAAACCAAGAAAATCCCAGGAAAATATTAGTAGTACCAGTATCTAAAATCTAAAAAGCTTCTGAATCTTTCCTTTTTAGGAGGACGTTTAGAGTAATTTTCATTTTTTTAACTTGTGACCAGGAGCATTTATGGCGTTTAGACAGTCGTCGTTTTCTCCACCCCTACTAAAATTCTTCGAAACTGACTGATCTGAGTGTTTTTCTATTCCATCTAGTGGTGAAACGAGTCGGGTAACAGATTTAATTTGGAATATGAATGTGGAGAAGTCTCAGGTTTGGCAGCCTTGCAAGAAGAAGAGGGATTTAGAAATTTGATAATTAAATCAATATATTTTGTACTGCATAGGGGAAAATCGATAATTTCAGAGAGAGCCCACAAAGGAAAAGCTGTAAAATGGATGGGATTTGTACAAGAAGGGGACGTTGATCGCTCTTGGGGCGGCTGAGGCTCAGGCAGAAATATTTTTGGTTAAAAGAGAAATAGAGATTCATTTGTTAAAAAAAAAGGTGGGATTTGCGAATATGAAGATGGCATCATCAAGATCAAGCGGAGGTAGCGGTGGGTTCGGTGCTTCGAAGACAAGAGTAGGAAGGTACGAGCTGGGAAAAACATTAGGGGAGGGGACTTTTGCTAAGGTGAAGTTTGCAAGAAATATAGAGACGGGTGAGAATGTGGCCATCAAGATTCTCGACAAAGAGAAGATTCTCAAACACAAAATGATCGGTCAGGTACCTTTTAGTTATTAGTTTTTGTGTAATTCACTATATTATTGAATGATGAACACATGACTTTTGAGAATTCTTGGTTTTGATCACTGACTGATATGGGTTGGTTTGCTTTTTTTCGTTTGATTCTGCATTTCTCCGTCTGTATGGAAAAATAAAGAAGGGGTTGACTTTTTAAAATAAAACTCCCAGTAGGTTTCTTGGTTTCTTTTTTGTTTTTTTTTTCTCCTTGTCGTGTTTGATTAATGTCTTAAACTGATGTGAAATGTTTATATTGGCTGTCAAGTAGGTAAACTAATAAAGTTTATATGGTTTTTTTTTTTGTGTGAAAGGCTGCTTGATGAAGTTGTTCTTTCTTCAGCTTAGTGTGCAGTAGTAGCAATTACTAGAAGCAAGGATAAGTGGAACATTTTTGCTTGTAGTTTTTAGTACTAATATTTTTTCAGCGGTCCCTTTATTTTTTGGCTTATCAGAGGCTACTCCAGCTTGCCTGTGATGAAAACCCTGGCTAACTGCTTTTACCTGTTGATTGTGAGTACTTCTTCTGACCATGTAGTCCTGTAAAGAGTTGTGCTGGGACAGATAACAGTAGAAATTTGGTACTATGGATTCAGTTCTATGTTCAATGCATCTGTCACAAACTCTTCATGGAGGCCTAGATATTTTTAATTGTTGGAAAACCTATTAACATTTTGAAGAATTATTGTATATGTGTTGTTGGGTTGTCATAGCTTTCATGTGAAGCGTATTCCAACTCAACTAATTCAAATACTTTCATTTATGTTGTAATTCTGATTGTCCTTTGCAGATTAAACGTGAAATATCAACTATGAAGTTAATCAGGCATCCAAATGTCATCCGCATGTTTGAGGTTAGACATCAAAAATTGCTTGAATTGTTACTTGAGTTGGTTTCATAGCTTTTGCATGTATCTAGTCTTAGACAGTATAAATTTATATTCTGTTTATTTGATTCTGATTGACCTGTTGGTTCTTCTGATTTGCATACTCTCCAAGCTATTTTCTTATTAACACATCTCACTTCTCATTGAATTTGTGAGTTTCTCTTTCAAGATTGCTTTCTTCGCTTGTTAGCATTTAAACTCCTGTTTAGGTCATGGCGAGCAAGACCAAGATATATATTGTGCTTGAATTTGTCACAGGTGGTGAACTCTTTGACAAAATTGTAAGAATGTTGTTACTTCAGGTTTTTCTTCTTGTTACAATCACAATACGTCCTTTGGATAAACGGGCTAATAATTTGCTCATTTTGAAACCAGGCTACTAAAGGTAGGCTTAAAGAAGATGAAGCAAGAAAGTATTTTCAGCAGCTAATTAATGCTGTAGATTATTGTCACAGCAGAGGTGTATGTCATAGGGACCTCAAGGTAATAAAATTGGTTGACCATTAAGTCTATCCTAAAATAGATGAGCCACTTACTTGGCCTGTTGTTGCAATGATGAGCAAATTTGTTATGACCTTAGCGTTATCTGTAACTCAGCCAGAAAACTTGTTGCTGGATGCAAATGGAGTTCTTAAAGTCTCAGATTTTGGATTAAGTGCACTGCCTCAGCAAGTTCGAGTATGACAATTCTGTTTTAAATTTGAGAAGAATATTATCACACATGCTTGTCTGTTCTCAATCTATCTCAAAATGATTAGCATACTGTATCATAGTCTATGAATAACTATGCCAAAGTTTCTACAGCCTGTGCTGCATAAGAGAATTCCAACATTTTCTTGATGTATTTGTTCAGGAAGATGGTTTACTACATACAACATGTGGAACACCAAATTATGTTGCTCCCGAGGTACATGATTAATAGTTTGTTCTACTCAATTTAGCTTGTTATTATAGTAATTGCTTCAGTTCTTATTCTTCAGTTTTTACCTACCCAGGTGATCAACAATAAAGGTTATGATGGTGCTAAAGCAGATTTGTGGTCTTGTGGCGTAATTCTTTTTGTCCTTATGGCTGGCTACCTGCCTTTTGAAGAATCAAATCTCTTGTCATTGTATAAAAAGGTTTGCCCTGCCATCTATTTGAAATGCAATTTGACGTTATCCATCCTTTTAACAGCATTTTAATAACATAGTCTTGGAGGTTCATGCTTTCGTTGTGTTGTGTTCTTGAGGCAGCTTTTTTTTCTCTATGTTATGTGGAATATGACAAATGCTATTTTCTTTATCAAGAATCCTTTGATCATTGACCATGGACTGGTAAAATATCTAGTTTGCTTGCATGTCGTCTTCAGTATCCTGCCATGGTTCAAATTTTGGAATTGTAATTAATGTCTATGTTTCCTCTCCATACTTCTGTAAGTCCTTGCATTAAAAGTAATTCTCAGGTTTTTTTCTTGCATCCAACACCCCCCCCCCAAACCCCCCCCAAAAAAAAAGGGGGCAGGCATCTGAAGTGTACCTCTACATTTTGTCTAAATGAAGAATGATGATCTCCATTTCCATAACTGCATCAAATATTAGGGATTCTGTTGCTTTACACCATAAATTAGGATGTGTACCTTGTTCAACTTTTTTTTTTAACCTATTATTATGCACCAAAGGATCTTTTGCTCATAAGCTTATTGGTCTTTCGTTCCTTTTACTGTATCAGATTTTTTGTCTATGTTTGTGAATTGTGTTCTATGTGATGAAAAAGAAAAATGGTGAGATTGAACACTATTTAGATGATGAAAGAGACATGATGCAAAGGAGACTGATGAAGATTCTTTTTAAATATGAAGAATTTAATCATGCATGATTTTCCTTCTGTCAGCTTCTCCATTTGATGATTTCAGCCTTTTATTGTTGGGTCCATATAATTCCAGAGTTATTATAGAGTTATTTTGTGCTGTTTGCTTTGTTGACTATTGTGTTGGTGCACATCTTTATTCAGTTTTTCCTCAATTGCAGATCTTTAAGGCTGAATTCACATGTCCTCCATGGTTCTCTTCGAGTGCGAAAAGGCTGGTCAAGAGAATTCTGGACCCTAATCCCCAAACGGTATGCGAACCTTGTCTCTTATTTAGCATTGCCAGTATATATGCCCCTGCCCCCCCTCTCTCTCTCTCTCTCTCTGTGGCGTAATTAGAAAATTAAACTATACCCTGCCTATAATCTATAGAAGGCAGGTATGACTGTGTCATTTGCCGTTTTTTGAATATTGAACAGCGTATTACAATTGCTGAGCTCATTGAGAACGATTGGTTCAAGAAAGGATATCAACCACCTGTTTTTGAACAAGAGGAAGTTAGTCTCGATGATGTGGATTCTGTTTTTGATGAATCTGCAGTATGTATTTGTGTTTAAAATTGCTTTTTTCATCTCTTCTAGGCTCCAATTGACTATGACATGGAGTATTGTGATGGTACCAAAAGGAACTGTTTATGTGATGCTTTTTGATTTTTCAGGAGTCCCAAAACCTTGTTGTGGAGAGACGGGAAGAACATCCAACTACTCCATTAACTATGAATGCCTTTGAGCTTATCTCAACATCTCAGGGTCTCAACCTTAGTTCTCTTTTTGAAAAACATATGGTATGTTCCAAATTATAGTGATGTCACAACAAATGTGATGCAATGGAAATCCATATAATCTTCTGATTTGTATGCCAAAAAGTAGCCACTACTTTTGTTTTATGAATTTGAAAACCATTTCTCCAAATAGTGGTTAGTTATTGAAAATTTTCCTTTCCTTCTAACGAATCATTTGTAAATGTAACACTTATTCTGCATAAGTTATTGGGTCTTGGCGCTTTTGTGTAATGCGCTTGAATATTTCACAAATATTATATAAGTCAGTTAATTAACTGGTGCTCCTTTCTTTATCCATTCAAGATCAGAGAAAGTTAAATTAGTGGTAGTTCTTACACTATTATATAACAAATTGCTATGTCTTTGTATTTTTTTCTTGCCCTTAAATTGTCTCAAAATGTGTGCTGATGCTTCTTTCATGACTAGGGGTTTGTTAAACGGGAAACGAGATTCACATCTAAGCGTCCTGCTAATGAAATAATTTCAAAAATTGAGGAAGCTGCTGTTCCTCTGGGATTTGGAGTGAAGAAAAATAACTACAAGGTAATTAATATTGCTTTCTGGTCTTCACCTGAATGCCCTCTGTTAGCCTTTAATTGTCAGTCGGCCAATGCTGAATAAATTTGTATCAATTGCTGATGCTAGTTTCAGTCCTTGTGGCACCTACCAGCTTTTACAGATTGTGTTGATATATCTGTGTAGAAACCAATGGCTCAGTGATTGGATCATGTTTTAAGCGATTTGGATATGCTCTTTAAAGTCATTTTTTTTGACATGATGATGACCTGTAGTTCTGGTTCAACTTGCATTTTTTATCAAATTTTGTTATTTTGTCAGATGAAGCTCCAAGCAGAGAAGACAGGACGCAAGGGCCATTTATCTGTTGCGACAGAGGTTTCTTTGTGGATCTAGAGCACCTTTTTCTTAGTGATTCCTTTTGACACAAAATATTGAGCTCTGGTTATAATTTTTTAATCACAGATATATGAGGCCATTTATCTGTTGCAACAGAGGTTTCTTTGTGGATCTAGAGCACCTTTTTCTTAGTGATTCCTTTTGACACAATATATTGAGCACTGGTTATAATTTTTTAATCACAGATATATGAGGTGGCTCCTTCACTCTTCATGGTTGAGCTTCGCAAGGCTGGAGGAGATACTTTGGAATTTCACAAGGTTAGGTTCACAAAAATAAGCAGCATCTGCGACTTGAAGTAAATGTAACGGCCTCCATGTACCACTGATTGATAATTTATATGTATATGCAGGCACACAAGCACATACACGTGCTTATTTAAGTGGCTTTAAGATGACAAAACAGAAAAGCGAAGTGCTTTTCAAGATGTCAATGCCATGTAGACTTGGCATAGAATTATCTCCTATGTGTGAACTATGTGGTCTTTAGTTCTGCACAGAAAATTGCTCTGAAGGATTTTATATATGTCATTTGCTTGTTTGCAGCTACTTATTTTGCTCTTTTTTATTTATATGCAGTTCTACAAGAACCTTTCAACTGGGTTGAAGGATATAGTGTGGAAAACCGGGGATGAAGCAAAGGAGGAACTGAATGATGGTTTGTAACTCAATGCATTTCTATTATTGGATTATTGATATAAAAATTTCAATTGCAAGGTCTTGTTTCATTTCCTAGTTGTACAATGGTACATTGGGATTTTATTGCACGCAACTAAATTATGGTTTGCTTTTGCAGAGCCTAGAAATAATTGAAATTTCTGTCTCGTTAATGACTAATTCCTTTTGGCTGCTGGCTTCTCTGTCTTATGGATGTTAGCCATAAATATTCCACTTGGTTCATGTATATGATGTGCATGGAAGTCGGTTCTATTCTTCTTACTTCAAAACTATTGCCTTTGTTTTACGGTCTTCAAATTGTCTTCCATAACAGAGACATGTATAAGTTACTAATTTGACGTCTTCAGTTATTCAGGAAGAAAACATACTTTTGCATCCATTAACCAGCATCATTTTTGCTCATGTAGCTTGTTCTTTAATACACAGGGGTTGCTGGCATCTCAGCGTCGTCATCATCTTGACATCTGAGGGTCCTTTCAAAGTTATTTTTGTTGGGATTGCACGTTCTTTTAGATGGTTATTCATCTTCTACTAGATTTGTGTATTATGGTGTGGTTATATCTGAAGGTTCCAAGCAATGATTGTTTGCGAGTTACTCAGCTATGTGAAACATAAATTGTAGTAAGGATTATAATTGCAAATGTTAAAAAAGCAAATAATACATGACCCATGTTCAGGAATCATTTGACTAGCAGACCAAGATTCTTCTCTTTTACCTTTGCGCTGTCTTTTTTCTTTGGCATTGTGGGATGGTGAAGGAGATGTTGGTCTGAGGTGAGCCCCAGACTAAAACCTTTTGCACTACCGTGTCAAACCTTTTTGTCCATTTCAGTTGTTTTCATTTGCAGGGTTTCCTGTTGTTTGTCCCATACCCAGACAACCATCTCCTCCCTCTCTGTACATCCGAGACAAAAAGAAAATAATAGAAGAAAGAACAATGATGCTTTCCTCAAAAATCAAAGAGTTCTGGGGAAGAGTGGGAAAAAACGAGAGAAACAATATATAGTTCTTCACAAGGGTTTAATGTGTCTAGGCATGGTAATAGGTTAGGTTTGGAACCATCAAACATTGATTTAACTTGTTAAATGTATTAGATAGATTCAAACCCTGATGGATTTAATGGAAAAAGACAATACTCAAATCCTTATAGATGTAGGTAACCAATAGGCCATGATAAGATGTAATTAGGTTGGACTTGCTAATTGATACGGTAACATAGATAAATATTTGCAGTATGTGTCTATATTCTAATTAGGTTTTAGCAGGGGTTGGTTTGGATAGTAAAGATCCATACCTTGATGAGGTTTATAATTATATTGTAGGACTTGGTCCCGACTAAGGTTTGGGTCTTAAAAAATTTAAATAGAAGGCATTATATAATGGATCCATATAATTATATTGTAGGACTTGGTCCCGACTAAGGTTTGGGTCTTAAAAAATGTAAATAGAAGGCATTAAAAATATAATGGATCCATGTTGTATGTAGATATAACCTACTCTATTGACATGTCAGTGTGTATCCAAAAATTCAAAAATTAAGATAGACGTGGTAGAAATATAAGTGAAATTTAAAACTCGACTTGACTCAACTCGATTTTACGTGGAGATTGCATTAAGTTTGAAGCATTCAAGTTAACCTTGAGCATCGTTTCTGGGAAAAAAAAAAAAAAAAAAAAGTTAACCTTGAGTGAAAAAGTATCACGTTGGAAAGCTTACTAAACTTAATTGACCCTTAAGTAAACATATTATTCATCTTTTTAATACTTATTCATGTAAAATGTTTATCTTATTAACATATCTAGTCTATTGGGGAATGCCCTTGTTTTCAATTGAGCTTCAATTGCTGACGTGGCTCGCTTTCATTGGTTGATTGGTGGTCATCCGGCCCGTGGGAATTCTTAATTGATGGTCGTCCAGCCCGTTTGCCAATTGGACGTCTGCCTTTTCGTTTGCTTGGACGCCTATCAATTGCTTTTGTTTCTTTGTTTGTTGTTTGCTGGGGAGTGTTCCGATAAAACTTGGTCTCACGTTGCCGGCTAAATCGCAATTATTAATTGTTATCTTTTATTGTAATTATTACTTTAATTGTATTCATTATTATTAGTTACTTACTAATTCGTTGTTAGTAACTAATTAATGATGTCATTTTTTTATTGTCACTTTTTTTATCCAATAAATCGCATTTAATTCATAACTTTTTTGCAATTATTAACAAAAAAAAATTTTTTTTGGTTGTCCAAAAAAATCTCATTTGGTTACCTTTTTTCCCACATTCTTTTAAGAAAATGTCCTCTTTTTTTTTTGGGGTTGCCCAACAAATTAGGTTTACTCATCAACTTTTTTTCAATCCATTTTTGATTAATTAACTTCTGGTTTCACGTTTTTTAGTCGGACAAATCGCATTTAATTACCGACTTTATAATTATTATTATATTTTTTTTACCTAACAAATCGCATTGAATTATCAGTTGTATGTAGTTATTAGCCAAAAATTAGTCTCTTTTTTTTTTGTTGCCAATCAAATCATATTTGGTTGCCCTTTTTAACAATTAGTAATTGCTAATTAATTAATTAGTATTGTTACTTTTTTGTTGCATAGAGAATCGCAATTAATTACCAAATTGTTGCTGTTAATTGTTAATCAATTAATATGTCTACATTGCTCCGCTTGAGAAAAACGTTTCTCGTTAGTCTTTTCTTCTTTGCTTTTGGCCATCTTAATAATTAATTGACTCATAATTAACTAATCTTATAAATTAACATGCTTTAATTACCAATTCTTTGCAATTAATTATGGACAAATTTTATTTGTTTAGTTTAAATCCGTACTTTCTCGATTTCTTCATCCACCGTTTCGCATTACTTGTCATCAACCTCCTTTTGTTGACAGGTTATTGTACCTTGGCTGAATAATGCCTGTCTTATTTTTATTATGTTGTCCATCCGTTGTACAATTATCAGTGCTTTCTTTTGGTTGCTGAATAAATCACGGCTATTAATTATTATTATTTTATTGTAATTATTGCTTTACCTGTGTTCGTTATTACTAGCTATTAATTAATTATTAATAACTAATTAATCACGCTTTTTTTATTGACATTTTTTTTTTACCCAACAAATCGTATTTACTTCATAACTTTTTTGCAATTATTAACAAAAAAAAAAAATTTGTCCAAAAATCTCATTTAATTACCTTTTTTCTTTTCAAATTTTATTAAGAAAATGTCCTCTTTTAGCCAAAATTTAAATTACCAACTTTTTACAATTATTGAACACTTTGTTTTTAAAGCACAATTAATTATCAATTTTTTGCAATTGATATATATTAACCATTAAACACCCACGTGGTGCGTGAAGATTGGCTGGTCCTGATGATGTGGAAATGCTTATTAACCATATATTGCGGGTCTTTTCTTTCCCCTGGTAAACCGACGGCAGCTTCTCTTCTTTCTTCTTTCTCTGTCTTTCAAAACATAGCAGCATCAATCGATGTCAAGAGCTTTTCTTTGCTTTTGTCCTCTGGACAAAACTCCATTTTTTTTATGAGACCCAGAGGTCTCCCCTCAATTTCTGGCATTTGATTGTACTTGGAAGAGATTGTAATCTCAATTGGAGGGTCCGGATTTTTCCTTCTGCAGAGTGGTTGCTTAGGATTTGATGGACGATGGGCTCGAGACAGAAAAGGGCTGGTAATCTTCTTCCCCTTCCACTCCCGGTTTCTCCCAGTTCTCCCTCTTGTTCTTCTTCATCTTCCTCCCTCCCTCGAGTAGTTAGGGCTAATTTTTTCTGTTTTCCTATCATTTTCCTGATATTTCTATTTCATTGGCTAAAAGCAGCAAATCTTTTTTTTTTCTCATCTCTGTCGTGTCCTTTTGTGAAACAGTAAGGACGGGGAAGGTCAATATTTCATCTCCACTATCTGATGTGAATTTCTAGAATGCAGATATATGGTACTTTTCTTCCCCTTTCTTTCCATGATTAATGTCTCTGTTTCATTTCTGTTTTATCATTGATTTTTTATTTTTAATCAGAAGAAAAACTTTTAATATGGTCTGAGATGATGAATAATTGATGATTAGCTAGCTTTTAGATATTTATTTACTTTCTTTTTTGTATCTATTTGGTGATTTATTGTTCCATTTTTCGTTTTTGTCTTGGATTTCTTCTGGAGTTCGGAGTAAAAATGGCCACTTGTGAAAAACAACTGGTGAGTGAAAATGTAAGTTTGCTGCATCAATCTGATTTAATTTTTCCCTCTTCCACGCCTGGTTTAGGATTTGATGGATGATTTTTTTTCCTTTTTTTTTTGTTCTTTTGGTGCTACTTTTCCAAGTATATTATTGGTTGTTGTTACAGGAAGGAATATGAAAACTTGAAGTTGACATCTCTAAGAAGTAGTTAAAGCTGGTAATATTTATTTGTGTTCTACTATTTATACTATAAACCAATGTCTTTTTCTATAAATGGTTTCTCTCACCTAATTTAGCCTATTTTTGTTTATTGAGGTTGTTGTCAGAGAAAGGATAAAGGTAAAAGTGATTGGAAGAATGAGCAAATTTCTTCCAGTGTTTTGTGTTTTGGGTTTTATTGTGTTTGTCAAAGAAAATTAGATACGAGTATCTTTTTCTTCTGTATCTTCTTTTTTTCCCTTGGCTGGCAAACATAATGAATCTGTTATATAAACTACTTGGTATTCTTCGTAATGTCAAGATTTGGGAAGCTGTATGATGAAATCTTTATTTCATAGTCGATTTTTCTGGTTTTGTGGTTTTAACGTGCAAAGTGAAATCATTATTATGACTAACTTCCTTGAAGATGTTTTGATCAGTTCATGATTCATGAGATACATAGTTATATGAATTACATAAATGGAGTTTCAAAAGCAAAATCCATTTAATCTACTATGTAGATACCATCTTTCCTCTTTTAAATTACTAAAAAAACTTGGCTCGATCTTTGACTGGAAAAATTATGTTCAGAAAATAGTATTCCTGTGCGTCACACAATTGACATTTGATGTTGGACCCAATATTGCATTTTTTTTTAAAAAAAGAAAAATTGGAAAATAATGCATAGGAACTTCTCTAGAATTTGCTTCCACATATATGTATAATGTTTTGTTCCCTTTGGGGAAATTTCATCAGTGACATTATTTTTATTGATTGATTTCTGTTGGTAAGACTAGCTTTTATACTCTCAATAGATTTCTTCTCTTGTTTCTGTTATCGCCATTTTTTTTTGTGGATTCTTCTTTCTTCTAAGCAACTTTAAAGGTTCTTTTCTTTATATGAATATGTTATTATTGGGGTACATCTAATCCTAATCCTACTTCTGTAGCAGGAAATGACCATACATTGGGTTTTGTTACTGGTGGGTCTGCTCATGTGCAAATGCAATTTAGCACCAAAGAGTGTGAGAGTCTGGGATTAACTGATCTGGCTCTCTGCTTAGACTGCAACACCTTTGCTGAGTATGTCAAGGACCAAGGTTGTACCTTTATTATATGAATTTTGTTCATTCTCAGATATTTATGGTTTTTGGTGGATTTTACTTCTGGGTTTTGATGGGTTTTTTGAATTGATTACTTGCTGGTAAGTACATGGGTTGTAAAATGGTAATATTTGGGATTCTTGTTTCTGTACTATAGCTGATTGGTTGTCAAAATTAACGAATAGTGGGAGATAGTTGCAATTCTTATTGCTTTTAGTTGATTTAAGGTCTGGGTTTTTTTTTTGTTTGGATTTATGAATTGCTTATTTATATGTGAGATGTCAATGGTGATAATTTGGAAGGAGAACTTGAAAAAGGTTATGTTTTTATACAAATCAGATCGAGAGACTATGCTTATAACAGTAAATAAGTGTATTTTGACTTTTGTTGTTTTCACTATAATTTTTTGTGATTAAGTTTTGTCAAAATATGGATGGGTAAATAGTATTTTGGAAGATTTCTCTTTTTTCTTTTTGTGCCTCAGATAGCTTAAGGATAATCGCATAAATCGAAATAAGATCCTCATTGGGATTCTTAAATTATCTCATGCAATTAGTGGCGTTAAATTGTAATCTGTAGAATTCCAAGTAACTAGCCTGGATTATGGTAATGGTTCAGTTTTGTTGCTCTTGAGGATTATGGTAATTGCACCTGAGCTGACGATGATCAAGACATGCAAGAACAATAGTTCTACGATCATGATTTCCTAAGTTATGACTTGTAGTTCATTATATTTGATGATTAGGACCATACGCATTAAATTGGAATATTCTATTGGCATCCTTTATTGTACCAAATGAAGTACTATCAAGACAAATTCTGAATGGAAATATGTCATTTTTTGAAACCTATACCGGAGAACCCTTATTCTTCAACCCTTTTACATCCATTCTGGTGAATTTGAAAAATTTAAATAGCTGAAACTTGTGTAAAAGAATTCATCAATTATATAATGACTTAGATTTGTTAAAGAATTTTGGATTGTAAGATTACAATAAACATTTTGAACATTCTGCAATAATTTACTTAAGAGGAAGAAAATTGCTCATGTCGTCAAGAAATCCTGGATGTTTGACAAGATCTGCATTTAACATATCCAGTTTAGATGGCAACTTATATAGATTTCTGTATAATATTGGAATGATCTTTTTGAGCATTCCGCAAATAATATACTCAAGTAGAATATGATAATCTGGAAAACCCGATGTTTGAAAAGACTCCGGATGCAGTTTAGATTTGTCAGTGCCTCTCAGAAATCTGCCCCTTGGCTTTACCTTAGGCTTAGAGATGGCTTGCTGGATTGGTCTATTTTTATCTATTGATTTTCATTGTGAATTTTTGTGTCCAAAGCTTGGTTTTGACTTTCTTGGTTTTGCATCTGCATCACCACATGAAGCTGCAGCCGGGGAAAACTTCATTGACAGAGTTTTCATTATGGGTCTATAGAGACTGCATTTTGGAAATCTCTTTTGTATGTGGATAGGATTATATGTTATTTTAAAGTTTCTTTTATGCAAAAAAAAAAGGAAAAAGAAAAAGAAAAAAAGATGTTAAATTTGTTGTATGTTGTTGACGTAAAACATATCTTGCATCTGCAATATTTTCATTGTGTAATTATTTGATTTGGTTTTTCAAAACTCTTTCATTGTCGTAATAAGATTTTAGACACGAGATAATGGCTTGTTTCTCTTATCAGTTATATGTAGATCTTTAGTCCATATTATGTTGAATCCTGTATCTCTTGCTATTATGTAGTCATCTTTATCGTGTTGAATCCTATTTCTCTTGCTATTATGTGGTCGTTTCTATATTTTACAATTAAATAGGCTTCTTATCCGACATATTTGAGTATTGCTCTCAAAAAGTTGAGCTTCCTCTTGAATTTGTTCATGAGTGGCACATTTTTTATGCACATCAAATCATGGCAAATACAGTTAGTCGATGCAAGATGACGTTACATGGTATATATTACTTTGAAATTTATGACATTGCCAATCCTATTCAATTAGTAGGTAAAGCAAAAAATGACTTTTCGTCACTTAGTCACTAAGTTAAAATTATGGCTTATTTTCGCTGCTTAATAAAATTACAAAAACCTAATCCTAAAGATTTTGGTGCACCTTTATATAACTTTTCATGCTTATTATCTAAATTTGAATAATTGGACATTTTTGGGCAAGTCTAAAAGTTACACCGCACATCGCGCGGTATTATCCTCCTAGCTCCCTATAAAGTATCAGTGGTCTTTTGCTCAAGCTCAAATTTAGACTTTATAGGGCTTGAACTTGTGCTTCATCAAGCCCGACCGGTTATTGATGTTAATCAAAGTCGAGCTTGAGTATATTATCAAATTGTCCGTATGACACTAAAGTGTACCAAACTTAAGCTATTCAATTGAGTAGCCAAAATATAATGTTGAATGTATATATTGGTTAAAATTAAAAGAATCAGATAGCCATAAGGATATGGGATAATTTCAAAAACCTCCCCTGAGGTTTTTGACAATTGTAGAGAGCCCTTACTTTTACTATTTATATAATAATATATGCCCAAAAAACTATATTTTTCTCAAAAATCCTAAACTACCTTTTTCGTACAAAAATAAAACAAAAATTATTTTGCCAATTGCTTTCTTCCACATTTCAACCAAACCCACTATACTAACAAACTAACCTAACAAATAGTCTAATTCCAAATTCTAAACCCAAACATTTCCATCATCATAGTCGTAAAATTGCTTCTTCCAAAGCATGCATTCAATTTTGAAGATTCGTTCCCATCCTTTAAAAATATTCTCACCATATGGTTCCATGGAATGGTCAAACTTACAATCAACTGTCCCTTGTGTTTGCATAATTTCAACATAGGATGTCATGGTTTGGTTCCATATAAGTGGTTCAACTCCTGTTACATGAGCCACATTATGGCCTTGAAGAAAATCTTTAGGGGAAATTTAGGCATGGATAGGATTAATCAAGTTTAAGAGAAGGAAGGCATCATTATAACTATAGATATTTTCAAGAAATTCATTTTGCCAAAAACCAAAATTCTATTTGCAACTAATCACACCCGAAACTTCAAAACCCAATGCTCACACCTTCTGAAAACAAAATAATCTAGCCTACCATCAAATTTCCAAACATATTAACATCTTAAATATAGAGAAGAAACTCTATCTCCATAGTGAAATCATAACCAACAATTGTCAAGCATAAAAAGAAATATAAATGTACTTATTAACATCTTAAAAAGTTTTTTAGATGGATGATAGACAAATTAGCAAATTTACCAATTTCAGTCCCTCTTCCTCTTTTGGTCAATGATTGCATTATTTGTTCCATTATTATTGTGTGCGTCTTCATCTCCTTTTAGTTTGACCATGAAATCGGATTTTACTTCAACCATCAAATCTAATCCCTTAACTAAACTTGTGATTTGACAAATTCCAAATAGAAGAAAGGAGGAATCGGAATATATAGTAGAGCTTGAGGGATCTCTTGTGGTATGATTGGCTGCAGTTATAGGCAATGGTTTATGGTAATTTGAGAGCGAATTATAGGAGGAAGGGGTTAATGGATGAGAACGGAGTAATAGCAAGTGAGAGAAAATCGTCGTTGGTTGTAACTTATAAACAGAATAGCTAAAGAAGTCAGGTTTCTTTATTCTTTTTTTTTAATCTTATTTCATTATACTGTGAATTATTTATTAAGTGAAGGTCATTATAGTCATTTTATTGTGACAAGAGAGGCCAGTGTAATTTGTAAAACCTAAGGGGAGCGGAGTGAAATTGTCATAAACCTCAAGAGAGGTTTGTGAAATTATCCCTAAGGATATTGTAGTGTTTTTCTTTTTTTTCCAATAAGAGAAGGGTGGGATTTAAGAAGTAAGGAGGAAGAAGAGAATTTGAAACTAGTACCTCTACGTCCCAAGATACTGTAGTTAAAAACTCAATAAGCCTCATGTTGTATATGCACAATAGTGCCATTTTTATTGACTTCAGCTTGGACTACAGGCAGGTGCTGTAATGGTTGATAGAGTTTGTTGGAGTCTGTCTTCTAATTAAATCTGGTTTAGGCCTAGTGTTTTAAAACCATTGATTAAAATCCAATACACGTCCCCCATATACAGAAATGTATTGTGGGAAACTGGAGGCTTACTCTACCGGAGATGAGTCTAATCCTATCTTGTTATACATATTAATTTTGTTCATATATATCAAATCTTATAAAAATATAACTATTTATACGAATATATACCAAATCTTATAAACGGATAGTAACACCTCCACATCTATGTCAGCCATCTAGTAATTTCCACGTTTAAGTTCCAAACTTATGAGCCCTTGCTTATTTATTTATTTTTTGCAAAATTTTCATTGTAGATTTTAAAAATTTTTATTTTTCTTTCTAACCCTCTTTAAACAAAAATTGAGAAAACCCGTAAACCAATTGAATAAGATGCCTTCTAAATTACTGAATGATAAAGGAAAATTTGTGAAGCAAAAAAAAAATCATAGGATGCTCAAAAATCAAATTATCTTTTCAATACTTTGCTTGGTTTAAGTACAATGTTTATTTCTTTACTATATGAATTTATTTCAAACTTATCAAATTGCATATTAAACTTGTAATTCTACATAATTGGAACTAGTGCTTTTGATGAGTGTCATATGATTAAATATTATGTGTTACAAGTTTTAAATTTTTGCAACCGGAGGAGGAAACCAGTCAGTGGACGAATTAAAAGCACAATTAAAATGTCTAATTGTCATTGTATGTCATAATGACATTGTGGGTTGACCATATTCTTGAGATGCTGAAAATTTGACATCACCAACATATAAATTAATGTCAATGTGAAATTAAAGACAGCCATTATATTTGTATTATCTAATAATATTGCTTTATTGTTGATTGGCAATTAGATGTCTCAAACTTTGAAGGATTTCCAATTGTGTAACTATATCTACTCGTTAGTTTATTTCTCGTCAAATCAATTATTTTAGCTTTATATAACCCCTCTAATAATATATGTCTTGCTTCAATCTTCAAAATTTTATCGTCTTTGACAAAGAGCAACATTCTTAGGAGTCAAAATATTTACCTAATTTATCTTTTAACTTTTCAAAAGCAACTTACATAAAATGAAAGTAGTCTTTAATCAAAAAATGTTATTTACATTAAGGGTTAATCTATTCCATGCCCTGAGAGTACAAAACAAACGGAAGCTCGAGTAGTCTGGTTACTTTATCTAAAATAGCTTATATTTTTTAGGTTAAAGTTTACGAAATTTAAGGAGTGGTGATGTTTCCGGAGTTCTATAGTGGGTCAATTACATTTTTTTAGTGTTTATTACGTATTCTTAGAACACTAAATAGAAAAAAAAAATGCTATATTTAAAGGATCAATTTATACGAGGTGTACAATTCTGCTCATTGTTGATTTGCTTTTCATTAATTTATGAAATTCCATGATAGTTAGTGTATTGGAGCATATTTTGATTGTAAATTTCAAGATATCAACCTTGATATAATTTTAGATGGAAGAAAAAAATGTTTGTTCAAAAAACGAAGAAAGAGAACAACTTGAGGTTCAAAATAAAAAGGTTTTCATTTTGCACTCTTCAACTATATTCGAATTTTTACTTTGATCTTGTCCCTAAACTATAAAACTTGTCTCACTTCAATACAATCATTAACAGAATTCCCAAAAATAATGGTGTATTGGTCAAGTGAGAAGCAACTATAATCCAAAAAAGAAAATTCAAAATTAGAGTAAAGAAAGGAATTTAGGAACAAAAGTAACTAAAGTATTCAAATTTAGAGTTTGTTGATTAAAACGAGACTCAATGTATAGTTTAGGAACTAAAGTGTCTCAATTTGAATTTATGAACTAAAGTGACGATCAAGCTATAGTTGAAGGGTGTAAAATGAAATTAACTCAAATAAAATGACTTAACATTGTCATGAAAAAATGACTTGATAAGCTTAGTGCAAGTCAAACTTACAAAGACCCTGAAATTTAGCACCCCCAATTAATATGCCGATGTGTTAAAATGTTGTCAGGAAAGTCTGTTTTGATAATTATGGTTTGGAGGCATGCACCTTAGACCAGTGTTTTAAAACCCAAACTAACTTGCGATTTTGTCGGAGTCGATACGACCAATTAGGCTGGGGTTTTAAAAAAAAATGAAGAATCGGATGATTTTTTTTACCACGGAGAGCTAACCAGCTCAATACATAGACACTAGGGGTGTGCAAATTCGAAAAATTCCGATTTACCGACCGATTTCGAATTGAATTCGGAATTTCGGTAATTCGGAATGGAATTCGGTAATTCCGATTTCAAATTGGTCGAAATCGGGTCGAATTCGAAAATATAATTTTTGAAATCGGAATTACCGATTTCGAATTGGGGAATTCGAAATCGAAAATTTTATATCGAATTCGAATAATAATATTTATATATAATATAATAGTTTTTACTTTTTAACAATACATATATAATATATATTATATAACATAATAAGTTAATAATTGAAATTGAAATTGAAATAATAAGTTAATATCTGATACATAATATTGCAAAAACCCTAACCTGTTAACTTAACTCACCTCACTCTTCCACCGCCTCTTCCTCGTCTAAACCAAAAAGCTACACGGTCCACAAATATAACCAAAATCTACCTTCGAACTCATTCGAGCTCTGTTCAATTTGGTTCAAGACATCACATTCATGGCCGCAAATCTTTGTCCATCAAAAATTCTTTATTCATTCTTGCTCATCATCCTTTCTTCCATCCCTCAATCTTCATCCCAATCTGCTTCTCCTCAGAACTTAGAGACTTTCTTTCCATCTCCTCTTACACCACAGCTTCCCCCTCCAATCCCCCGCAAAATCAGCCGGTTTTGCCACCGCCCAGTCCGGACCAGCCGGGTATCACCGCCGCTGCTGCTTCCACAGCCTCTACCAGCAACGCCAGCAAGCTCACCATCAACATCCAAGAAGATAGTTGGAGCTGCTGCAGTAGGCATAATGGCACCAAGTACTTTGGTTTTATCAGGGCTACTCTTCTTTTTATTCCTTCCTCCGCCTCCGACTTAGCTTACTCTCTTCTTTTTATTGCTTCCTTTAACGACCGTTAGCTGAGAAGATAAAAAGTGAGAACCAAGTCTGAAAACGAAAACAAAAAAAAAGGAATTCGGTGAATTCCGAATTCAATTCGGTATCGAATTCGAAATCGGAATTGGCCATTTCGAAATCGAATTCGGTCGGGGAACTTCAAGTCAAAATTTTGAAAATTTCCGATTTCAAACTTCTGAATTACCGCTTTTGATTTCGATGCACACCCCTAATAGACACTAAGCACGGGGGGTGGGTGGTAACCCCCATGATATCCAAGTACATCCATCTCTGAACTATATCTGGTGGACTCTATAAACAATACAACCCTGACTCATTATTGAGGCTATCTTTAGCTAAACAATTTGCACTATTATTTCCTTCTCGCCAAATATGCGATATCCTTACTTTCCATTTCTTGTGTCTCCAGCGATCAATTTGGTTTAGCAAATTAGAGTAAGGGCTCAATTCAGGTGATTTGTCCAGAAGCATAATTGCAACTTTTAAGTCTATTTCTACAATCACTCTCTTATGTCCTGCTTCCCAGGCCAACTGTAGTCCATGGATGATTCCCCATAACTTCGCTGCTATATTCGAAGCTACTCCCAAATTCACCTCAAATGCTCCTTTCCATATACCAAACTCATTTCTCATAACCCCTCCTGCTCCAGCCACCCTCAGATTGCCTGCTGACGCCCCATCTACATTTACTTTGGTCCAACCCGTCGGTGGTTTCTCCTAGTGAATGAAGCGCCAATCTTTCCTATTTGTATCCATTTCGTTTAGTATTGCTATCTGTGCCTGTCTCGCTCGAGCCACAATCTGATTAGCCGAGACCTGCAACCTTGACCCCTCTCCTGTTATGTTAAACTTGTTCCTCGTTCTCCAAACTGAGTACGCCCATTCTTGAAAAATGAATTGCCAGCATATATCATCATGGACTCCTACCTTAACCATTCTCAGATTCTGGTCCAACCATTCCCTATGATCCATGGTCATAAACTCTTCCCATCGGTTTGGGTGAACTAGACTCTTCCAAATCCTTTGTACTCTAGAACAATCTCTTAGAACATGCAATATCGATTCTCTCGCTCGTTTGCAGACAGGGCATTTTCCATTGACATGCAAGTGCCTTCTGTATTTCTTGGCATTGGTGATCAACCTTCCATGTCAAATTAACCATAACAAAAACTTCCATCTACCATGTCCTTTCTGTTGCCAAACTTTATGCCATCCACAATCCATGCTTTCCCTCCTAGAAGAATCTGAACATTCCGCCTCATATGCTAACCGAGTTGAGAACCTCCTATTCGCCTCATATCCCCAGCACACTGTATCACCATTCTGCTCTCCCGGAATTACACATAAAGCTCTAATTTCTAACAAGCGCCGCTGCTGCAAGTATTCCGAAAACTCATTCCAATTCCAGCCCCTTGTGTTATCCCAATACTGATTAACCGTCCTATCCATCGCTTCCTCTGGCAACTCTTTCAACACATCATCGGTTAAAGATGAATTCCCCACCCAGTAATCTTTCCAGAAGCGAATACGTTCGCCATTCCCCAACCTCCATTTCAAACCTTTCCTGATCACTTCATTTCCAAATCTTAGGCTTCTCCAAACTGGTGAAGCGCCTGTTTTGGGAGGTGTTATAAACCTTTGGAATTCCTCCTCACTACTATATTTACTTCTAAGGACCTCTGTCCATAATGCTCCCTTTTGTTCATGATATCTCCAATTGAATTTTGCAAGTAAGGCTTTATTCACCTTCTTTAATCTCCGTATTCCTAAACCCCCCTTGCACCTAGCTTGGGTTACAATTCCCCAGCTTATGTATGCATACCTCTCCTGTCCTCTATCCCATTCCAAAGGAAGTTCCTCATGCATTTCTCCAACTCATCCAACACAGAGGTGGGGATTGCCATTGTTTGCATCATGTAAGTTGGGAGTGCCGATAGCACTGTCTTGATCAAAGTCATTCTCGCTGCATACGACAAACACTTCTTCTTCCAGCCCGCAAGTTTACCCTAAACTTTATCTAATAAACCCTAAAACATCTCTTTAGACACCTGATTGTGGAGTAGCGGCATTCCCAAATATGACCCCAAGTCATGTGTTATCCTTATCCCTGTTTGTGCGCTAATCTTTTTTACTATCCTTTTGGATATGTTCTTGGAACAAAACAAATTGGATTTAGCTACATTGATTTTTTGCCTAGACATATTACAAAACTTCTGCATTGCGTGAGCTATAACTTTAGCTTGTTCTACACTTGCTTCCGAAAATAAAATGAGGTCATCTACAAACATCAGATGAGAGAGTTTTGGACCTGTTCTAGAAGCTCGAATTGGTTTCCACCTGCCTACCCCTATTGCTTCATTTATCATATGACTCAACTTCTCCATACAGAGCACAAATAAATATGGTGATAAAGAATCACCCTGCTTCATTCCCTCGTGGGCGTAAACGCTGGCAATTTTTCCGCATTCCAGATTACCTCTGTAAACTGCCATCGTATACAATCCATTATCAACTCTACGAGTTTATACGGGAACCCAACCATATATTAAGTTTCTTCTAAGAAGCTCTAGTTTATCCTATCGTACGTCTTCTCTAGATCAACCTTAATTACCAGAATTTCTTTCTTTCCCTTCTTCTTCTTGGCGGTATGTGCAATCTCCTGAACTATTGCAATATTATCCATCATTTGTCTTCCAGGAATGAAACTACATTGCATTTCCCCTACCAAATTCGGCATGAAGGGTCTAATTCTATTCACTATCACCTTGGTGATGAGTTTAAACAGCACATTGCATAAGGAAATTGGCCGAAACTGGCTCACTTTTTCAAGGAACTCGACTTTCGGAATTAAAGAGATAACAGCTCCTTTTACCTCTACAGGAACCTTATTCTCCTTGAAAACTTTGCTGATGAAATCAATCACCGAGCCTCCTGTAATTGCCCAACCTTTTTGGTAGAAACTCGCTGGAACACCATCTGGGCCAGGGGCTTTATTCCCTTCCATACCAAACAACGTTGTTTCAATTTCTTTGGGACACACTGGACGAATTAGAGATGCTAGACTTCTATCACTCAATTGTGGAAAATTTATTTGGCACTGCACTTCCTCTTCCACTCCATCCGTCGAGCAATAAAGTTGTTGAAAAAAACTTCTCACCATATTGCCCACCACTCCTGGATCAGATTGCCATTGGTTATCTTCATCCTATAGGCATGTTACATGATTTCTCCTTCGTCTAGCAATTATGGTCAGATGGAAATATCGCGTGTTTCTCTCCCCATATTTGAGCCAATTTACCCTCGAATTTTGGTACCATAACAACTCCTCCTGTTCTAAAATCATATTGTAATCTGCTATTAGTCTCTTCTCAAGTTTCGCTAAATATCTGCATTCACTCCGGGAAAGAGCCTTTTGAACACCCTCCAACCTTGCTGCACACCTTCTCTTCCGATGAAATAGAATCGAATGATTTCATGAAGCTCCTGGGTGTAAATCAAGAGATCAAATCCCTTAGTTTTCATTATTCTCCAGTCTTTCCTTAAAATTCCACTAGTGAGTCCCTACCAATTAGGCTTGGGTTTTAAAAAAAAATAAAGAATCGTATCATTTCACAGAGCTATCATTGGGTGTACGTCAAGGGATCAAATCTCTCAACTTGAATTCTTCTTCAGGCTTTTCTGAAAATTCCACCAACAGGTGCACAGGCACCCGTCTAATCCAGTGGTGATTCAGTCCCTTTCAGATTCTCCATTGACCCATTTGGATCTACCCCTTCCCCTTATCTCTCGTTTGGTATGTGTAAATGCCTAGAATAGAAAGATTTTTTCACCCAGAATACATTTCCATCTAGAATGGTGGTGAAAACTTTATTATTCTTGGGTTTGGTAGAAAAGTCATAATGGAATGCGAGAACGGATAGATTAGGTGGTTCGAAGAAGGGAATGTCAATGAGAGATCTTGGGTTCGAGCCCTTCTACTTATATTAAAAAAAATTAAAATGGAATGTTTACAATTTCTAATATTTGGTATAATCAATATTTAGGTGTCAAAATGAAATATGTTAGATGCAAATTTGACTTAATTGCCCTGAAATAGTTTATGGGACATAATATGTCTTATTATTATTTTTATTTGTTCTATAATAATATTGGTTTATTTATGTGAATTTTGATATTTTTATTCAAAAATAGATGGGGATTGATAATAAAATTCTCCAATTGTAATACTTGATTCATTTTAATATATAGAGTTTTGAGTTAAAAATTTGTATTTACTAGCAATATAATAAGCAAAAAAAAGGTAAAATATAAATTACATGAAATCAAAGAATTATAATTTATTTTTAATCTATTTTCAATTTTGATAAGATTCAAAATGAAGTCTTGCGCAATTGTTCAAAAGTCAAAGATAAAGCATCTTAAAATATCTATTTCCTAGTATAAAAGAAAAAAAATTTAAAATACAAAGAAAATTTATTATTATGAAAAATTACATTCCAATATTAATTGAGATTATAAATAGCCTAAGATATCGTGATGTAGTGTAAAAATTTATAAGGATAAATTTGACAGCCTACTATTTAGACATTCTAGGATGACTATGGAAAGGTGATACGAACTGCGTTCTATCTCACATGCAACCCGCAACACACAGACCCAAGGATCTAGAAGTTGTATCAACGTTTGGAACGGAAGACCTTAAGCTATTGATTGCGTGGTCAACGAATCTTGGTATGGCAGAAGTCGCCACAATTGAAGATTGATAAGTCATGAACACTCAAAGAAATTTCTTTAAGATGTTCAAAGAGCTTTTGTAAAAGCCATGACAGAACTCTTGTTATTTTCTAAGTATTTCTGATTATTATTGAAAAAAAAATGTCTTCTCTATTTGGATTAACTGTTTTTTGGGGTGGTTTTGAAAAATTTTATTATAGTAGAGTTTTTATAGTATATGTTGAGATATTTTTAGAATATATTTTAGAATATTTAAGAGTAACAGAGTTTTTAGAATATATTTTGGAATATTTTTTAAACATTAAAAAAAATTTAGACTACTTTTTAAAGTACCTTTTAGAGTACTTTTTAAAAATTTTTATAGGATTTGAAAAATTAATTTTTGAAAAATTGATGGATCCAAACAGAGCCGTCATCGTTAGGGTATTAATAGCCATATAAGACACAAGACTAAATAATGACTTTCCTAAACCAAATAGGACACCATAATTCGGCTATAATTAGCAAGTTAAGATAGCCAAATAAAACTATTATTGAAAAGACTAACTGATTAACGAATTTAATAACTAGCTAATCATGAAACTAATTTAATCAACTCGGCTTCAATCATGAAATTCAATTGACTCGACCAAAGCTTCCTTGACTTGGAGGAGATGAACAACCTTCAAATCTTTATCTTCAAGACCTTCAATGGTATTTGGAACATTAACTTGGTCATGGACAGCAAGCACCAACCTTGAAATGCATCACGAAGCTACTTGGCTCATGCTCGTGTAACCGATCCCAAAGGCACTCAAACCCTCTCGAGTTGTATAGCTGGTTGCTCACCTTGGTCTCCATCATTCCCCTCCTCTTGAAAAGGATTTGCTCTCAAATCGTCTTCATCATCTGCAAGAAAAGGAGAAAGATCAGATATGTTAAATGTTGCACTAACATTGTACTCACCAGGGAGGTCAAGTTTGTAAGCATTGTCGTTGATACACTCCACAACTTGAAATGACCCATCTCCACATCGTAGTAGCTTGTTACACCATTGGACAAGAAACCTCTCCTTGCGCAAGTGCAACCACACCCAATTTCCAGGTTCAAAAACCATCTTTCGACGACCCTTGTTTGCTTGCTTAGCAACTTGTGCAATTCGATACTCAATATTGAAATGAACCTTTTCATGTAGCTTCTTCACATAATCAGCCTTTTTAACACCATCTAAATTAACACACTCAGAAAATGGCAAAGGTGACAAATCTAGTGGTGTCAAAGGATTAAAGCCGTAAACAATCTCAAATGGTGAATAGAGAGTAGAACTATGCACAAAATGATTTTACGCAAACTCAACATATGGTAAACACTGTTTCCATGTTTTAATGTTTTTCCTATAGCACGTAAGAATGTAGAGAAGGTCCTATTGACGACCTCAATTTGGTCATCAGTCTGGGGATGACTAGTAGTAGAAAATACCAGTTTAGTGCCTAACTTTTCCAACAGAGTTTTCCAAAAAAAAAACTCAAAAATTTTACATACCTATTAGAGACAATGGTCCTCAGCACTCCATGCAATCTAATGCTTTCTTTGAAAAACAAATTTGCAACATGAGATGCATCATTAGTTTTATGACAAGGGATGAAGTGTGCCATTTTTGACAACCTATCGACAACAACAAAGATACTATCTTTCCCTTTCTTAGTCCTAGATAGTCCTAAAACAAAGTACATAGAAATGTCTATCCAAGGTGCACTAAGAATTGGTAAAGGTGTATAAAACCATAGGGTTGAAGTTTGGATTTAACTTTAAAACAAATGATGTATCTGGCCACAACTCGCTCCACATCCCACTTCATTTTAGGCCAGTAAACATGCTCTTGAAGGACTACTAGACTTTTGGAAACTCCAAAGTGCCCCATCAATCCACCTCCATGTGATTTCCTAACAAGCAAAGTTCGAATAGAATAATTAGGAGCACACAATCTATTGAGGTAGAATAGAAAACCATCATGGATGAAGAACTTACCATGCTCGGCTTACCACATGTAGAATAAATTGAAGCAAACTCTAGATCATTAGTATACAATTCCTTAACCAGTTTAAAACCAAGCAATTTAGGATCAAGTGCAGTGAGTAAGGAATGTCTTCGTGAAAGTGCATCAGCAACCACATTGGTTTTTCCTACTTTGTACTTAATCACATTAAAAAAATGTATCTATGAAAGTAACCCACCGGACATGACGCTTACTCAACTTGTGTTAAGACTTAATGTGATTAATTGACTCATGGTCAGTGTGGGTAACAAACTCTCTTGATCTCAAGTAATGTTGCCAAGTCTCTAAAGTTCTAACAAATGAGTACAACTCTTTATCATAAGTAGAATAATTTAATACTGCCCCATTTAGTTTCTCACTAAAATATGCAATAGATTTACCCTCTTGCATAAAAAACAGCCCCAATACCAACACCTAAAGCATCACAGTCAATTTCAAGTCTTATCAAAACTTGGTAGTGCAAGTAGTAGTGCGTGTGTGAGCTTGTGTTTAAGTTATTGAAAGGCTTTTTCTTGGCCTTCACCCCATGCAAACTTTTTATTCTTTTTAACAACAGCAGTCAAACGTGCAGCAATAATATTAAAATCTCTAATAAATCACCTATAGAAACTTGCTAAACCATGAAAGCTGCGTACCTCTCCAACTGACTTAGGAGTTGGCCACTCTTGAATGGTCTTTACCTTGGCTTCATACACTTTTATACCCTGCTCATTCACAACAAAGTCTAGGAAGACAAGCTGGTTGGTGCAAAAAGAGCACTTCTTGAGATTAGCATATATCTTTTCTCTTCGAAGTACTTCAAGAACAGATTTCAAATGTTCGACATGCTCCTCTAAAGTTTGACTATATACCAGAATGTCATCACAACACACAATCACAAATTTTCCTAGGAATGGACAATGAATATGATTCATTAACTGCATGAATGTACTAGGTGCGTTAGTTAATCCAAATGGCATTACTAACCATCCATGCAGTCCATGTTTAGTTTTAAAGGTAGTTTTCCATTCGTCGCCCTCTTTCATCCTAATTTGATGATAGCCACTTTTTAAATCTATTTTCGTGAAAATAACAACATCATAAAACTCATCTAGCATATCATCTAATCGAGGGATAGAGTGTCAATATTTTACCGTTATCACTTTGACAGCCCTGCAATCGGTTCACATGTGCCAACTTTCATCTTTTTGAGAACCAATATAACAGGTACCATGTATGGATTTAAACTTTCTCGCACCCATCCTTTAGTCAAGAGCTCATCAACTTGTCATTGTAGCTCCTTGGTCTCTTCTAGTCCCATTCGATATGCTACTTTGTTTGAAAATGCAGCACCAGGTACCAAATCTATCTAATGTTCAATCCCCCTGATTGGTGGTAGTCCACTTGGAATTTCATCGGGAAAGACATCTTCGAATTCCTACAAGAGAGAAGCAACACTAGAAGGTAATGTGTAAGTGAGTTCACTAGTAATTAGCATCACCTCTTTGCACAAAAGTACAAGTAAAGGTGTGTGATTGCCTAAATTCTCCTTACTCCCTTAGTTCTCACTATCATAGTGTGTTTGCTCTCTTATTTTTCCCCTTTGGCCGACTTATCTACCATCTTTGCCCTCGCATTTTGCTTGGCTCTTTCACTCTTTGAATCCTCTTTCTTTTTGCTCTCGGCCTCACACTCTTTTTGAAGTCTCTCTTGATCTTTACGAACTTGACTTGGTGTCAATGGTACAAGAGTGAATTTTTGGCTCTCATGCTTGAAGAATTTGTTTGTGACACCATCGAAGCTAACTCCTTTGTCGAATTGCCATGACATGACATGCCTACATCGAAACCACGTCACACAAGACTATGTCTTCATATCGTTCGATGCGGAAAGGAGCTTGGACTTGTTTGGTCACTCAAACATCTCTGCTGTCATTCAACCACTGTAATCTGTATGGTCTTGGATGTCGTAATGTTGGGAGTGCTAATTTTTCAACCATCATAAGACTTGCTATATTAGCACAACTTCCCCCATTAACTATCAAACTACACATTTGCTTTTGATGTCGCATCAAGTGTAGAAGATATTTCCTCTCTGCAAGTTGTCCACTTCCTTGGCTTGAGTAGCTAAGGTGAGTCTAATGACAAGTCTGACTTGTTCATCTACTAGAAACTCTTCTCCTTCCTCCTTTTCCATGAGTGGAGGCATATCCTCGTACTCCACTTCATCGTCTGTGACTATTTCTCCATTAGGTAGAATAATCATGGTCCACTAGTTTAGGCACTGACTGGTGATATGTCCTCGGCCCTGACATCTAAAGCACTTGGTGTCGCGATTTCTAGTCTTAACCGAATCCACATGAGGTCTAGATGCTGGTTTGGTCCTTCTTGTCTCAGCTTTGGACTATTGAAGCTGACCAATCCTTTATCTTCTTTCTTTGGCTATGAAAATCGAGTAAAGAAAGGTGAAGATTGGTTGTAATTTCTCGATTGACCCCTCCTCTTATTTCTCCTCTCGATTTTGATGGCCTTCTTCACCAAATCCCCCAGCTCTACATAGTATTGTAACTCGACTTGTTCTGCTATTTCGGGTTTTAAACCTCCATGAAACCTAGCCATTGTGGCTTCCCTGTCTTCCACAACGTCAACCCCAACATTAAGACTTCCATCTCCTTGTGGTAGTCTTCGACACTTCGAGCTCTTTGTTGAAGATGTTGACGCTTCTAGAACAAGTTATGGTAGTAGTGACCTGGGACGAAACGCTTCATCATAAGTTGTTTCAGCTCGGCCCATGTCTGAACAGGTTAGTTCCCCACTTCATCTTCGGCTGGTTGAAACTTGGTCCCACCAGATGACTACATAATCTGTAAACTCCACCACTGCCAATTTTACTTTTTGCTTCTTGGAGTAGGTGTTGTAGTCGAATACCGGCTCAATCCGCTTCTCCTATTCTAGGTACAAATCTAGATCCAACCTTCCTTGGAACGATGGAATCTTCATCTTGATCTCTTTTATGGAATCACCAACCGGTTTAGTGTTGCGCCTAGGTCTCCTTTGCCTCAACTCATATCCACCCTCGAAATTAGAATCACTTGATTCTTGCTCATTGGCTTTCCCACGGCTACCTTTAGTTGCAATTTGTGAGAGTTCCAACTTATCAATTTGCTCATGTATGGCTTCAAGGGAATTGTTGAATTTTCTGGAAAAATCACCAAATAAAGCCTTGAGCTTGTTGTTCACCTTCCATCATGCTTAGGTAACTTGTAAAATGTTAGTACTAAAGAAAGGATGGAAGTTTCCCAACTCACTCCCTCACATGTATGCGTTCAACCCTCGTGTTTCACACAATCACTCTAATACACTTACCAATTCAGCTCTCGAGACCCTTCGAATTGCTCCTTGAAGAAACTAGAGTCCCTCCGTAGTGTTGACCTACTTATCAACTTGAATTCGTTTATGATTGTGGTAATTTAAGCGGACGAATGACACAACTGACTTGGATGAGTTTATGACTCAAAAAGACTCAATTTTAGCTTGTAAACCTGTTGGACAGATTTGTTTATGAAGGCTAGAATCAAGAATTCAAAGCTGGAACTAATGTGTCCTAGATGGAAATTTCCTACCCGAGATACACTTAGCACTTTAGACTAAAAAACCTGACTGATATTATGCAATCTATGCTGGTAAAATTGCTGGAAGTTATGTCTAAAAACTACTGGAGAAGAACTAGGATTAACGTCTCAGGGGATTAGAAAAGATACGACACAACGCTGGGGAGATTGAGACAATAAAGCTGGACTTTTGACACTTGCAAATTCTGGAAATTTACGTCAAACTTAAGACCTAACCTACTTGAAATTTGGATGAAATTGTTGGACTCTAAAGGACGAAATCTGATGGCTAGAACTATGAAAAGATAGCTAATTAACTACTCAAGAAAAACTGGAAAAGCAATTCGACACAAGAACAAGTTTAGCGAGGTAACTCGACTCTAATTTGTGGCTGTCGTAACTTGCTCGTGTATCTGTTGTAATCTGAAATTTATTTGGACTGTTTACCTAGGAACAAATCTAGTTTGTTTCCCTTTTCCCAATGGATCAAGGTTTTTCAAGACTGGTTTCAATGAATTCCAAACGCAATTGGGGTAACACAATTGTCGGATTTAAGTACTTGTAATCTGAACTGGAATAGGATTGGGTATGCGGCTGTTTTGGTTGTTTTCTATTCAACCGACTTGATCACCCTCAAAAACACAAATTTGGGATGTTTCTGGTGTGTTGATTGATCAAGTTTCGTGGCTGTAACAACAAATTTCGTGGCTCAAATTCTGGTCTGAATTAAACCAGTCCAGAGCTCAAGACCAAGAGGCTTAGCTGCTGGAATTTATTTATTTTTTTTTTTTTGCAGGTTTGAACATGAATAGGTTTCAGTCCCAAAAACCCAGAAATTTTTTCTTGTGCAAGATTATAAGTAGATGTTCTAGAATTCAAGAACGAAGAAGGTTTTGAAGATTCAACCCCAAACAATTCACGGTTTCTCATGTTTACGCAAGATAAGGTTCGGTTTTTTTTTCAATGAGAATGATGAAGGGTGGAACAATTGTCCATATACGAGACTAGAGTACCAAGAATTTCTAGGTTGTCACTTGAACAATCAACAAATTCCAAGGAATCTGTAGTTTCGGTTCAAGTTCCAAGGGTTTTATGCTCAAACAGTCCTATTCTTTTCCAAACTGATCACGAAACAAGCAATAATTCCAAGAAACAGTTTCGGTATCCTTCAAGAATGGTCACGACCAGAAAGTTTTCGAGAATCACGACTCATTTTTCTCTGTTAACAACCCAAAACCCTACTACCAATAAGAACTAATGATAACACAAATTTCTGGGACTAAAAACGAATGAAAACAGCAAGAACAAGTGCTGGCAGAAATGAGAAACAGCAATCCTAAGGTGTGCGACTATGAAAGCCCTAGCGGCTGGAATTGTTTTCTTCTTTTTTGTCGATTTCTTTTCTGGAGCAAGACACGAATAAACCACACCAATTGACATCAAAACTGGACAGAAATCACCATGAAGTAAACATCAAGGACTTTAGACAGATTGCATAGGAAACTAAAGCACAATGAACAATTCAAGACACGATTGAACAAGAAACCCTAGCGGATGGGATTTATCTCTTTTTGTCGTATTTTCTGGAATAAAAGTACGATAACCAACACGAATTAACACCAATTTCTGATCTAGAAACACAAAGAGACAAGCAACTAAGACATCAGACAGATTATAACACAAACAAACTAACGATAACAAGAAACCCTAGTGCCAAGAAGTATGAAACGGATAAGAATTAAATAGAAAACTCAACTCAAATAAACAAAGACAAAGATATAACAATTATACCTTTAACTAGCTCTAATACCAGCTGATACAAACTGCGTTTTATCTCACATGCAACGCACAACATACAGATCCAAGAGCCTAGAAGTTGTATCAACGTTTAGAACAGAAGACCTTAACCTGTTGATCACGTGGTCAACAAACCTTGGTATAGTAGAAGACACCATAATCGAACGTGTTCTTCAATTGATAAGTCATGAACACTCAAAAAAATTTCTCTAAAATGTTCAAAGAGCTTTCATAGAAAGCCATGAGAGAACTCGCGTTATTTTCTGAATATTTCTGATTATTATTGAAAAAAATGTCATCGTTAGGCTATTAATAGCCGTACAGGACACAAGACTAAATAACGACTTTCTTAAATCAAATGGGACACCTTAATTCGACTATAATTAGCAATTTAAAATAGCCAAATAAAACTATTAGTGGAAAGACTAACTAACTAACGAATTTAATAACTAGCTAATCATGAAACTAATTTAATCAACTTGGCTTCAATCATGAAATTCAATTGACTCGACCGAAACTTCCTTAACTTGGAGGAGATAAACAACCCTCAAATCTTTATTTTCAAGACCTTCAATGATATTTGGAACATTAACTTGGTCATGGACAGCAAGCACCAACCCTTGAAGTGTATCACAAAGCTGCTTGGCTCATGCTCATGTAACCGGTCCCAAAGGCACTCAAACCCTCTCGACTTGCATAGCTGGCTGCTCATCTTGGTCTCCATCAAAAGGGCTTTCCCCAAGTTTTTTTTGAGGAATGAGATTCCAAGAAAAAGTTGGAATGGATATTTTAGGGGGAAAGGGCTTTCCACTTAAATGAAGCATATCAAATGCTAGAATGGAATGCAATGGACAAGTTCAAAAGTCTTTTCCTTTTCAGACCATTTCTATGTATCAAATGAGAGTAGAGTAGGAGTAAGTGCAAAATAGGAATTATCGTGCTGACACCAAAAAAAAAAAAAAGAATGGTTGCATATATTACATATATAATAAAACTACACAAAAAAATACCTACAAAAAAATGTATAATATGTGCTCAAACTTTAAATCAAATTTGATGATTTCATAACTAAATTCATCAAACTTATTTGACAAAATGTAGAAAGTAAGATTGTTACGGAAATTTTTAAAAAAAAAATCATGAGACCATTTATAATTGTCCAAATTATTCAAATATCATATTGAAATACTATAAAAGTTATGATTATCAAACACAAGTCACTATCGATGAAAGGGGAACTCACTACCAAGAACAACTATCGATCTTTTTTAAAAAAAAAAAATACAAATCAAGACAAGTTAATAAAATTTTGAAAATAGTGAAAAACAAGAAAAAAAAATGCATTAAACAACCAAAAAATTGAAAATATCCAATTTTCCCGATTTTGACCGGTCAAACCCTCTGTTAATATTGCGTTTGACAAAGTCAACTGCTCTGCAATCTAATTTATGGACACGGATCGAACCAAATGCACTAGAGACGGGTACGGGTCTGGTACCCACCTCGCGCATCATTTGACTGATTCGACCCATACCTTGTGGGTAAGTTATTTTCTGACCCTTTTCAACCTCGCATATCAGCGAATACCTAGTTATCGGGTACCCACTAAGATATGATCGAGTCAACGGATACCCGTTCCGCCCCACTTATCATTTAATTTAAAAAAAATAATTTATGCTAATTTAATTTTATATTTTACATATTCATACAAGATTTAATAAAGATTTTTTTCTCAAAAAAAGTCTCTCAACAAGAAACAAACATGCGACGGCAATACAAGAAAAAAAATTAAAAGAGTTCAAAATCAATTAAAATTTGAAATAAATAACACATTTTTTTAATTATATATTCCACATTAATTAAACTCTTTTCTAAAAATATAAGATCATGACTTCTACAAATGAATCTTGTAAACAAACTATAGTCTTCCTTATTTGTAATGCAATTTGTTCAATGAAATTGCTTATTTAACTCTAAAAATATTATTTTATAGTATGTGTATAAAAATAAAAAATAAAAAATAAAAATGCAAGGTAGGTCAAGCACCCATGAATTTTTAATTATGTGACCCTAACCCGCCCTACATCTAAATGGGTATCCAACCTTCGTTTGACCCAATAAAATAATACAAATCAAGTATCCTTATTTTTGCATCGGATCGAATTGGATCGGATATGATGGTTTTTGAGTTACGGGTACTTTTTCCCACCCCTAGCATGGACCTTCCCATTCTAGATATGTAACGGGGAAATGGTGTAATTTAAAAAATGGGGAGAGAAAGGGATTTGAACTCGGACTTCCAATTCTTGAGGACTTAACCTCAACTATAGAAAAAAATTTACTTTGAGTTAGGGACACATTTCGGCCCTAAACTTTTAGACGCACCACATTTATTACATGAATTAATTATTTTGGACCACATTTAGTCCAAAAAGGGTAAAATATTCAATTTGGATGGAGAAAAATTGACGTGGCTGTTGATTTTGACTGAGAAATTGTTCTTACTTGACGGCCACGTGCCAAACACGTGACTTTTTCCATCCAAATTAAGCAATTTACCATTTTTGAACTAAATATGGCAAAAAATAATTAATTTATGTACTAAATATGGTGCATTTAAAAATTTGGGGACGAAATGTGTCCCTAACTCAAAGTTTAAGGACAAAAAGTGAATTTTTCCCCTCAATTACCAAATCAAAAAAAAAAAAAAAAGGAGGAAAGAGAGCACGAGCATGAGGCAAATAGCTGAAAGGTTATTGTGGGCCTCATCCAATCCGAGGCAATCTTGTCATATCCAATAAATTCACAATGATTTGCCACCTGTAGCTGGATAAAAGGATCTTTAAAACGAGCCAACACCAATATTGCAGACTCTCTTTTCCATAGCTACTTTCTATTCCTTTCCACGATGCCAACAACGTCTGCAACAGCATTCCATCCCTCAATGTGCATCTCAACACCTTCATCTTTACCCTCCAATTCAGAAGATCATCCGGTCCATGTCTTAACAGCCAAACCCAAAAGTGTCCTCCATAAACACCCTCTCTGGCAACCAACTCATGCAAACATTTCTTTCCAATTCAAGGAAAAGATCCTTTGCCTGGAAATAATGGGTGTTGATTCGGGTAAAGCACTCTCTCAAAACCCTTGTCTTCATACAACTTCTTTAGACTCCATTCATTCCATAATTACCTTTTTGGAATCCAAAGGGATCCACCAAAAGGACTTGGGCAGAATCTTTGGAATGTGTCCCAAGATTTTAACATCTGACATCAAAACTGAACTGAATCCTGTTTTTAACTTTCTTTCATATGACCTAAGAGTACCTGATCAACATTATAGGAAGGTCATCAACAAGTGTCCCAGATTATTGATTTCAAGTGTGAGAGACCAGCTCAAACCAGCTCTGTTTTACCTTCAGAGACTTGGGTTCAGGGACTTGCATGCCCTGGCTTATCAGGACCCGGTGTTGTTAGTCTCTAGTGTGGAGAAAACCCTGATTCCTAAGCTGGATTTCTTGGTCAGTATAGGATTTTCAAGGGCTGATGCTGTGGGAATGGTGTTAAGATGTCCAGGTTTGTTCACTTTTAGCATTGAGAATAATTTCAAGCCTAAGTTTGAGTACTTTGCTAAAGAGATGGAGGGGAGTTTGGAGGAGTTGAAGGAGTTTCCTCAGTACTTCGCTTTTAGTTTGGAGAAGAGGATAAAGCCTAGGAACATAGCGGCTTTGGAGAAGAGAGTGAAGGTTCCTCTGCCATTGATGCTCAAGACTACAGATGAGGAATTCGAGGAGTTGACAAGGCAAGGTTGTGGATAAGAAATTCAGCGAAGGAGATAGATTGGTTATTTTTCTGTGATTTTTCTTTCAATTTCTATTTTTTAATTATTGTTATTACTTTTCTTTTTCTCTTTTGTATTTCTAAAGCCTGAAAAGTACAGCAAGCAGCGATGACTCGTGTGACCATTCACTGATATTTTTACACTTTAAGGTTACTGAGATTAAAGCGGATGGTAAGGTCTCCAGGGGAAAAACAAATCGAAGCTATAAACTTGGACATGACTGCTATAAGAAATTAATTTTAATTTCACACAAATATTTTAACTCGTACATTAGCACATTTTTTTATTAGTATTTGTTGTGAATTTACAGGAGAAAAAAGTGAAACAATATTCTTACATATTCAAGAATATTTTTATTTTAGAAAATGAATGTATCTAAGTGTTCAGATACTACATTAATCTTTGAAAACTTTTGTGCATACAGTTATTTTAGTTTAATATTATTCATAAAATAAGTAAGGTACACGTGAAGATTAATAGATTTTCTTTGAATGAATAACTTTCTAATTTCCGTTTGACTAATAGTCTCCACCAAAGTTTCTGACCAAGATGTCCTCAACTTGCATTACATTCCCCAAATTCTAAGTTAAACGTTATACAACTTAATACCTTTGATTATGATATTTGCAATTGATTTGTCTATTAGATCGTATTTGCAATTCAATGGCAAGTGTCCCAATGTTTTAGCGGGACCTTTCTTTAACTAGTTGTATTTTGATCAGGTACTTGATAAAACCTGCAAAAATCCAAGCAAAACCAGAGCAAAATAGATTTCCTGCAAATTGGCTCCATTTGGATTGGTCTATTTTTCAAAGTTTTTTAAATATAATTCTATAGTAATACACAAATAGAAACAACCTAAAAAATATCTTGCCCATACAATATATCAAAAACAATTCACAAATATATACAAAAAAATAAAAAAATAAAATTTACAACATTTTTCATCTGTCACTACCACCTACCATCACTCACTCACCACCACCACCCCTACCCACCACTGCCACCACCCCCTCCCTCATCCTCCTTCCCCCCCCCCCCCCGAACCCTCCCTCCCTACCTCGATCTATTCAAGACCAGATTGCAACCTCCAGTCAACCAAAGGCCACGATCTAGTAACAGCAAGATCACTACCAAAAGGTCGCAACTTTCTGGCCTCGATCTGGTACCAGATCGAGGGGAGGAGGGGAGGGCCGAGGGGATGGAGGGGAAGGGGAGAAGGGAGAAGGAAGAGGGAAGGGGAGAAGGCAGAAGGAAGAGGGAGGGGGATGAGAAGGAAGGAGGGAGGGAGTGGTGACAGAAGTGGGTGGGGATGTGGCAGTGGCCGTAGTACTAATTTTAAAAAGGATCCTAAAAATATTTTAATTTTAAAAGGTACCTCAAAATATATTCCAAAAACCCCTCCAAAAATATCACAAAAAATATCTATAATAAAAATTTTTCACATACACTGTTACAGTAAAATATTTCAAAAATACCCTCAAAAATAACTAATCCAAACTGAGTAACAGGCCAGCAGAAACTTTGGCATCACACGATCAGCTTCAACTTCAAGCACCATACATCTTGATTCCTTTCAGGCTATTACATCTTTGGCTCCTATTTAAAAAATCTTCACCAAATAAATTCGAGAAACCTAGATTTTGCGTTGATACAAAAACAGCAAATCCATATGAAAGTGTGCTGGTGTTTAAGCTGGTAGCAGCCTGCAGTCCATTATTATTCTATTGGCTACACAGGTCTATATTAGACGCAGTCATAAATGAACAAGAAGCATAGAACTCATATGAACAAACATAATAGCCTATATTCTTTTACAATAACTATGGTTCCCCATTGTTCTCACATATCATTATTGTACATCTTCATCTCTATTGACTGAAACTTGATTCACCAGCGTGGTTATGATCTAGTGCCAGATAAGACATTACAGATGAATTCTTTGGTAGAGCATTATGTCCCCCAGCAAGTTTATCGTAGTTATATTTGTTGCAAGTAAATCTCTAATGACAAAACGAGGATGATGTAACATGTCAAACCAGAGTAACAACACTTGATTATGTTCTCTATTGGAGTGTGTAATATAAATCTGGTCAAAATCAGGTTAACGCCTTTCCTTTTGGCTCCATTTTGAGAATTAGTAAGATTATACGCGGAGGACATCTTTCAGAAAATTTCAACTTCTAATCAGTACAGGGTCAATAGCATGTATATTGTGGCTATACATCACCGGATGTTGCTAGCCTGTACAAAAAAATTGAAAGCATTCATAAGCCTATCTATTTTCTTTAAGACAAAATCAGCAAGTATTGCTTTAATATTTTATACAAAAAATAATCTTGTAGCAAAAATACGTTCTCTAACACAATCAAGAATAATCTTGCATGTTAAAAATGTAGGTCAATAGTTATCTGTTGCGTCTTTATGCTCATAAACGAACCAGAAAATTTATCTTGAGGTGGAGAACTCTAATATACGTAAACTTAAATTTATAATGCAAAAAAGTTTTTAAGTTTTTGCAGGGGCAAAATTTTATATTAATAAAGAGTTTTCGAAAACTTTTAATATTGTAAATGAGAAAAACTGAATTTTCGAAACCTTTGGGGAGGGGTGGGGGGTCCCTCCCCACCACCCCCTAGTTCCTTCCCTAATTATGCTATTCATGCTCTATAATCCATCCGATATGGCATTTGGCGTCATAGAAATAATAAACTATCATCTCTATGCTTCCCATTCACCTCTTCTTCACCATAATATAGCACTCCTCCGAAAATATAGATGCCTATACCTTTGCCGGCCAACAATGGCAAGAATTTCCCTCTAAAAGTGTCGAAACAAAACCCCAGCCAAGTTTCAGGTTATCCTTCTGGACAAGCTAATCATTATGTGCTAGCCCCAATCTATTTTGAACTATTAGGTGTCAAGGATAGATTACCTATTAACCTTTACTATCACTTTGAAAACCATTTATATACAAAATATCACGCTAAGTTGTCCGTACGTCCAGCATTTGGGTGAAGCAGTAGATTGAAACATCTTACTAAAGACAATAGCAAATGAAAAAGCTTTTTGAAGAAATCATTTCTTCTTATTCATTAACTGCACAAGTATTTTGCTTATTCTTTGAAAATTCTCTGTTTGGTGCTACTTTCCCTAAGTCATGAAATCCAAATTATTTATGTGATTCAAGGGCCTCACCTCATTACAGGTCAACTCGGACTTTTAATCCATCATGTGCAAGCTGGACGTGTATACCTTCCCTGAGAGAGAGAGAGATCATAAATAGTCGCAAAGTCTTCTTCGATTCCTCAAAAGTTGGGAGCTCTATGAGAAACACCAAGAGATTATACCTTTTAGACCATTCACTAAGAAATTCATTGTCTTTGTAGTGATCAAACTCATGGGTCATTCCAATTAACAAAGCTCTCTTGGGACATAGTCTTTTCACCACATCGAGAGTCTGTTAAAAACGTTATTTGCAATTGAAGAAGAGAATGACAATAAAGACACTTCTAGAAGTATAACAATAAAAACTTCGTTAAACAATAAACAAACCTGAGGTAAGCAAAAGTGAACATTATGGGAGCCCTTCTGCAAAAGTAGAAAGAGAGCCTCCTTAGAGAGTGGACGACCAAAAGAACAATCTTCAACATAAAACACACACAACGCACAGATACAAGTATGTCCCATCCAGGTGAACTAATATCTTAATTCATGCAATGAGAAAATGGAAGTACAGTGTATGCAAAATACAATAGCAAACAGTGAAAGCATAAATTTGATGCAGCAAACACTAACGTGGCGCAAGCTGAAAAGATATACATTATTCACCAAAACAAGAAAGAAAGGGAACTTTTGTCTATATGTCTCAGTATCAAAGAGTCCACATGTCCATCCAGTAGCTCCTCTACCCTCCTACAGTGCAGAAAAGATCTCCTTCCATGCCTTCATAATGAAATCTAAGGAACTGAAGCAGGATCACATGATCAGAACAACCCCCAAGTTATTTTCTTATTATTCATGTAAAGTTGTCTCGTTCCTTTCAAAATAAATTTCTTATTTATCTCCAGTGGATCATATCTGAGGGACAGTCCCACCTTATTACCATTCACTTCAAGCATAATAGACTTTAAATGCCAGAGCAGCAGAGAGAGACCACAATTTCTCTGTAGTCTATATGCAATGTCTGCCTTGGCCTTTTCATTCTGGAGTTCAACTGTTAGAACCCATTAGAGAAAACATAACACAATTTGCAAGTCATTGGACCAAGCATCTGAGTAATAAGTATGCGAAAACAACAGTGTGCTTGGGAAATATACAAGGATCTATGAAGGAATGTCCCAACCCTAGATGAAGAGGAGCAAGTTTCCTGTCATTTTTTACCAGCTCAGTGACACAATATCTAGCAAGAAAGGATAAGCTAAGAAATGGGAAAGAGAGCATTCCATGGTGGGGACAGCTGTTTCTTCTTATTCGTTTTTTATTCTCCTCTTTGGTGGGACAAGATACTAAAGTGTTTTAAGGGAACATGAACTGAAGATAGATCAAAAATTGGGATGTGACGTAAGAAAGGATAAGCTAAGAAATGGGAAAGAGAGCATTCCATGGTGGGGACAGCTGTTTCTTCTTATTCGTTTTTTATTCTCCTCTTTGGTGGGACAAGATACTAAAGTGTTTTAAGGGAACATGAACTGAAGATAGATCAAAAATTGGGATGTGATGTAAAAATTTGGGTTGCAAAAATGTGCAGAGGCATGTGATGTAAGACAATACAGGTGAGAACTTGCCTGCTAGAGCTAGCAGAAGAAGACAGGACAGGATCCTGGAACTAATACAGGACTATGAACAGTACCCGCGAACAGTAACATGGTGGGAAAGAGGGGAAGAAGAAGGGGATTTAAGGGTGAAGAAGAACAAAATTTATTCAATTTTTATTCATTAATCTCACTGCCTAAAATAACATATAAACATAAATATTATAAACAGTTAAGTTTCATAAAACTCCTATTCCTAAAAAGAAGTTGGCCGAGATCTCATGTAACAACTAAAAGACCAAAATACCCTTAAGGCCCTAAATTCTAGAAACTACTAAAATGCAGAAAATTGAGTAGTCAATACACTAGAACCAGGAATCACCCTGGGCAGATCACTCAAGACCACAACTTCTTGCTTGCAAAGGATCCCTTAGCTTTATTCTTAGGCTTCCGAAGATGACAATACTTATCCACCCAGCTTATGGCTGCATCACACCATGTAAAAGAAAGAATAGGTGCAACTACAAGAACTCTCCAACATAATGGTAATCTGGCAAATTTACATGCAGCAGAATAAGGCTGACTATTACAGACCATCACCACAACAACCTGCACCAGTTACAATTGAAGCACATGGGAGGTAGCCATTACCGTAATCGCCACCCCCAAGCACCTCCACCGCCATAAACACCACACACAACTTCTAAACAAACCATACTTAATTAAACAATGCAGCATACAGATAAGGCCCCTCTCTTGTACTTCCTTTCTATCTCAAGTTCTCCCCAACTCATCCAGTTTAGGTTTCCTCATGTTGATAAAAGTAATCTTGACAGACAAAGAGATGAGAACATGGCTAAAAAGCTTTGTGTTGACAACTTTTAGCTAGGAAACCTTGAACATGAAAAAACTATGACCAAAAGATTTAAAAGAAGTAGGGTCCAATAAGCTTTAGTTAAATCACAATACTCCCACAAATTACAAAAAAAAAAAAATTCAACTTTCTAAGCTCTCTATGAAATTATTCTGCATGGCAATACTGAGAATTGGGCTTGTAAAATTTTGGTGGAAAAGAAGATTTATGAACTTAGACTCCACAATAGTCTTCAAAAAATGTAATCAAATAAAAAAGGAAAAAGAATCTAAGAACTGCAAATAAAAGCTAGAATACAGACAGTGGTGACATTATCCAGCTAAAGTGGAGGATTATAAACATAAATTAGGTATAGACATGTTCCCCAACTAATAGGTCTTTGAATAGATGTAAAAACTAAAAAGCAGAAAATTTCTATAAAAGATGATTTACAAAACCCAAAGTAAGACTTTGCATGAGACTGACCTTATAAAGTGCATCCACAATGAGGAGGTCCAGCTGTCCACCACTATCCTTGGAGATGTCTAAAAAAAATAATGCAAATTTCTCTGTCTTAGTGAAACCGCTGCTGCAGATAAAGGCAAGATGAGATAAAATGACAAGACTGATCAATCTTATTCTTAGTTCATTCCTTTAAATAGGTGATCAATGTGCTTGATATAACCGGGAGGGACTTTTACACAGTCCTCTCTTATGATAATTGGCACAATTCATCCTTCTGTAACCCATTGCAACTGTTTTGGGTCTGCCTCTTCCACTATAGAATGTTAGACCACTGCAAAGGTCTTCTTCATCCTGCTATTCTTTATTCCAAGTTACTAATAACACCTCTTGTTCCAATAAAACTAACATTTCTTAATCAGAAGGAGATAGTTTTCTTGGAAAAAGAGATGCCAGGGGTCTGGAAAAAACCTCAGAGCAGTATCACATCAGGCTGCCTGTCTAAGGATACCATTTACCCTGTAAGACAAAATACAGACTATGCTCCTAACTAAATTCAGAAGTTTCTGTTGCATTCATAGAAGGTCCAAGGTCGACCAGACTAAGTTGTTGGGAGAGGAGTTGAAAACGAAAATTTAAGGACTTCAGTTCAAACTTGGTTCCCAACAACAATCTTAATGGCATGAGAGCAGTTGACACGATGCTTTCTGTGCTCATCTAAAAGCATACACCACCGTTTCAGATCATTCTTCAGTAAATGTGAATTATGAAACTTCGAGAGCAGAGATGGTAAAGCATAAAAATAAGTCCATGCAGTATGGCCAATACTCACAATGCTCTGTGGTTGGCAAAATGCGTGAAACATCAGATAGATAAGCTACTCTATTTTTTCCACCAAAAAGGAAACCTAAACATACATAGTCTTCGCCATGCATCACCTAATTGGAAACCAGAAAGAAAAACATGAGAGGGTATGCATGTAGAAAAACATGAGAGGGTATGCATGTAGTAGCATATGAATATAAAGTAGAAAAATGAGAGAAAACTAACTGGCAAAGGTATAATTTTTATGTATGTAGTAGCATATGAATATAAAGTAGAAAAATGAGAGAAAACTAACCGGCAAAGGTATAATTTTTAGTCCTGATGCAACAAATGGCTTCTCACAGTCCTCCTCAATAATCTTCCAGTCAAACTGTGCTACACGTCTAATCTCCTGGCCAGGCTTAAGTTTCTTATTAACCAAATATGGGAATTTTTGGGCAATGCTGTTCCAAGGAATAAGATCCAAGCATCAGCAATTATGCAGTCAATGAAAGTAGTATCAAATTTGGGTCACAAATGTAAGACAAGTGATGTGTCAGAGCTTAAATTAGAGTTATCTGTTCCACCAGATGTCGTTTTTCAGTAAAAAATTACTAATTCATGAGAACCAAGTCAATAGTGACTATTCTTAAATCTATGCCAACTTCTTACCCATTTGCTGCATCATCACTGTTTAAAATACACTTGACATTCTAGTTTATACATAAATCCGTCACTTCATTTCACAACAATGTAAAATGTTGCAACACTTTTAATCTATTGTATAAGAACTTCCAATATTTGATTAATGTCTCACTAGTCCAACTGCAAAATTAAAACTTAGATGACTGAAGATTAAGATGTTGCAGACAAACTCTCAGTAATAAACTACTAATTAAAAAGCAATGCATGAGATTAAGATTTAATTTTTACAGTCAAAAGGCCAGAAATTTTACTTGCATAATATTCAGCAAAAATGAACACTCATCTGTTTAGTGCAAGTGTTCATGCTTGCTGAATTTTATGAAGAAAATATGCAAACAAAATAGGGGATGAGTGTCATACACTTGTAGTTTCTAGTTCTCTTCATATTACTTTCATGTCAAGATTTGTTCATTGCAATAGTTTTTTGCATTCTATCAATGGTTGAACTAAAACAGGATTGGTTTTATGGTTTAGGGATGTGTCCCAATTTAAAATTTAGAGACCAAAGTCAAAAAGAGTATGTAGTTCAAAGGTGCAAAATGGAATTTATGCTGAAGGAGTTGACTTAAAATCTAAAATATGATGGTAGAGGGTGTAACTCAAAGTTCAAAGGCCAAAATGATCATCAAGTTTGCTTCCCGACCAAATAGGAAAACTTTATTCTATATCTTCCAGGCCTCAATAAAACAAAGCAGAAGTTTATGATCCACTATATTTGCAAAGGGCTGGTGCAGGACACAAAATTAAGGATGCCAATATATGTGAAGAAATTTGAGGTTGACAAGCTTGGAAATAAGTTAGGGCTCAGGTTGTGGTTTCTTTGCTGCTTTGTGTAGGTTGTGTTTAAGTGTGTAATTTTGTATGCTTGTTTGTAGCAGTCTTGGTGGTAAAAGCTGGCTGCCTAATGATATCATAGTATAAGCCCTATGTGGCAGAAGTTTAGGTTGAGGCACGAGTGGTAGTTCAAAGGATAGGTCTCCATGGAAGTGCAAGAGACACCGATTGGATCATCTAAACTTCTGCCTCTTCCTCTTGCAGAACAACCTAAACTCATTAAAACTATCATGACAAAGAATCCCTTCCCAACTTCTAACATGATAATCAAGAATCATCTGTTTAGAAAGCTAATTCAAAGTAACTTAAGTCGAGAATCATTTTATCACCTTAAAAAGCCAGTAAAACACTTTACTGATTTACTCAGTAGTAAAGTGAATCACTCCTATGTTTCTTGACTATTGTATCCTCCTAAATACGATTTTATTTGTTTTCAAATGAAACTCCTTTCCAACAATTCTTCTTCATACAGACTGTGATGACATAATGCAACATTCTACGTAGGATACCGACAATTGATGGAAAGGAGAGGTTAACCAAAACCTAAAACCCAATCATATTAATCGAGGTAGTTGTAAGAGAACCTTTCACTTCTATTGCATTTCTTTACCATTATATTTGTTGTTATTTTAATTTTTTTCTTTCTCAATAGTAGCATGTAAGTGAAGAGAAACAAGGTTGAGTCCGTTAAAAGATCTAAATATCAACACAAAAGTGATTATACAGAACCTGTGCATTGAATGTTGAGATAGGTAGATGGGAGTAGGATCAATGTCATTTTTCGCGCTGTATGGCTGCACAGCACGAACATCATCCAATCCAAGAACCGCATCAGCATGTTCATGAGACAAAATAATCTGGAGATGATAACAGCATCAGATTACAACCATAATAAGGATCTGATGTATGTTCTCACTGACAACAACCTCAAATTTTATTGTTTGTTTTCATCCACAGATGCCCTTATGTTGAATTCAAGCTACTAATACTAACTATTTAATTCTAACCAACACTAGAGATATCTGAAAAAAAAAATAATGGAAAGAAATCCTCAAGCAACCCTTTGCTAAGATCTATGCCTATTAGATTTTAGTTAAAGGAAAATAAATGAAAAGAATATAAGCTTATTGTAACCCAGAAAATTTAGCAACCCATCTAGCAATGTTAATTCCAATAAAATAAAATGTTTAAGTAAAACAAAGAATAATGATGCCACTGTTATTCTACTGTTATTACCATTTGTACATGCATCAAGAATAGCACTATCGTGGGGTCAATAAAAAACAGAGAAAGCTACAGAAGACTCAGATTTTCCTCTGAAATTTTGGCTCTTTATGTGTTCAAGAAGATACAAGACAAACTGGGGAAAATGACAAAAATTATATCTCTTTTAAACAGAATTGATAGATTATGTGACAAGAATCTGAATGATTTTGAGAGACCAATGGGGAATCTCATTTCCCATGAACACACACAAGATCATCAATGGTTCTTTTCCCTTACAAAACTCACACAGAGTATATTTCAAACTAAGTCCGTTCTTTGACCTATTCAAACCTTTCTACTTAACCAGAAAATATTTTTTTTTTTTACTAACATGATAATTGTAAAGCTAACCAAAGGTTTGAAACAAGAAAAAGACTATAGTATCCTATAAATGCAGAAAGAGAACTCACAGAATCCATCCGTGGGACTTTGTGTAAAGTAAACCACCGTAATACTTGTTCCCTAAATGTCTTCCCAACATCAATCAATATATATTTGTGCTCACCATCCTTTTGACAGTAATCAATAAGAAGAGACGTATTGCACCTAAAAATACACAAGCCATACCTTTAGCATCAGCCATAACTAAAATTCCCACAGCTAAATAGAAATAACAGCCATACAACAAAGAGGAAATCATGCAGATAGCCATATACGCATATCCGTTTAGACATAGCAATGCTGCTGTTTCAAAAGAAAAACCACCAGTTAATCAATTATTATTTACTTGCTTTTCCTTTCTAAAAGACTAAAATAATATCTTTGCGCCTCATGTTCTTTTCCAAATACCAAGCAGTAAATATCTGAGTTTTTCAAATCCACTTCCATATCATATAATTGACCTTCCAAACCGACATTTTTTGCTTTCTCCGATTGACAATTAGAAGCTTAGCTTCGTTTATCCACCAAACACTTAAACTGATCCGCCAAAAATAAAAAATCAACAGAAAAGGGACAAATATTCCATCCAAACCAAATCAAACTCCCAACGAACAACATTTTCCAACTCTCAAAGACTGCACAATTAATTAGCTAAATAAAAAATTGCTCATAACAGTTAACCATCAACTGCCCAATAACACTAACAACAGCAAACATTTCCCCAGAAAGTAATCCCTCAAATCAGTAAAAAAAATTAACCAACAACAAACCTGTAATTCGGGTTTATTTCAGGTCGTATAGACAATGCTTGAGAACAAACAGGGCAAGGGGGATCAGAGGGTTGAATCAAGCAAAAAGCGTTTGGCACTGCACTCGAACAACCGGTGCCGAGGAATATCAACGCCGACTCCGGTGGCTCCTCCGCATTGCCATTCTCCGCCACCGCATTAAAAGTTGCCATTTATGTTTTGTTAAGAAGAGAGAAGCGGAAGAAATGAGGTAAGAGGAGAGTAGCGTGCGGAGGACGGAGCAGAGAGAGTTTACAAGGAATAATTCAGTGGAATTGGAATGTATATAAAGGTGCAGCTCTTTTCAAAAAAAAAAAAAAATTAAGGTGTAGCTAGACAATGACAGCGGCTGGGAAAAATTTTGTGTGCCAAATGTATAAATGTGACTTATTATTGGGAAATTGTTGTATGAGAAACACGTTTTCAAAATATTTTTAAAATTTTTTAATATTGTGGTTAGATGTCTGTAGAGGTATTTTTTAGAAAAAGGCCTTATTTGGCAAGAAGGCCTTGTTTGGTAAGCAAGTTTTTGGTTAAATTTATCTGCTACAAGTTTTTTAACAATTTTAGTTATAGAAACCTCAAAAAACTTTTCAAAATTTTTAAATTATACACTTCAAAATATTCAAAAATTTACACATTTCAAAAATTTTTTCTACAACTTTTGTAATAAGTTACAGTAAAATTTTAGACAAACATCCAAAAAACTCACTTGCCAAACGAGGCCCAAGTTTTTGGTCAAGTTTGTCTGTTACAAGTTTTTTGACAACTTTAACTACAGTAATCTTAAAAAACTTTTCAAAGTTTTTAAACTATATATTTCAAAATATCCAAAAATTTACACATTTCAAAAATTTTTTCTACAACTTTTACAGTAAGTTACAATAAAGTTTTAGACAAACACCAAAATACTAACTTGCCAAATGGGGTTTTTAATGTAGTGGTGTATGTAAAAAAATTTCATTGCAAATGGTTCATTTATACTCAGTGTTTTTTAGGTTGTATTTTGAATGTTTTTAGAATTTAAAATTTTTTAAATATTTTTATAAATTTGTTCCAAATTTTCTATTATCCACCACGACTGTCACCTAGAACCGCAGCCACCCTCCTCTCTCCTCCTCTCTTTTTTCCCCTTTCTCTCTTCCTCCCTCTTCTCGGCCCTTTTTCCCCTAATCCTCTCATCTTCTCTCCTCTCCTCTTCCCCTCCCCCTCCTCCTCTCCCTTCCCTCGCCACCTCCTCTCTCGCTTCCCCAACAAGGGTGTGGCAGCTACTAGTAGTGGTGGTTGATGGTTAATGGTGGTGGATGGTGGTGGTGTGTATAAAAAGAAAGAATTTTAAAAATTATTTTAATTTTTTAAGTGTATTTTTTAAGTTCTTTTTAAGGTATGTTACTGTAAATTTCACAAATAAAAATAGTTTATGGGAAAAATAGCATATTTAAATAGAACAATGATATTTTGATTGTGATATTAGTGGTTTTATCCTTCAAAATTTAAAATTTAAAGTAAATTTAACATAAAACATAAGTAAAGGTAGGGATAGCATTGAAAAAAAATAAATCAAGAATTACTTTAACTTTGATAATAGAACAAACATTTTGGGGTGGAGGTGGGAGCAGATAAAAGCCACTGAGGGCCGAATGAACACTGATTCATCGTCTGCTGTGATTTGACATGCTTGGGAGGGTGTTTATGTCATTTTACAATGATTTTGGGCTGATATTGGTATTTTGGTCGGGCCAGCTTTCTCTCGATCGACTCATGGGGCTTCTACATCCATCATATCGCAGCCGATTAATGTAATTGTTGGCAGGGGCCGTCTAACGAATCTCCATCATCTTTTCCTTTGCTTTTTGTTGCCATGGAGGAAAATTGCCACGTCATTTTTGGCATGCATCTCCTTTTCTTACATATATATAAAAACCTAAGCCTTCTTCTCCCACGTTGATCCACGTGGCTGCTTTTGGAGAGGAAGCCAATTGTAGTAGATCTCTTTCGTCAAAAATGCCCTCCAAATTTTAACTTCTAGGCTGAACAGTGAACTATTGTTAAGGGTCATACGTCTTTTACCATCTAATTACAACTTTGTCCTACCAGACATAACATCACCTCAAAACAGTAGATCACTGTTAAGGGTTATTTCCGGCATGTTGGGTCGAATTATCCTCCTATCCTTTTCATTGTTTCCCGTTTCTTCCACTGCTCCTCTTCTCTTCGGTGGAAAAAGAGCAGCAAACAAGTAGCTGAACAGCTTTTAGAGACAGTGGCCAAAAATGGGTTGTCTACCTGCTGGGTGTTCTTCCAAAACAAACAAAGAAAAGCATGAATTTAACTCTTCCGCCCACTTGGTCAACAATCTCATGCTTTCTCTCTCTTTCCCCTTACTTTCTCCTTCGTTTTGCTTTTCTGGTTTATAGACAAAGAAAAGTGCCAATTGAATTCCTCCAACATTTGGTCAACAATTTGAAGATTGTCTTCACCAATTTACGGCTGCTCATCGGATTTTGTGGTTTGTCCTCTTTTATTCCTTTTTATTCCCCAACCATTGTTTTCCTCTTGCTTCCTCTCTTTTTCTCTGTTTTCCGTTCTTTTGTTTCCCCCTCATTTTCTTTCTGGTTCAGACCAAGAACATTTTCTTTCTGGTTCAGACCAAGAAAAGTACCGCTTGAAAGAAAAGTACCTCGCTGTCATAGTGCAGATGAAACAAAATCGAATACCAAGAAATGTCCTATCGTACAACCTTTGGATGAATGCGTGTGCAGAGCTGTCGGGTGTTGGATCAGCTGAGGAGGTTTACAAAGAAATGATACATGACAAAAATGTTGTGATGGGATGGAGCTCTTTATCTACTTTGGCAAATATTTACCAAAAATCAGGAGCAGTTAACCAGGCTTTTTGGGCACTGAGAGAGGCAGAAAATAAACTATCTAGCTGTAATCGCCTTGGTTATCTATTTTTGTCAACAATCTATACCTCTTTGAACAGGAAGGATGAAGTTGTGCGGCTCTGGAAAGCTAGCAAAGGGGTAAAGGGCAGAATCACATGTGCGAACTACATGTGCATCTTCTCATGTTTGATGAAACTTGGTGATATTAAAGAAGCTGAAAATATATTTCTTGAGTGGGAGTCACAGTGTAGGACAATTGATATTAGGGTGCCAAACATTGTTCTAGGCGCATACATGAGGAATGGCATGATGAAGAAAGCTGAATCATTATTTATCTATTCATTGAACAGAGGTGGATGTCGAAATTATAAAACTTGGGAGATATTCACGGAGGGATGGGTAAGGAGCAATGAAATGGATAAAGCTATAGATACAACGAGAAGATCCCTTTCTACGTTGGAATATCTGCCTCTCGTTCTATTATTTTCTTCTGTTTGCATCCTCATATAGCTCACTATACCTGAAGATATTCAGATTTGGTTCTTTCCTGTTAAAAACACATTTCAATATTTTTTACACAATACCTTGGGCATTTCCTGACAATTTCACTAAACTCCCTAAAAATTTAAAAAATTATACAAACATCCCTTGTCATTTAAAATGACAATTTTACCCTTAAATATTTTAATGAAATTCCCTTATTTGGTATGCTTATACTTAGAATAAATTTTAAAATTATTTTTTCATTCTTTTTCCTTTTTATTTCTTTTTTAATTTTTTGCCAATAAAATTGTAAAACTACCCCTATTGCTTCTAGTTTCTATTGTAACAGAATGTCGAACTAGTGATTTTTTTGACGAGTTAATTTTATATGTAATACAATGTTTTTGCTGATCTTGTTTTCTATTTTTTGGCATCAAAATTAACAATAAATTTGAAAGAAATTGCCCAAAATTACTACCAAATTATGATAATCCCACTACCCCCAAAATTCATAAACTCTAAATGAATTATTTGAACATTTTCTTTTCTATTTTATAAATCTAAATTCATGATAAAGCATCATCAAAAGTATCCTATCATAGTAATAAAATTATTATTATAGTTATTTATCAAATAGTAGATATGGATATGAAAAATTTGGCACCTTTTCCTTATAATTATACTACATAATCTTATAATTGTATAGGAAAATAAATTAAAACTCATTACACAAAAGAATTTTTGGGTATTCATTTAAAAAATTGACCAAGTCAATATTATTTTAAGATTTTGTTACTAAAACTTTCAAATCAAGGGAGGTAAGTGTAATTTTTTAAATTTGAGGGGAGTTCAGTGAAATTATCAGAAACCTCAGGGGAGGTTTCTAAAATTATCTCTAACTTTTAAGACGAAACCTTTGAACTTTTTCATCGGTCTGGACTAAAGTTGCTCTGCTCACTTTGTTTGGCGCTTCTCCTCCGCTATGCAAATTTAATAGGAATAATTCCAGAAACATTCCTTATAGTTTTTGATAATTTCGCTTAATACCTTTAAAGTTTTAAAATTACATATATCTCTCTTAAATTTATTATTTTGGTAATAAAAATTATTTAATGGACAAAATTTTGAATAAATAACCCAAAATACGATCACGAAATTATAAAGTTCACTTACTTTCTCATAGAATTCTGAAAATAATTGAAACATGCACAAAATCACAAACTCACTTTCACCCTTATCTCTACTACTATAAACCTACCTTAATCTCACCTCCCAAATTAGTATTACTATTTCCATGACCACCGCCACCATCAGTCCCCAAATTCTAAAACCTCAATCTAAAAAAAGGAAAACCCCTATTAAATTAAAAAAAATTATCAATTGCATTAATATAACATTCTATCCCTCAAATGTTGGAGTACGAACACCAGTTCCATTCTTCTTAAACCTTCACTTCACTTCTTCTTCCATTCATCTCTAGATTCTCCAAACAAAGCTAAAGTTAATTTGTAATATATTGAAATTGTGTTTAGGACATAATTGTTTATCCACAAGTGCATCTTGTTTTCGTTTTTATTAATGTCTAATTGTGTGAAATGCATCCATGTGTACAATATTAGGAGCACATTATTTAATTGCATGAAAAAGATTAATAAATTAAGGTTATTATGGTCAGTTTACAGAGTTAAGGAAGATAATTATAATATTGAAAACCTAAGGGCATTGGGTGAAATTTTTAGAAACCTCAAGGAAGGTTTTTGAAATTATCCCAATTTAATATTGCTCATTTTGAGTATGCTCTCCTTTTTTGGTGTTTAGTTTATAGTTTTTGACATAACTTGGCTAGCATTCCTCATTTGTATGAATTATGTTTGGTCTTGGCTTATTAACTATTACTTCTCACAATTTGTATTCTTCCCTCTCATTTCTCATGTTTTAAATGATTTTTGCTGCCATGTATTGTGTATACTCTATTTTTGCAGCATAGAATATTAAATTTTGGTGCTTTTGATTGGTCCTACGTTTTGAGTTGACTGAGTGTTGTTTCAGTGTGTTTATTTCTGTTCTGGTTGCATGTTGATCTCCCTGCATCAGCTGATATTTATGTGTTCCAGCAGGCAGTTCATTTTATCATTTCGTGCCTTGTATAGATTCAAACTTCATTTCATGTGCATGTCTTACATTTCGTTTCATTCTCTTTAATTCCTTTGTTCAAGCTTTTCAGTATTTGGTTCTCGCGTCATCAATCAAAACTCGTTTAGTTCTTATATCCAACCACGTAATGCCAATTCTTAATCATTTTGGCTAAACGAATTTCACTTGTGGCAAGATAACTTCACCTATAATCTAAAGCAGGATTAGAAGCTAAACATTGAAGAAATGAATTAATGCGAAAAAATGACATCATTTATGTACGCTTGAGCAGCTTCTCTTATCGAGGAAAACAACATCCCCACAAGATCCTTAGGAACACTGCTGTCCTTCTTGTGTATAATATAGATTAGGAATGACACCCCTATATGTATGCAAATCTAAAAGGAAAAATTTTGGAAGAAAAAATTAATTTTTTTAGTAGATATTTTGTAGATACCCAACTACCTATCTTTTTGTAAAATCACAGACTAGGAAAGTGCATTCTCCACTACATCAGTGTAGACATTCTATTAGATGGTACCATAAGATTGTTAAATGCACCTACCTTTATTAAGCAATCCCAATTGCTTCATCCTTAACTGACCCTACTCTAGAATCCTTCTAAATTTCCCCTCACCACTACCACATTTTCAAGAAATCACACATTCTAGGCACCAATTCAGAAAAGCTCATGCATGGTGTGAGCCAAAAAACTAGTTCTATTATAAAGGATGTGTCGCGCCCCATTTTTTAAAAATAAATAATGATAAATAACGAGTTTAGAAAAATGGCTTTTGATTCAATTTTTGATTGAAAAATGAATTTTTGGTTTAGAAGAAAATGAAAAACATGGGTCTAAATGGGACTTGAAAATGCGACGATTTGACCCAAAATATAGTTTAAAAAGGGTTTTTTTTTTTAATGGAAAATGGAGTCGCCACTTGGTATCGAGTTGAGGTGTACCAAGTCACCTAAATATGAATTTTAAAGGAAAAAGTAGAAAACCCTTTTTAAACGACTCCAAGTCTACGAAAATCAGAGAAAAAGATTTGGAAGTCACATTTGAAGAAAGGGAAGGCAAGGATAAGAATCCAAGGCACCCTTTCAACCTAGCCAAGGCTAGTTGCGCGATTTAGTCAAAGATTTTCTTATTTTAACCTAAAGATTTATCACATTTGGATGTACTATATGAATGCAAACCCTAGACCTAAGAGGGTATCGGGGGTCGAAATTTCTCTTCAAAGCTCAATTGATGCCAATCACATTAATTATAATGCCCAATGTGGACTTTTCGAAGAAGTCACGAATAATGCAGAAATATGAGACTCTAAAATAATTATACAAATATACATGTCTTAAAGGAGTGCATCATGTCGGGTACGGGGGACTAATGTTCGTGACTCAATTTTCCCTTTAATAGAGGGAATACGAGCGTGCTAAGGCTAGAAAGCCAAACTCGTCCATATCCCATATTCAAGGGGTATTCCCTAATCTAATCAAGCAAATGCACTACCCTAATTCTAATTCTTAAATGAAATGCAAATGTAATGTTATATATCGCACTTAGGGGGAAGGAATATACATATAAGGGGAATGCCATGCAAAAATGATAAAAAAACCCTAAAAGTAGAAAAACATGCATGAGATGAAGTGATTTTATCACACAATCATGATCTAACGCTCGAAGGGCTCCTAAGGGTCTAGCGTTGGACTAGCCATTTTTTCTATTTTCTCGCTAGCGTTGGACTAGTGAGAAATCAAACAAGGGAACCACAACTAGCGTTGGACTAGTGTAGTATTGAGAAATTGATCACAACTAGTGTTGGACTAGTGTGATAACATCACACATTAATCATAACTAACTAATCATGTGAAATATAATAAAAGCATGTAAACACATAATATCACATAAACACATAACAAATAAGCATGATATCTAGATGCAAGGCCCGAAGAAAGCGGTAACACATAGCACATAAGCATGCAAATCACACAAGCGAAAAGAAAGCGAATAAAACCCTAGCTATTACATTCGGGGGAAGCCTACTACAATCTAAGAGGGGAAGGAATAAATAAATAAAATAATAACCTAGCTATTACAACTTTGGCATTCAAGTGCCTTCCAAATAATTAAAACTGAATTAAAATAAATATACAAAACTAAAAAAAATAAATGAAGCGAATAAATAAATAAATGAAATGAAAACATTCAAGGGGCATTCAATTAAACACGTAAAGTCACATAAGGTACACAGGGTCAAATAGAGTCAAGAATAAGGGATAGAGTGTACCTCCCTTGAGTTGGGGCTCTAATGGAGTGAACTTACTTATTTACCCTCCAAAAAATGAAAAAGGGGTCAAGGCATCACTTTAATTAATAAGTAATCATAAAAAATAAAAATAAACATGAAATTGAATCAATTAAATCATGTAAACAACCCACATTTAAGAAGTCAAAAGAAGAAAGGATTAGATTGCAAACATTAACAAAGTTTTGGGGTCAAAATTAAAGAAAAATAGAGTTTAGGGACCTATTTGCAATTGAATTAAGGACCTAACGAAAGAAATTGAAAGCTTTTAGGGCCACAGTGAAAATACCCGAAAGTTAGGGGACTGAAATGGAATCGTGTCATCAGGCCTCTTGACTTAATAGGCCATTGAGCCCCTTTCTTATTTGTTTGGGCCAACAACTCTCCTAGCCCAACCGAAGCCCAAGCAAAACAAACGGACTAGCCTATCTTAAGTCCAGGCAAAAATCCAACTAAAAAATATATGGGCTTTATCCCATAGCCCATGCCAACAACCCAGAAAAAATAAGTCATTAATCCGCTTGTCAAGCCCAAACAATAAACCTAATTTTATTTTGGGAAACCCAACCAGATAAGAACCCAACTAAAACTTGCTAACCTCTGATTATGCATCAAATCCCACCATTAATCTATCCAAAATCACATAAAATATGCAAACTGAGGATTAAGCTTAAAAGGGCGAACTTAGTTCGATTTTTCCAGATTTTGAGCCGCAATGGAATTAGACAGAAATTGAGGGATTAAATTGCAATTTTTCAGAAATTTATGCTTCATGCCTCGCAGAAGCTTCCTTCTTCGATGCAAATGAGAAGGAAAAGTTTCTGCAACTTTTGATGCTTCACCAATCCAGCAAAATTACACGGCAAAAACGCACCACCATCATCCAATACAAAAGACAGCAAAAAAAGAGAAAATTGAACCCAAAATTTATTCACTTCTTTTCCCTTTCCCAACTAACGAACGTGCGGATTCAAAGCTAGCCAGATTTCCTTTTGAACGCATAGGAAAAAAAAAGATAAAACCTCCTCTTTTGGTTCAAAATTTCCATTCGGGCATTTTATCAAACACCACATGGGCATGGAGAAAAATCTGCAATTTTTGTCTAATTGAATCTACAACCAACTCAAAATTTACCAGGAACGAATATTCCAGTTCACTCAACCCACAAAACATGTATCTTCTAAAAATCTTAAACGATTGACATGAAAATTTTGCCATAGCAGCCCGCGGCAGACATGTTTTTGAAAGAGTAATGAAATGCAAAGGAACAAGGCAACTTACAGTGATTCGCAGGCGATGGTGGATTCAAGGGAGGTGATGGCGGCTTCCCGCGAGCGGCGGCGGCTTCGGAAAATTCTGGAGCTGGCAAGATTCAACTCGTCCGCACCACTTTTGCCTCTTTTCTGGCTTCTTCCCCTCTGATTTTCCTTCTTTTTTGTTTACTTTTTGACTCCCTCTCTCTCGTTTGATTCATCCGAAAACTCCTCAATTTTCTGTTTTCTTGCTCCTGTTTTTCTTCCCCTCGCCGAAGCCTCCCCTTTTTTGTTTTTGCTTTTCCTTCCTCTCCGTTTTCCCTTACTCTGTTTTCCTTTCCAGCCCTCAGTCCTCAGTTCTCCTTCTTCCTCTGCTTTTCTTATTTTTTTCTTTCCTTTGCTCCCCAGACAAAACTCGCTCCTTTCTTCTCAACCTAGCCGCCAATCCTTTTTCTCTTCAATCCGTCCCCTTTCCTTGTCCTCGTCCGTCCGCCTCTGTTTCTTTCTTTTTTTCTGTTTTTTTTCTAGCCTCAGACGAAGCTCCCCTCTCTCATTGTTCCCCCTTTTTTTTTCCCAAGCTCTCCGACCTCCCCTCTGTCGGCTATTCATTTCCCTTCTTGTCATTTCTTTTTTTTTTCCTTTTAAATCTTGGGCCTCCAAGTGTCTACCATTTAACCCTTTAGGTGCCTTGTTGTCTAATATCCAAAGGGACACTTGTCCCCATGCATGCCCCCTCCACTTGTCATTTTTTACTTTTTCTTCTTTTTTTCCTTTTGTTTTTCTGAAAATTTAGTATGAAGACAAAAAATACAATAAAATACAAATAAGAAAATAAAATAAACTAGAACAAAATAAAATAAAATAAAAACCCTAGAATTGAAACAAATAAAGCTATTAAATTAATTTAAACAAATAAAGTTAAAAAATAAAAAATTTGGTGTCTACAGTTTGCCCCTCTTTGTCTGAGTTTCGAAGAAATTTGAGATAAAGACGTAGACACCAAATACTTACCTGTGTCATTCGGCTGCCACTTATTCGAACGACTGCCGTTTTTGAAATGAGGACTGACCTCTTTAACAAAACTTTCAAAAATGGGACTGACCCAGATGAGAAATTTAAAACGGGACTGACCCGAACAAGAAATTTAAAACTGGACTGACCCAAACAAAAATTTAAACGGGACTGACCCGAACAGAAAATTTAAAACGGGACTGACCCGAACAAAATTTAAAATCATGGGACTGACCCGAACGAAATTTAAATCATGGGACTGACCCGAATAAAATTTAAATCATGGGATTGACCCGAACAAAATTTAAAATCATGGGACTGACCCGAACAAAATTTAAATCATGGGACTGACCCGAACAAAACTTTTAAATCATGGGACTGACTCGAACACAAATTAAATCATGGGACTGACCCGAATAAAATTTAAATCATGGGATTGATCCGAACAAAAATTTGAAATCATGGGACTGACCCGAACAAATTTTAAATCATGGGACTGATCCGAACAAAGTTTAAATCATGGGACTGATCCAAACAAAATTTAAAATCATGAGACTGACCCGAATAAAAATTTAAATCATGGGACTGACCCGAACAAAATTAAAATCATGGGACTGACCCGAATAAAATTTAAAATGTGGGACTGACCCGAACAAAAATTTAATCATGGAACGCACACTAGTGGGACTGACCCACGTTTAGTGACAGTGTAAATTAAATGCTCACTAGTGAGACTGACCCAACGGCTAGTGGCGGTGCAAAAGAAATGCTCATTAGTGGGACTGACCCAACGGCTAGTGGCGGTGCAAATGAAATGCTCACTAGTGGGACTGACCCAACGGCTAGTAGCGGTGCAAAAGAAATGCTCACTAGTGAGACTGACCCAACGGCTAGTGGCAGTGTAAAAGAAATGCTAACTAGTGGGACTGACCCGACGGCTAGTGGCGGTGCAAAATGAAATGCTCACTAGTGTGACTGACTCAACGGCTAGTGGCGGTAAAGAAATGCTGGTATGTATGAAGAAATTGTATAAGACTTGCTTGAAAAATTATCCAAAGATTTGCCCCAATGTGATGCATTGGTCAGTGGGATTAAACCCTAGCCTGCCTTAGTTGGTGGTACAAAATCCAAGCTCAACGTGACGTTTGTGATGTTGGTGGCACGAAATCCAGGTTCAACGGGATGTTGGCGGCACAAAATTCAGGCCCAACGTGATCTTTGTGATGTTGGCGGCACAAAATCCAGACCCAACGGGATGTTGGTGAAGCAAAGTCCAGGCCCAACGGGATTTTTGTTAATGTCAGTGGGATAAGATCCAATCCCCAGCATGGGCCCTTCTTTTTTTCTTCTTCCTTTTCTTTTCCGGCATCGGCCTTCCACCTCAATTGATGTTTCTTCATCGTTTTAAGCCATGAATACCTGCACAGGGGGGCTTACCAAAGTACAACATGCACTTAAATTGATGCACTTACTACTCATGAAAAGAGCAGCGTGATTGATTCGAAAATATATTATTTGACTCTTGGACGAAATTCCCAGATGTATTAAAAATTTTGCCCCAGTGTGGGCTTATTTTGCAAAATCTCTCAAATGAAAATTTGCCCCAGTGTGGACCCATTTAATTGCAAAAATTTATTTGGATGACTATCCATTTATTTAAACAAAGTAAGAAACTATGTTTCTTAACAGAAGATTTCATGATGAATTTCTCGAAATAATACCAAATTACAGAAGATTTCTTCCTCATCTTAGCATCGATGCTTAGAGTAATGGGTCACCACTTCTGGTTAACTCGTCTTTCAGGACCAATCAAGTGATCTTATTTCTGATTTTGAGATGGTTAAGGAAAATGAGAAGTCAAGATTTTGTCTTGTTCTTGTGCCCAAAATTGTATGTAATCTATTCAACATCACATCTTAGTGAAAGCAAATAGTTTGTCACCCTTATTTCTTAAGAAAACTTAGTCAACACATAAGCTTTGTAAGCTTGCAACAGAGGGGTAGAAACGACACCAAAACATGCGGAAACAGGTTATAACCTTACGATCATGAGTGACAGGTAGATTTCTTAGGAGCGTAACCCTTGCTTTGAGTTGTCATGAGGGATAAGTCAGCGATGGACTTTATGAGCTTGTAATGTGGCTGGAAAATGATAGTTAAAAAAATTTTTTTCGAGAGTATTGCACCGAAGATCGCATTTTTCTCAAAATTGCTCTCATTTCGTACTCAAAGATCTCGGACTTTGTTTGCATTTTTCTCATCATTCACCAGGGACTTCAGCGTCAAATTTTTTTTCGCTTTTTTTTTTTTTGCTTTGCTTTTGGCTTCCTTTTCCTTTTCCTCGACCTGTTGGGTTTTCACATGGTGAGTAGTGTCAACCCCATACCCAAGCAATTCAGAAATACAAGCTAAAATTTTTTGGCATCAGAAATTTTCTTGACAGGGCCATTGCAAAGAACAGAAGTCAGGACTTTCGATTTTTGTAATGGGGTCTGGTGGGGTGTTTAGAAAAGTTAAGGCTTGAAGGCAGATTTCAAAAGTGGTTTAAGTAATCTGAGATTGCATTGTTGTGCCAACCCTATTTTAGGGTTAAATCAAAACTTGCCCCAGTTCATTCTCCATTGAGGCTTTTTCCTTCTTTTTGCTTTCATTTCATTTCATTTCTTTCTTCTCTTTTCTGGCATTCGGTCGTTTCATTCACCGAGGTTTTCTTTTCTTTCATTTTCTTTTCTTTCGGCCTTCCTTCAAAAATTAAATTTGCCCTAGTTTGGGGTTTTTTTTTTCCTTCTTTTCCAAAACTCAATTTACCCCAATGTGGGGTTTGCGATTCTCAGGGGTTGCCAAACGAAATAGTTTATTCTGAAGGTTCAAAAGGGATAACTAGGGATAGAATGTTTGATTGGAAAGGAAGACGGCCTGACTTTCGCTCCATTCCTCACATTGACCCTGAAAGGAAACTTTTATTAATGCGAAACTTCTTGCATGTATCTAAATTAATTGACTGAGGAAGACTCTTGTTCATCCATATCTATGAAACATAAGTGATCCGTCGGACAAAACTCGTCCTTTTTTCTCTTTTCTTTTCAAAATTGAAACCCAGGTAGAATCAAAATTCCCCAATTTGCGGTTTCCTCTTCTTTTTTTTTTCTTTGCAAAATTCCCCAATGTGGGGTGCGATCATAAGTGCATTCGAAAAGAACCACCTATTTTGGCTCAAATGAGGATGCAATGGGTAATTAGTGTTTAGGTTTGTAGAAACGATGACCAAAGCATCATTCTTTACGCCTCATGACAACCAAAGTAAAGAATAGCTCATTGAGAACCCATTCCCTTTTGAAAATTTTCCCAATGTAGGGTAGTGATCATTAAGGCCCTTATTTGAAACGAAATTATTCTTTTAAGGTTCAAATGGGAGAGCAAATGATAAAGTCTGTATAGATAGAGAAACGAAAGCCTAAAGTATCATTCCAAATTTTCAAAACAAAGAAGAAGTGATGTACATTTTTGCTTTCACTTAGATGTGAATTGAATCTGGTTAAATCAGTGGGCATTTTTCCAAGCAAAGATTGTCCTAATTTTGCAATTTGTTAATCAATGTGACTGATTTTTGGGGGTCCATAGAAGTGGGCAAAATAAGGATTGTACAGTGAAGGGGAAAAAGGTATTGCATTGGATTTTTTGAGACAGACCAATCAGTTTGAGTGACCTCTTTTAATCTCGAACACTCTTATTGGATAGCTCAGATCACCAATCTAGTGTGAATTTTCAGGCAAGAGGTTGAAAAATCTCAATTTGAACTTATTTCTTAAAATTCATCATGAAATCTCTTAATGAGCTCAATAAAGAATGAAATGTACACGAGTATATACAAAACAAATAATTGTCTGAATAAAAGTTTCATTATTGCCAATGTTTGAAAAATTTTAAAAGCAATACATATGAGAAAAATTCTAAAGAACTCCTTTGCACATGTATACACACTTTTCTCTCTTAATAACCCCCTTTTTCCTTTGAGCAATGAAACCTCTTAAATGTTTTACACGAGCGCTTTCAGATGAATTTCCAAATTTACATTGTAGGGCCTGCCCAAAAATCAAGTAATATTTGTAATTTTCAGGATTCATTAGACAAAATCGTTATCAAATATAGAAAGAATATTTTTACTTCATTGAAATCCCTTTTATAAATGCAGGGGAGGGGGAAAAATAAAAGAACAAAATACCCAGAGTTAGTAAGTAAAATTATAAAATCGGTATGCATGTCCTATGGGGGAGCCCTTTTTATGCTAAGGGTAGGCCTAGCATGAAAAATGTAATCCTCCAGGGCAGGCACTATACAATACCTGATGGATCCAATCAACTTATTGAGTGAAAAATAATTTGAAAAATTTGATCAATTGGAGTGACGAGAGACATTTGTCAAAATGAGGACAATGTCCGAATGGATTGATCACTTTGATCGATACAAGAATTTGCAAAAATGGACCGGTTTGACCTTGACGAACTTCCTATCAGACAGATTGAAATTCGTTGACAAATTTTCTCAGTGAAGCATGGGTCAAAACCCCAACAGACCAAATGGTTGGATGCAATGGATGGTTTTCTCAAAATCGACTAGGTTTCCCAATTTGAAATTCGACATTGAAACCCTAATTGGTCAAATGGGTTAAATGAAATTGACAATTTATTTAAAATCGACCGAATTACCCTAAAAAGGGTAAACTAGTCAAATGAATTAGATGAAATTGATAATTTATTCAAAATTGACCGGATTGCCCTAAAAATGGTAAACTGGTCAAAAGAATGAAATGGATGATTTATTCAAAATTGACTATGTTGTCCTAAAATGAATGAACTGACCAAATAAATCGAATGAATTTGATGGATAATTTGATCAAATGAATTGAATGGAAATTATGGTTTATTGAAAAATTGATCGAATTGTCTACCCGTTGGTAGTTTCAAGAAAATCATTACGATGCATTAGTCTATGAATCTTCTAAAATCAAGATTTGGCCTCAATATGTTTATCGTCTCAACAAAGAAGGACCATTTGTAAATTTCTTCAAATTAATGTCCTTTCCGCAAGGGATTTTTACCAGTTTTTGATAAATGGCCAAAAAATAATTGTTAAATGCTCATATTCTAATGTACCAAAGATCGCCCCAGGGTCATGGAAAGGATCGGATCCTACCTTACCTTGTGCACTACCCCTTTGGATGGTACAAAAATATAAACGTGCAAGTCTCCTTGGATTAAATATTCGAGACACAGGGCGGTTTATTCCTAACGTGGGATCCCCTAAATGGCATTCCCTTTCTATGGTTTATGCGTGATGCCAGTTTATTAAAGCAGTAAAATATGCAATTTGAAATGAAACATGACCTAAGGGGCCCTTTATTCGCCAGGGTGGGCCTAGAATGATATGATATTATTAATTTATGAATGAAATACACCCAAAATTTTTAAACGTGCAATAGCCTATTTACAAGGGTAGGTTCTAAAAGGAAATCATGCCAGACCTCTTATTTTCCAACGTTTGTGAATGCAAAAGACAAGAAACAAAGAAAGTTAGTTCAACACATAACACGTTGTGGCAATCAAATAATAAATATAGAAAGCAAAAATAAGGAAAGAGGGTTGGAATCCCTCCCCTCATGCCTAGTGTCCCTAATTCAGGATAAAATTGACTCTACCCTAGGCAATTCTATTATGGATGCATGAGGTTTGGTTCACTAATGCATCTAGACTCGATAAGGCTTCGGCTCCCAAGCCTTCAGACCTAAAGGCGAAGAGTCATCACTCCCAGGGCCTTTGATCGGTGGCTCGAGTGATCCCTTAGGTAGCGCTATGGGCGCAGAGCACACCATCCGCCTACCCAAGGCAATCGATCCTAATCCTACACGGAGATGTGGGAAACGCCCACGAAAAAGAAAAAAATAGGGTAAATAAGACTATGTATGCACGTATGAGGTGCTTTCTTATTGAGGGGAGGGATTGTACCATTAGATGCGGTCGAAGGTTTTAGGGTAACTACCCCCCATCCCAAAATGCAATCGCGAAACAAGAAAAAGTAAACAAATAAATGAACCATCCATTCATCACATACATAGTGTGCGAAGAGCGATTATGCGCGTGATAGATGCAAAATCCCTAAAAAGAGAAAAAGGGCAAAAGGAAAAGAAGAATGCAACCCTAAACATCCAAATGCGATATATGAGAAGGTTCAAAGAAGAAAAAGATTGATTAAATCAAATTTGCTCGAACTCTCTAAGTCCCCAGTGGAGTCGCCAGCTGTCGCGCCCCATTTTTTAAAAATAAATAATGATAAATAACGAGTTTAGAAAAATGGCTTTTGATTCAATTTTTGATTGAAAAATGAATTTTTGGTTTAGAAAAAAATGAAAAACATCGGTCTAAATGGGACTTGAAAATGCGACGATTTGACCCAAAATATAGTTTAAAAAGGGTTTTTTTTTAATGGAAAATGTAGTCGCCACTTGGTATCGAGTTGAGGTGTACCAAGTCACCTAAAAATGAATTTTAAAGGAAAAAGTAGAAAACTCTTTTTAAACGACTCCAAGTCTACGAAAATCAGAGAAAAAGATTCGGAAGTCACATTTGAAGAAAGGGAAGGCAAGGATAAGAATCCAAGGCACCCTTTCAACCTAACCAAGGCTAGTTGCGCGATTTATTCAAAGATTTTCTTATTTTAACCTAAAGATTTATCACATTTGGATGTGCTATATGAATGCAAACCCTAGACCTAAGAGGGTATCGGGGGTCGAAATTTCTCTTCAAAGCTCAATTGATGCCAATCACATTAATTGTGATGCCCAATGTGGACTTTTCGAAGAAGTCACGAATAATGCAGAACTATGAGACTCTAAAATAATTATACAAATATACATGTCTTAAAGGAGTGCATCTTGTCGGGTACGGGGGACTAATGTTCGTGACTCAATTTTTCCTTTAATAGAGGGAATACAAGCGTGCTAAGGTCAGAAAGTCAAACTCGTCCATATCCCATATTCAAGGGGTATTCGCTAATCTAATCAAGCAAATGCACTACCCTATTCTAATTCTTAAATGAAATGCAAATCTAATGTTATGTATCGCACATAGGGGGAAGGAATATACATATAAGGGGAATGCCATGCAAAAATGATAAAAAACCCTAAAAGTAGAAAAACATGCATGAGATGAAGTGATTTTATCACACAATCATGATCTAACGTTCGAAGGGCTCCTAAGGGTCTAGCGTTGGACTAGCCCTTATTTCTATTTTCTCGCTAGCGTTGGACTAGTGAGAAAATCGGACAAGGGAACCACAACTAGCGTTGGACTAGTGTAGTATTGAGAAATTGATCACAACTAGCGTTGGACTAGTGTGATAACGTCACACATTAATCATAACTAACTAATCATGTGAAATATAATAAAAGCATGTAAACACATAATATCACATAGACACATAACAAATAAGCATGATATCTAGATGCAAGACCCTAAGAAAGCGGTAACACATAGCACATAAGCATGCAAATCACACAAGTGAAAAGAAAGCGAATAAAACCCTAGCTATTACATTCGGGGGAAGCCTACTACAATCTAAGAGGGGAAGGAATAAATAAATAAAATAATAACCTAGCTATTACAACTTTGGCATTCAAGTGCCTTCCAAATAATTAAAACTGAATTAAAATAAATATACAAAACTAAAAAAAACAAATGAAGCGAATAAATAAATAAATGAAATGAAAACATTCAAGGGGCAAGCAATTAAACACGTAAAGTCACATAAGGCACACAGGGTCAAATAGAGTCAAGAATAAGGGTTAGAGTGTACCTCCCTTGAGTTGGGGCTCTAATGGAGTGAACTTACTTATTTACCCTCCAAAAAACGAAGAAGGGGGTCAAGGCATCACTTTAATTAACAAGTAATCATAAAAAATAAAAAATAAAAATAAACATGAAATTGAATCAATTAAATCATGTAAGCAACCCACATTTAAGAAGTCAAAAGAAGAAAGGATTAGATTGCAAACATTAACAAAGTTTTGGGGTCAAAATTAAAGAAAAATAGGGTTTAGGGACCTATTTGCAATTGAATTAAGGACCTAATCGAAAGAAATTGAAAGCTTTTAGGGCCACAGCGAAAATACCCGAAAGTTAGGGGACTGAAATGAAATCGCGTCATCAGGCCTCTTGACTTAATAGGCCATTGAGTCCCCTTCTTATTTGTTTGGGCCAACAACTCTCCTAGCCCAACCGAAGCCCAAGCAAAACAAACGGGCTAGCCTATCTTAAGTCCAGGCAAAAATCCAACTAAAAAATATATGGGCTTTATCCCTTAGCCCATGCCAACAACCCAGAAAAAAATAAGTCATTAATCCGCTTGTCAAGCCCAAACAATAGACCTAATTTTATTTTGGGAAACCCAACAAGATAAGAACCCAACTAAAACTTGCTAACCTCTGATTATGCATCAAATCCCACCATTAATCTATCCCAAAATCACATAAAATATGCAAACAAAGGATTAAGCTTAAAAGGGCGAACTTAGTTCGATTTTTCCAGATTTTGAACCACAATGGAATTAGACAGAAATTGAGGGATTAAATTGCAATTTTTCAGAAATTTATGCTTCATGCCTCGCAGAAGCTTCCTTCTTCGATGCAAATGAGAAGGAAAAGTTTCTGCAACTTTTGATGCTTCACCAATCCGGCAAAATTACACGGCAAAAACGCACCACCATCATCCAATACAAAAGCCAGAAAAAAAGAGAAAATTGAACCCAAAATTTATTCACTTCTTTTCCCTTTCCCAACTAACGAACGTGCGGATTCAAAGCTAACCAGATTTCCTTTTGAACGCATAGGAAAAAAAAGATAAAACCTCCTCTTTTGGTTCAAAATTTCCATTCGGGCATTTTATCAAACACCACATGGGCATGGAGAAAAATCTGCAATTTTTGTCTAATTGAATCTACAACCAACTCAAAATTTACCAGGAACGAATATTCCAGTTCACTCAACCCACAAAACATGAATGTTCTAAAAATCTTAAACGATTGACATGAAAATTTTGCCATAGCAGCCCGCGGTAGACATGTTTTTTGAAAGAGTAATGAAATGCAAAGGAACAAGGCAACTTACAGTGATTCGCAGGCGATGGTGGATTCAGGGGAGGTGATGGCGGCTTCCCGCGAGCGGCGGCGGCTTCGGAAAATTCTGGAGCTGGCAAGATTCAGCTCGTCCGCACCACTTTTGCAATCTTTTCTAGCTTCTTCCTCTCTGATTTTCCTTCTTTTTTGTTTACTTTCTAACTCCCTCTCTCTCGTTTGATTCATCCGAAAACTCCCCAATTTTCTGTTTTCTTGCTCCTGCTTTTCTTCCCCTCGCCGAAGCCTCCCCTTTTTTGTTTTTACTTTTCCTTCCTCTCCGTTTTCCCTTACTCTGTTTTCCTTTCCAGCCCTCAGTCCTCAGTTCTCCTTCTTCCTCTTCTTTTCTTATTTTTTTTCTTTCCTTTGCTCCCCAGACGAAACTCGCTCCTTTCTTCTCAACCTAGCCGCCAATCCTTTTTCTCTTCAATCCATCCCCTTTCCTTGTCCTCGTCCGTCCGCCTCTGTTTCTTTCTTTTCTTCTATTTTTTCTAGCCTCAGACGAAGCTCCCCTCTCTCATTGTGCCCCCCCTTTTTTTCCCAAGCTCTCCGACCTCCCCTCTGTCGGCTATTCATTTCCCTTCTTGTCATTTCTTTTTTTTTTTCCTTTTAAATCTTGGGCCTCCAAGTGTCTACCATTTAACCCTTTAGGTGCCTTGTTGTCTAATATCCAAAGGGACACTTGTCCCCATGCATGCCCCCTCCACTTGTCATTTTTTACTTTTTCTTCTTTTTTTCCTTTTGTTTTTCTGAAAATTTAGTATGAAGACAAAAAATACAATAAAATAAAATAAGAAAATAAAATAAACTAGAACAAAATAAAATAAAATAAAAACCCTAGAATTGAAACAAATAAAGCTATTAAATTAATTAAACAAATAAAGTTAAAAAATCAAAAATTTGGTGTCTACAGGATGCTACGATATTAAAAATGATCTAAACATACTACTATCTTATATATATATATTTTTTACAAATTTCGATTGATATTACTTCCTCTCGACATTATATTACTTCCCCCTATATGAAGAATTTGGTGTACCAAAACCAAAACCAAAACCAAAACCAAATGTAAGTGCTTAAGTACAATAATGGCGTACATTTGAACAATAAATGCGAGTAATTTATTGGAAATTTGTTTTTGGTTGGACGAGAAACATGTTTTCGAATAATCTTTTTTATTCTTTTAATTATTTTATTATCCAATGTACATTATATTTTAAAAAATGCTATGATATTATCGTAAACTTTCTAAACATACTATTTTCTTACATATGTTTTTATGAATTTTGATTAATATTACTTTTTCTCGGCGGCATATTACTTCTCCTCTACAATAGTGGAAAGCAAGAATTTTGTGTACCTAATATACAAATGAATTAAGTAGAATTACAGTGTACATTTGAACAATAAATGTAAAATAACAACAAATGCGACTAATTTATTGGAAAATTGTCGTGTGAGAAACACGTTTTCAAAATATTTTTGGATAAATTACCTTTTACCCTCTTGTAGTTTGATATTTTACCATATAACTCCCCTATAGTTTAAAAATCTATGTATAAATCCTTCATAGTTTGGGTTAATGTATCACTATTAGTTTTTCTGTTAAAACTAACAGTCAATAGTAAAAAGTTAAAGTCAAACTAATAAATTGACAAATTTACCCTTTGATTACTTCTTTTTTTCCTCCAACATACAAAAGAAGAAATTGAAATAAAAATAGATAAATAAGAAATATAAAATACCATTAAAGATTTTGTTTAAAAACATTTAATGATATTTGTAGTAAAAAAGGATTTGGTATTTTTTATTCTTATTTATTTGTTTTATATTTCCATTTCATCTTTTTTGTTTTTTATTTATTTTTTTTAATTCCCGTCTATCTCTTTTGTATTTAGAGAAAATTAAAATTTTGTAGGCCAAAGTATAGGTTTCAAAATCATCTCTTCTCTTCCTAGAGAGAGAGAGAGAGAAAGAAAGAAAAAAGGTAGCGAAAGGGTAAATTTATCAATTTATTAGTTTGATTTTAACTTTTTACTATTGACTGTTAGTTTTAATGAAAAAATTAATGGTGACACTTCAACTCAAATCATGAGGGGATCATATATAGGTTTTTAAATTATAGTGGGGTTATGTGATTGTGACGCCCCTACTTCTCCCAAGGGCGTACCCAAGGGTATCGGCGGGGCGCCTGCCTAGCTCTCGCCAGGACTCAGGTCCATTCATGCCGAAACTAACGAGCAATTAAGGGCTAAATGAGGCAAATTAAATAAAATTCGTTTCCTTCAATATATTCAAACTTACAACACAAGAATCCGACATATATATTCAGATTTCCAAAATACAAGTCCATAACCAACCCTTAAATTTCATTTCCAAAGTTCTAAAATATCAAAAAACAAGTCGATATCTTCAAAACATCTCCGATCCAGATTCCTGTTAAGGAAAACAACTAATGGGGTGAGCAATCGCTCAGTGAGGCCAAAGAAAAAAAAATAAAATAAAATAAAACATGCGCACGTAGTTCAAGTAACATGATCAAGTGATCAAAAGTAATTGTCATGTAGTTTCAAGTATTGGCAAGTACAGATAAACACAAACAATTCAAGGATACTGGAGCTCTCCAGAGCTCATTTCCAGATTATTTGCCATAGTCCCGATCCACAAACCAGGGGTTGACACTCCGTCAACCGAATAAATATCCAATCTGTACATCTCCACTTACTTCCTCCATCCATCATTTCACCCTGTCGGATCCGTAACCAACAGGCATGTAAAGGCGATACTATACAAGTATGCTAAGCAAGATCTCAAAAGATCTAGCTTCCGGTCCCAAGGTTTACCAAGTTTTCCCGACCAAGACCTCACGATTGGCTGCGAGATTACGAGGTTTAACCATTGGGTTTGGGCGTCCCCACAGGTCAGGTTTTCAAAACAAATCAAGTTTTAGTCGATGAGATTTTCTCTGCATTCGACTTCAGGTCATGCACATGTAAAATCCAGTAATTTCATGTAATTCATGTAGCAAGTCGTGTATTGATCCAAATAAAGGAGATGAAGTGCGGTAAAGTACACACTTCTCTCAACAAGTATAGTTCATGTAACAACAAGTTCAAGTAGAGTTCATGTAGGCAACAAATCTCAAGTGAAGTGCAAGTAAACATGCACTTGACACTCACCAAGTATCAAAAGTCAAAGATTGAGAAATTAGCTCTAAGACGCTTCGCCGGGAGTTCCCTCGAAGTCCTCTTGAGATCCTGAAGGTATGCAATAATGCATTGTATCTCAAATTCCAGGCCATACAGTATTCGTGTAAAGAAAAGAAATAGTCAATTTTGACTCCAAAATTCAAATTTCCAAAGTATATCAGTTCATAAGGAACCGATTTTCAAATGAGGTCTCAAGTGATAGGTGAACTCAATTTCACCATGAAAATAGGTTTGAAATGCTCTAAGAGTTGTAAAAATGTAACCTAGGCCCTTAAAAGAACATTTAGGTCCAAATTGAAAATTTTCACTTTTCTAGTCATTCTTGGAAAAATCAGTCCAGAAGTACGGAAGGTCTAAAAATGGAAAATTATACACCGTCAGAAATTTCATTCGAAGCATAACAACTTTGTGGAAGGTCACTTTCCAAGAATCAAATAAAAAACAAGTCAATTTCTCCAAGAAAGTTTACTATTCATTGAAGATAGGTCAAAACAGTCCAAGTTTTTCCAATAACTTTGGAATTTTGCCAAAAATCATAGAATCAAAACCAGCCTTTGAAATTTGATATGCAGGTAAAGTTCCAATCCAGGCCAATCCTGGTTTCAAATATAAAAAACGGAACTCGATTCCGATGTTCCTAGCACAAGAAAGAAAAGTTGAAGTTTCGCTAAAATTCCTGGACTGTTGGCCTTTCCAGAAATTTTCCAGATTTAATGCCCTTTGCTAATTAGGCCATATCTCACTCGATTCTCAGTGAAATTGAAAACGGTTGGTAGCTTTAGAAACTAGGTTTACAAGGCTATACTTGTGTACAAGAAATCATTTCCAAAATCTAGACATAAGTGGTTCAAAATCAAGCAACAATATGGATTTTCTGGACAGTCTCGAATGAACAGTAATAAACAGGCAGCCAACTTTCAAGACTCGCCACGAATCGGTCGGGACGAACTAGAAAATGAGCTTGGTGCCATTTTAAAGCTCTACGAGTCTACTTTCAAATTCCGCAAACAGCACTCAATTTCGATCATCGAGAAAAATGTTATGATCTCCACAAGATCACTGGTCAGAAAATTTCTTTACCTAGTCCAGTTTTGCCTCTTTGCTCATAACTCAAAATTTATCCAACCAAATTGGCTAATTTTTTTTGTAGACAACCACCACACACATAACACAACATATATCACTCACATTTGTAGCCAAATTATGCACCAAAATATCAAAGCAAAACAGGGCAGCAAGTCCTTGAAATTTCGGACAGTACCTTCTCCAAATTTCTAACTTTCTTCCAACTTCATTCCATCAATCATTCTATATACATGTAACATAGCACAATATCAGCAACCACAACATGTTAATTCATCACATCAGCCACCAATAAGCATCCTCAAGCCCTCACGCATGTCATGAAATTGCAAGAAATAATTACTCAACCAATCAACCCAAATTCTACCATAGGTTGCAAACCCATGCTACCTTTGCTCCATTTGAGCTATAATTTTGGAAGATTGAAGTGTGGGTGAGTGAGTTACCTCAAGAACTTAGTTGGACAGCTTTAGGGCAGAAATTTTGACCGAAATTCCTCCAAGAAAACCGATGAACAGCCCCTCTAAAACATGCGCACGTAGTTCAAGTAACATGATCAAGTGATCAAAAGTAATTGTCATGTAGTTTCAAGTATTGGCAAGTACTTATAAACACAAACAATTCAAGGATACTGGAGCTCTCCAGAGCTCATTTCCAGATTATTTGCCATAGTCCCGATCCACAAACCAGGGGTTGACACTTCGTCAACCGAATAAATATCCAATCTGTAGATCTCCACTTACTTCCCTCCATCCATCATTTCACCCTCTCGGATCCGTAACCAACAGGCATGTAAAGGCGATACTATACAAGTATGCCAAGCAAGATCTCAAAAGATCAAGCTTCCAGTCCCAAGGTTTACCAAGTTTTCCCGACCAAGACCTCACGATTGGCTGCGAGATTACGAGGTTTAACCATTGGGTTTGGGCGTCCCCACAGGTCAGGTTTTCAAAAAAAATCAAGTTTTAGTCGATGAGATTTTCTCTACATTTGACTTCAGGTCATGCACATGTAAAATCCAGTAATTTCATGTAATTTGTGACAGCCCCACCTCACCCTAAGGCGAACCAAAGGGTTCGGCGGACCGCCTGCCCAACTCTCGCCGGGACTCAGTCAGTCACTACAGTCCTCAAATAAATTACAATATAAATCTCAAATATTACATCTAATTCTCCAATAATTACATGTCATAAGCGAAGCGGAAACAATTCCCAACTATACATAAAATGATTCCAAATCCAAACTGTACAAGATATATGCCATCCAGTCACGTGAACAAGTACTACAAGCCTTCCTTCGCCATGAGCCCTGTGGAGGGAATAAAATATTTTTGGGGTGAGCTAGAAGCTCAGTGAGTAACCAGTAAAAGCAGTCATCCAATATATTTCACAGTAACGTATTTCAATGATGTCATGATTCCGAGATCAAATGTACGTATTTTGCTCTCGTGAGCCAGTGAAATCATTGCACTTACACACCCAACGCTCAAAAGATCCAGTAACAGTAAACAGTAAGAGGGAGCCCCTTTTTGAGCTTCGAAGCCATTTGCTCCAAATAAACAGAGGTGGAGACGTTGGTGTCCAGCACAAGACTCCCCAAGAACTCATTGAAGCCAAAATCATATCATGAATTCACATGCAAGCACGCATGAGATGCAGTCGAGTAAATAATGCAAGAAACATTTCACAAGAAGTTTTAACAATAGTTTGGGGTTACTCAGCTCCACGACTCAGGAACCATCCATCATATATCATTGCCTTGCCCAAATCCAAGCCCTTCAACTCAAACTCTAAGCCATCAAATGCTTTCAAGGATCGGACAGCATATCCCCTTAATTTCCTTACTTTTCCAGCCGTCATGGCTTCATTATTTCCTCAGCCAGTCCCAAAGTCACACACAAAATAAGTTCATTCCATATCTGTTCAGTAAGCTCCAAGTAGTACAAGTACAATTCAAGTTAGGGAAGAGTCCGGAAATGAAAGTTAAGCTCTAACCATAAAAACAGTTTTTGACATCATTTTGTGATTTTGGCACCATTGACACTACGATTATCGGATGGAGGTACAAGATACACCGTTTCGAAGCTAAGAGATAGGGATACAATGTTGAAGAAGGCTACTCAGACCCGTTTCTAGTGAAATCAGGTCGAAAATGCAATATACCAAACCAGCACCGTCAAAACAGGTTCACAAACCGCATTCTGGTTCAAACATCATAAGTCAGGCTACCTAAGTCCAAATCAAGTGATTCCAAAGCCATTCGAAAGCTAAGACATCAGGATACATTTCTTCAAAATACCTTAACAACCAATTCATAAGTATTCCCAACCAAAATAACCCATTACAGAAGCAATTCTCGAATTCGGGTAGAAACAGGGTAGCAGGGGTATTCCGGTCTTTTCACAAGCTATGTTGCTCCGATTGACCTGAAATTTTGTATGCATCTATAAAATATCATTCCCTACAACTTTCATGTTTTAACCCAAGGCTAATTCAGCCTCTAACATGATAAAACAAAAACGGGCAGAATGTAACCTCATAAAACCCTAACTTTCCAAATTTCTTCCAAACCAGAAATTTCCTGCAATTAACCACTTTTTCCACCTTCCAGCTTCCTTAAATATCATTTCTAAACATCATACATGACCACATAATCATATTCATATGAAAACAGAAAAATCACCAATAATTATAAAACTTCACCAAATTCAACCAAAATCAAGATATAATCCATAAAATGACATGCTCTACCGCTAAAAATCCTTAATTGATCATTATTAACATGAGAGGGAAGATATTTAACACCTCACCTTTGCAACTCCAAGAAACAAGACAACTAGAGCTTGTTCTTCACAAATGGCTCCACTCAACACCTTAAACTAGCTTAGCAACTCACTTTTGTGGAGAAATTTGGAATTTAACCGGTAGGTTTGCAAGATTCAAGCTAGAAATGAAGGAAAATTGAAGAAGCTCTCTCTCTCTTTTCTCTCCTCCATGGCCGGCCAAGATGAGCAAATGAAGATGATATTTTGGGTCAATTTTAGTATTTAGTAAAGGTAAGAAATAATGGTCAAAGTCCAAGAGTGAATTGAATGGTGACACTTGTCACCTTTAGGTTTAAAACTTATCTTTTTGTCTCTCCAATACAAATCTCTTAACACCTTGTAAAATAATATCACTTAATACAAAATTCCAACAAGTTGTCAAAAATATAATGCATTTACCGCACTAGCGGGTCCCACGTCCAAAATATACTTCAAAATTAACGTGGACTAACTTGTATCAAGGAAATGATTTGAAAACTATATTTACTTAAAAACAATGTATACGAAATTAATATATTGAAGAAAGGCACAAAATTATAAACGAGTAAACAAAATAATATCGCGAAAATATATAAAAATTTGCGAGTTCTCACACTCATTCTTTCGGGGCGTCACATAATTCATGTAGCAAGTCATGTATTGATCCAAATAAAGGAGATGAAGTGCGGTAAAGTACCCACTTCTCTCAACAAGTATAGTTCATGTAACAACAAGTTCAAGTAGAGTTCATGTAGGCAACAAATCTCAAGTGAAGTGCAAGTAAACATGCACTTGACATTCACCAAGTATCAAAAGTCAAAGATTGAGAAATTAGCTCTAAGACGCTTCGCCGGGAGTTCCCTCGAAGTCCTCTTGAGATCCTGAAAGTATGCAATAATGCATTGTATCTCAAATTCCAGGCCATACAGTATTCGTGTAAAGAAAAGAAATAGTCAATTTTGACTCCAAAATTCAAGTTTCCAAAGTATATCAGTTCATTAGGAACCGACTTTCAAATGAGGTCTCAAGTGATAGGTGAACTCAAGTTCACCATGAAAATAGGTTTGAAATGCTCGAAGAGTTGTAAAAATGTAACCTAGGCCCTTAAAAGAACATTTAGGTCCAAATTGGAAATTTTCACTTTTCTAGTCATTCTTGGAAAAATCAGTCCAGAAGTTCGGAAGGTCTAAAAATGGAAAATTATACACCGTCAGAAACTTCATTCGAAGCATAACAACTTTGTGGAAGGTCACTTTCCAAGAATCAAATCAGAAACAAGTCAATTTCTCCAAGAAAGTTTACTATTCATTGAAGATAGGTCAAAACAGTCCAAATTTTTCCAATAACTTTGGAATTTTGCCAAAAATCATAGAATCAAAACCAGCTTTTGAAATTTGATATGCGGGTAAAGTTCCAATCCAGGCCAATCCAGGTTTCAAATATAAAAAACGGAACTCGATTCCGATGTTCCTAGCTCAAGAAAGAAAAGTTGAAGTTTCGCTAAAATTCTTGGACTGTTGGCCTTTCCAGAAATTTTCCAGATTTAATGCCCTTTGCTAATTAGGCCGTATCTCACTCGATTCTCAGTGAAATTGAAAACGGTTGGTAGCTTTAGAAACTAGGTTTACAAGGCTATACTTGTGTAGAAGAAATCATTTCCAAAATCCGGACATAAGTGGTTCAAAATCAAGCAACAAAATGGATTTTCTGGACAGTCTCGGATGAACAGTAATAAACAGGCAGCCAACTTTCAAGACTCGCCACGAATCGCTCGGGACGAACTAGAAAATTAGCTTGGTGCCATTTTAAAGCTCTAAGAGTCTAATTTCAAATGCCGCAAACAGTACTCAATTTCGATCATCGAGAAAAACGTTATGATCTCCACAAGATCACTGGTCAGAAAATTTCTGGACCTAGTCCAGTTTTGCCTCTTTGCTCATAACTCAAAATTTATCCAACCAAATTGGCTAATTTTTTTTGTAGACAACCACCACACACATAACACAACATATATCACTCACATTTGTAGCCAAATTATGCACCAAAATATCAAAGCAAAACAGGGCAGCAAATCCTTGAAATTTCGGACAGTACCTTCTCCAAATTTCTAACTTTCTTCCAACTTCATTCCATCAATCATTCTATATACATGTAACGTAGCACAATATCAGCAACCACAACATGTTAATTCATCACATCAACCACCAATAAGCATCCTCAAGCCCTCACGCATGTCATGAAATTGCAAGAAAATAATTACTCAACCAATCAACCCAAATTCTACCATAGGTTGCAAACCCATGCTACCTTTGCTCCATTTGAGCTATAATTTTGCAAGATTGAAGTGTGGGTGAGTGAGTTACCTCAAGAACTTTGTTGGACAGCTTTAGGGTAGAAATTTTGACTGAAATTCCTCCTAGAAAAACCGATGAACAGCCCCCTCTTCCAAGCTAGGATCAAAGCCCTCTAATGGATGATGAAATTTGGAAGTGGATTGAAGCAAGTCTGTGAGGATTTTGGCTAGATTTTTTTCCCTTTTTTTTTCTTCCTATTTTCGGCCAAATAGAGAGTGAAGAGAGGAGAGAGAGTAAAATCAGATTTTGTAATGAAAGTGGAGAGAATTGGTGACTTAATGGTTAAGTCTAAGTGTCAACTCATGCTAGGTCCGTTTAGGGTTTTCGCGTGTCCAACTTTCGCGCTCGTTTGCAACTTTTGTGCACTAAACCTCTGAGGTAATTTTCCTAGTACATTAATAGTACATTACTAGTAGTCTCATGTTCTTAAAATCTCCAATTAATCAAATTAATGTGCCTGTCGGGGCCTTTTCGGCACGCTCGCGTATAAAGGTCAAACTTAAGGGTTTTCTCGTTAGAACTTGGAAATTCAACTTATTCGATTCTAAAACTCTACAATATGATAATCCAAGTATATATAACAATAAAAATCACGATAAGCAATTCATCTTAAATAAATTTGGGCATTAAAATAATATGCGCTTAAAGAACCAATCGGTAAAATTTATTTTCGAGAAATTCATGTACTTTAGTAAATTTTTTTTTTGGGGTAACTTGAGTACGAAATATTTTTAAAATGACCAATTTAATAATATTTTGAAATAATAAAATTTTGAGTCCTCACAGTGATAATGTACCATACCGTACGACGATAAAAGGTAATTTGCCCAATATGTTTCAATTTGTTAAATTACTTTCTTACCCGACATATATATATATATATAATAAAGAATGTGATAATGCTAATGATAACGGTCTAAACATACTACTCCCTCCGTCTCATAAAAGTAGGTCTATTTCTTTTTTCACGTAGATTAAGAAATTTAAATAAAGTAGTTAAAACAATTATTTTTGTTCTTACTTTTCTCAAATACCCCTTATTATCATTTTACCCCTTAATGTTCGGTACCACTATCAATTTCCCCCTTAACGTTACCTTTTAGTCACTTTACCCCAAGACTAACGGTCAAACTTAACAAAGTTTGTTAATTAAAGTGAAACACATGTTTAGCCCTTAATATTATTATCACTTTACCCCATAAACTATAACCTCATTATCAATTTACCCCATAGAGTTATTTTTTAGGCAATTTATCCCACTATTAAACCAACTTAGCAAGTTAAAAAACTTTAGAAGAAAGTACCCTCCTCTTTATATAATAAAAATAATAAAAAAATTAGAGTGGCTTTCTTCTTTTCGGTATCAAGAAAAAAAGTCAAAGTGTTAATCTCTTTCTTCTTGACAATCTTATTAATATTGAAAAAAAATAGAAAGATGGGGAGGGAGGAGAGAGAGAGAGAGAGAGAGAGAGAGAGAGAGAGAGAGAGAAAGAGTTCATTTTTTTTAAATACAAATAAGAAAGATTTAAATACTTTTATTATTTAAAAATTATTTCACTTTTTTATTTACCACCAAATTTTAATTCTAATCCCGATAACCTTAAAGTAATACAATAATGTTAGACTTTTCTTTATTTTCTTTCTTTGCAAAATCTAATTTTCTATCTCCTTCTTTCCTATCTCCTTTTCTTTTCCTAGTATTAATGAGTGTGAAAAAAGAAATTTGAGAAAACTCTTTTATTTTTATGTTTTTGGATCTCTTAAAGTGAAAAAAAGGAAGATTTACCATTCCAACTTTTTTATTTTTAATTATATATAAAAAAGGGTAAATATATTTAAAAAATTTTGACCATACTAGTTAGATTAACAATGAGATAAAATGCCTAGAAAATAATGTTAGAAATTAAAGCGATTGTATCACTATAATTTCAAGGGATAAAGTGATAATAAACAATGTGATAATGCTATAGAATAAAGGGGTTTTGTCCAAAATTTCTTAACTTGTTGAGTTGAATTACTTATGGGGGTAAAGTGACTAAAAGATAACGTTAGGGGGTAAACTGATAGTAGTGATATAGTTTAAGGCGATGATGTGATAATAACCCTATTACTATATTATTCTTGAAACTTAGAGTACTTTGTTTTGTAGTGCAAAAGTCAATCTAATTACTGTTACATGTTTGGCTAAAATGAACAACAAAATAAAGTTGCCAAACCATCAAACTTTTCAATTTGGAGCCATTAGAAGGCAACTAATATATATTCAAAAATTTCTAATGACTATGTATATTAAATATGGGTATGTTAGTAAAATGACAAACTAACTACTTTTTAAAAAAGGAAATAGACCTATAATTTGGGACATACCCAAAAGGAAAGTGAGCCTATGTTTATGGAATGGAGGGAGTATTACCTCATATATCTTTTTTAGAAATTTTAATTAGGATTTTTCTAACGGGTGAACATAGCTGGCGATACTGCCAGAGTGATAATTTTCTTGCCAGAACAATATTTATCCAAATGCCAATATTACCCTCAATTAGTCAACCCCATATATTCTCATTGATTTTGTTGGGCCCATTATCCACCAATTACTCCTTTCCTTCTCTCTCTAGCTAATTAATTGAATAGCTTGCCTACTTCTTCTATCTCTTTAATTTATTTATCTATTATTTTCATAATTCATTGATTTGGTTTTAAGCTTTTACCATATTTTTTCTTATATTGTATTTCTTTTACTTTAAAGCACTCTTACTTTTAATTATTGAACTTCTATTCAAAAGTTATTTTTTTACAAATGCAATATGATTTAACTCAAACAACTAACAATCTAAAATGAAAATAAACCAAAAAATGTACGCACACTTTTCCTTCAAGATTCATGGGATATAGAACGTAACGCAATTTAAAGTAACTTTAATCAAGTTATTGAAAAATATGGACACATGTTGAAGTCAAGATTTATATAATAATTAGAAAAGTGGAAAAGATAGTGAAGTTTACAAGAAGGTCAACTGCATACTGGTACAATAAACAAGCAAAATTCAAAGAAATAAAACATGTTGCATATATCATAGGATTAAGTTCGAATGACATCACAATAGTAATCACCTAGTTTTCTCGTGGCCTTTAATAAAAATAAGAATTAAAAAAAAGTAGACCATCAAGGTTCTAATTTTATAATATGGAAAAATGACTCTTGTGATACCCCCAGTTCTCCCAAGGGCGAACCCAAAGGTATCCGCAGAACGCCTGGCCAACTCTCGCCAGGACTCGATACAAATCGAATTTAAATTTAAAGGTACACACTCAATAATAAAATTCAAATTAAGGAAAATCTCTCTCGTAAATAATCTTTCAAATTTTACATCACAAGTTATCAAAATTACCTCAATCTTCAAGATTAAATACAACCCAAAAAAATATATATCATAGTCATCTGCCATAATACAACTTAAAATCTCCAAGAGAAAACAACTTAGTACTATTCGTGAGTACTTTCGATCTTGAACCCTGTTAAGGAAAACAAGAGCATGGAATGAGCTAAACAGCCCAGTGAGGTTCCAAGACACACTAGCAGTTCTAATAAATCAAGTAAATTGAGCATAACGCACATACGGTTCAAGGTTGCAGATTGGCACATTAGAATGAAACAGTTATCATTGTACAGAAATAAACACACATTGAAAGGATACGGTGTTCACTTGAAACGATTTCGGTCCACTTCACCTTATAACTCCAGTGATCCCCTCGATTTGTCTGTCCATCACCTTATTCCTCCAGTGGTAATACTCGAGTATCCCAAAACGGTGGTCCAAGGTTTCAACCTACCCGACTGAGCCCAGTCCTGGCTCGGGCAAGTTAGCAATCAAGGGCAGGATCCAGTTCAGCTTAGAGCTTACAACATGTGCAAGTAATCAAGTAAATCGATAAACGGTAGTAGTTCACGGTTAATGGCAGAAATTTACGGTTAAACGGTAGAAATTTGTCATTTTAGTAGGTCGAGTGAGATAAAGTACACACTCATCTTAAAACGGTGGACAGTTACATGGGAGCAATTATAGGGTGCACTTAACACTTAAGCACACAATAACTATGAAGTAAACATGTAGCAAAACTGTTCAAGTCACTTACACCTATCAGGAACACTCAACAATTCAAAATAACTGAATAAATGAGCAAATAAACTCTTTAGTTGTCCCCATCAGGATCCCCTTGGAAACCCCCTCGAGTACCTGAAGAAATAGCGATCAATTATTACTCACACATACTCACGACCACGTAACATCCAAAGAAGAAAGTACACGCTCTTAAAATTTAAGACGATGTCTTATAAGAGTTTTACTCAATGAAAATCGAGATTCAAAAATGAGGATTTAAGATCACAAGTTCGAATCAAGTTAATGGAACTTTTCGCTAACTCATTAAAATAATGCTCAAAGAAAACTTAAAAGCCGTCTTTGATTCAAGTCATGGTAAGTGAACCTCAATTCCAAAAGAAAGTGCCAATTTCACTTTTGGCACGAAAATCGAGAAAAGATAAATAGTTTTCATTTTCCAAAACTTCTAATCTCATGACCCAAAAGTTAGGATATAAAGGACGTTCACATTTTCCAAATTAGTGGAGATAAAAATCATCCAAAACTCCACTCATTTCATATAAAATATCAAAGATAAGGTTCTAAGATTCAAGTGTAAAACTAGTGCAATTCACCCAGAACAACTCTAGCCAAACGCTTTTTTTTTTTTTTTTTGGAGTTTAAACTCATGAAAATCGAGGCAAAAAGAACTAGGGTTTGAAGTTCATTTCTCAAGTATAAAATAAGGTGTCATTAACCAATAAAATTAGCAACTAAGAAAACACATCAAAAGAGGTTTATTCCATCGAGAATCGAGTTTCATAAATGAAGGTGTTAAAGTCACAAGAGAACTTGTATCATTCATGAAATCGAGTTTAAAATAATCTATCAATATCAAGATAAGAGAACGAGTTCTCAAAAACTCATTTCATAAGAGATTGGGAAATTTCAGCTTTGCATGACAATCTTTGGAAAATCGAATCTGGAGTTTGCCATGTTCAAAATTGGAAAACTTTATTTTGTTGGAAACTAGATCCAAAGAAGTAAGAGTTCCTACAAGACATTTTTCCAAGATTCAAAACGGAAGACAATCATTTTTCAGCTCAAAGTGGCTGATCTGAACAAGCAAGGCAGTTTCGGTCATGTTTTTCGGCAAATTTTGGAAATTCGGTAAAATTCACAGAAAGAGAACTAGCCTCTGAAATTCATAACACAATAAGAGTTCTAAACAAGGTTTCAAACACAATAAATGGAACTAAATTCGGAGTTTCGAGTATCAAGATACATCAGTTCAAAGTTGGTCGCATTTTGTAAATTGTTCAGTCATTTTCCAGATTTGAAAAGCTATCTTTGAAGTATCATTTAGCCATCGAAATGGCATGGAAAATACACCAAATTTGGTACACTAAATCTTACATATATGACCTATATCTCTACCAAATTTCACACAAAAAATCACATGGAAAGACAGTTAACAAAATAGTCAAATTTCGGGAAAATTTCAAAGCAAATCTGCCGTCTGTGGTTCGTCTGTGGTTCTCTTTCCTTTTCAAACGTTTTGTCCCACACAATCAACCTCAATTAGCTCAAATGTTGAAACTAAGGTTCCATAAACATCCAATGAGAAATTTAGAGGTAATTGACATCAAAGTTTTTGAAACAAAACATTCCAAAACAAGTTTGGCCATTCGGCCAGCAAGAGGGAAGAAACTTCCCAGTTTCCAGTTTTGCTGCAATTTAAAAATCAGACCATATCTCACTCTATACAAACTAAAATAAAGAACGATTGGTGGCGTTGAAAACTAGGTTCAAAATACTTCATTTCATCAGAAGAAAACATTTCCAAAATCAGTTCACAAGTAGTTCGAATTCAAGCCACAAGTTGTAGCCTCTCATGTCCATTCGAATGGAACAGGCAGACAGAACAGAACAGAACAGCCGAATTTATCAATTCACTGCAGTTCACTCAGATCGAACTAACAAGTGATTTTTATACCGTTAGAAAGCTACGGATGTCTAGTTTCAAATGCCACAAATGGCACTCGATTTCAACGGCTGAACAAAGTGATATGTTCGATTAAAGGGGCACTGTTCGGACAGTCTGAACTCATTTCCAGGTTTCTTTCAATTTCGAAAATTCAAGTTTTGCTCAACCAAATCAAATGATTTTTGGACAACACTTTGTACACATAATATACCACATATATACATCAGTTTTACAGTCATTTAAGTATCAAAAATTAAAAATATGAACAAGATAATAGCAGGACAGATTCGGCCAGCTTACTTCCTTTCACGGTTTTCTCTCTTTCTTTTTGCTCTTCTAGTTTCTTCTAGTAAAACTCATCACAAACACACTAACACACACATAAACATCATGGCAGCCCTCATTTAACTATGGTGGGAGTTCATAGAGCCCACTTCAACCAATCCAATCCAAATAACAACAACAACAAGGAAGCTGCAAGCTTTAAAGCCAAGAATGAAACTCTTTAAAGCCAAGAAATGAAAGATTGGATGAGTTGAGGTGTATACCTCTTGAACCCTTGAAGAACCAGAAATTTTGATCACAAAAGCTCCAAGAAAACAGCCAAGATGAAGTCTTCCACCAAGCTTAAGCTAACCTCTAAGTGATATGGAAGTTGAGTGAAGATTTTGGAGTGAAATTGTGCAAGAATGGAGTAAGAATGATGAAGAGCTTTCTCTTCTTCTTCCTTGCCTGGTTTGGCCGGCACTAAGAGGGAGAAAAGAGAGGTTGGTGTGTTGTGAAGCTTCCTTTGGAAGCTTGAGGGTTTTGTGGCCAAAATTCTACCAAAAGTCAACTACGAATAGTGCTCGCGCTAGTGTTTCGTACCACCAATTTCTCTCGAGTTTGATACACTCATTCACTAATTCTCATACTTACGAGTCTAGTATTAAATCCTCAAATCTCCAATTAGTCATACCGGCGCAACTTTCGGGAAACTATTGAGGCGCGTGCGGTAAAAGCTTAATTTGAAATCATGCACATCTAATCCCTCAATTAACTTTTCTTAGTCTACTATTGATCATTCTTAATTCTCCAAGATTATTGCACTCTCGAATCGAATATAGCTTCAAAAAATGTGTACTCGTTATTTCAGGTAAACGAGCAGTAGAAAAATTAAATTTGCTAACGAAACGTTTTAAAATTATAAAAGGGGCATTTTTGCATACAAATGGACTTAAAAAGAGTGAAATAAATTATTTGGGGTAAACGGGTGAATAAATAATTAAATAAGCCAGTAAAATAAAATAAAAATAAGAAAATTTTTCGGGTTCTCACATCCTTCCCTCCTTAAAAGAATTTCGTCCTCGAAATTCATACCTAAGATAACATCATACCTCTTAATAGTTAGGCTTATCAAATCGATCAACAACTTACACTCTCTAACCCATATCAGCTACCAACTCCAACTTCAATTGAGGTATTTCAAATGAAACACATACTCATTGATCAATAACTATTTTCCCAAGGTAAATTATGTATGCCTGTCTTTAGCATCTTTATCAATAAATCTAGGTTTTGTATTAGGCATCATGGCTGATCCCCTACTGCCACCATGATCACTAGACTAACCTCTACACTTAGCCATACCACTACCCCATCTAGAACCAGCATCAGTAGCAACCTTCCCCATAATTAGATGTCTCTTTTCTTTATTCTTTTCTTGTCCACGTCTATCACTTGAAGAACCACCTCCCCTACTGTGTACCATGATGCAAAGAGGGCTTCTATTGTATCACCTCTATGAAGTAAAAGTAGCCCAATGATGTCACCCAAAAAGCACCAAAATTGAGAATTTCAAATTTGCAAGAAGAGTTAGGGTTTTACCAAATCAAATATCATAAGGTGCTCGTGCAAAACTAAATCATTCAAATGATGTTTAGGTGAGTGGAAAAGATAATTTTGAGGTCAATTTTAAATGAAATTAGCTCAAAAAAGCAAATGGTACATGTGCAGGTTTCAGAGCCTGAGAGAGAGAAGGAGAAAATTTTTTAAAACTAAGACTATTTCAGAGCATTTTAGCTATAAAAGAGAGAGTTCGGCCACCCAAATGATTGGCTGCCCGAACCATGACGAGATAGCTACATGAACTGTCCGAAGATTGAAGAGTTATGAACTTTTGTGAACAAAATGCTCCAGCAGCCTGAAAGAGAACTTAGGCCAATCGAAGATTCGAAACACTTTGAAAAATACTAAGATAGATTTTGACTGCCTGAACCTTACTTGGGCAATCGAGTAAAAAGCAGTTCAATATTTGTAAAATTTCAAGTTTTGCTCTAAGGTATTCAAAATGTTCAAGAGGAGAGTTTTTGTAAAAAATATCAGCCAATTGATCATTTCTGTACACATATTCAACACAAATTTCACTTCTTTGAACAAGATCCCTAATAAAATGTTGCTTAATATCAAAGTGTTTTGTCCTAAAATGTTGGATGTGATTTTTTGTGAAGTTGATGGTTCTAGTGTTATCACACTTAATAGGCACACAATCAAATAGCAAACTAGAATCCAACAAAATGTGTTTCAAGTACTGGTGGAAATGTATTTGGCTTCCACTGTAAATAAAGAAATAGACTCTTGCTTTTTGCTAAACCATAAAACTAGGTAATTTCCAAGAAAGTGACACATTTTACTAGTACTCTTTGAGCACCCACTCTACAAGGGGTTGATGGAGCGGGGGATGGGGTCGGGGCAGGAGGTAATTTTCACCCCTGGTTAAAAAAATGAGGCAGGGGATAGGGGAGTATACCTAAGCACCATCCCCCACCCTATCACCTACCTATTTTATTTATATATTAGTTATAATAATTATATTATTAGTTATAAATATCAAATTATGTATATGTAATATAATTAATAATATTAGTTATACTAATACATTTATACTAAATTACTAATTATGCTTTTTACTAATTATACATTTATTCTATTCTACAATTTTACTAATTGTACACTTTTTACTAATTATATATTGTTTATGAATTATAAACACTTTTTCCCTCGTATGTGAAGCAGAACGGGGCGAAGCAGGGGTGGTGGTGATGTTTGGGCAATGGGGCGAGGGTGGTGGAAGGGTCCCCTGCCCTACCTCACGCCTCCCATTCCTACTATCTACTCTAATATCTGGTAAAGTCGACATCCAAATAACAAACTAAAGCAAAATTTTGAGATTGAGGATACCATAGTCCATATTCTAAAGTTCCTTTGAAATATCCAAAAAATTGTTTTATCACCATTAAATGTGATTCTTGAAGACATAATTAAAATCTAGCACATAAACATATGACAAACATAATATTCGATATATTTGTGGTTGAGTAAAGTAAAATACTAGTCATACATATATATCTCTTCTCATCTACTTTTATACATTCCTCATCCTTGTCAAGTTTTGTGAATGTGCAAATTGAAGTGCCTACTTGTTTGGAGTTTTCCATCCCAAATCGTTTGAACAACTCCTTGATGTACTTTATTTGGTTGATGAATGTTCCTTCTTGCATTTGGTGAATTTGAAGTCCAAGGAAGAAATTTATCTCTCTCCTCATGCTCATTTCAAACTCTTTTTGCATTCTATTAGAAAAATCCTTACACAAACTCCCATTGGTAACACTAAATATAATATCATCGATTCGTTCTTATTTCTCGCAAATCGAGATCTCAAGTCCTTAGCATTGCCCTCAACTTTTAAGTACTCGGGTACAAGAATCCGAAATAAAATAATTCACAACTCGAGTCGGACGGTCCCAAGAGTAAATCACCACATTTGAGATTCTTACCCAACATACATATCTAATTTTCCCCAAATATCAAGATAAAGGGTTTATACCTATCACATTCATGATTCATAGCTTACGCTCTAGAAGAGCACTTAAGTCTTTACTCATTCACATAATAAGCACAATAACACTATTTGGCCCAAGCTCATCTCGCGCAGAGACCACGCGAAGTGCCTCTAATACCACCCGTGACGCCCCCACTTTTCCCAAGGGCGAACCCAAGGGTATCCGCGGAACGCCTGCCCATCTCTCGCCAGGACTCGATACAAGTCAAATTTAAACTTAAAAGGTACACACTCAATAATAAAATTCAAATTAAGGAAAATCTCTCCCGTAAATAAACTTTCAAGTTTTACATCACAAGTTATCAAAATTACCTCAATCTTCAAGCTTAAATACAACCCAAAAGAATATGTACCACAGTCATCTGCCATAATACAACATAAAAGCTCCAAGAGAAAACAACTTAGTACTATTCGTGAGTACTTTCGATCTTGAACCCTGTTAAGGAAAACAAGAGCATGGAATGAGCTAAACAGCCCAGTGAGGTTCCAAGACACACTAGCAGTTCTAATAAATCAAGTAAATTGAGCATAACACACATACGGTTCAAGGTTGCAGATTGGCACATTAGAATGAAACAGTTATCATTGTATAGAAATAAACACACATTGAAAGGATACAGTGTTCACTTGAAACGATTTCGGTCCACTTCACCTTATAACTCCAGTGATCCCCTCGATTTGTCTGGCCATCACCTTATTCCTCCAGTGGTAATACTCAAGTATACCGAAACGGTGGCTCAGGGTTTCAACCTACCTGACCGAGCCCAGTCCTGGCTCGGGCAGGTTAGCAATCAAGGGCAGGATCCAGTTCAGCTTAGAGCTTACAACATGCGCAAGTAATCAAGTAAATCGATAAACGGTAGTAGTTCACGGTTAATGGCAGAAATTTACGGTTAAACGGTAGAAATTTGTCATTTTAGTAGGTCGAGTGAGATAAAGTACACACTCATCTTAAAACGGTGGACAGTTACATGGGAGCAATTATAGGGTGCACTTAACACTTAAGCACACAATAACTATGAAGTAAACATGTAGCAAAACTGTTCAAGTCACGTACACCTATCAGGAACACTCAACAATTCAAAATAACTGAATAAATGAGCAAATAAACTCTTTAGTTGTCCCCATCAGGATCCCCTTGGAAACCCCCTCGAGTACCTGAAGAAATAGCGATCAATTATCACTCACGCATACTCACGACCACGTAACATCCAAAGAAGAAAGTACACGCTCTTAAAATTTAAGACGATGTCTTATAAGAGTTTTACTCAATGAAAATCGAGATTCAAAAATGGGGATTTAAGATCACAAGTTCGAATCAAGTTAATGGAACTTTTCGCTAACTCATTAAAATAATGCTCAAAGAAAACTTAAAAGCCGTTTTTGATTCAAGTCATGGTAAGTGAACCTCAATTCCAAAAGAAAGTGCCAATTTCACTTTTGGCACGAAAATCGAGAAAAGATAAATAGTTTTCATTTTCCAAAACTTCTAATCTCATGACCCAAAAGTTAGGATATAAAGGACGTTCACATTTTCCAAATTAGTGGAGATAAAAATCATCCAAAACTCCACTCATTTCATATAAAATATCAAAGATAAGGTTCTAAGATTCAAGTGTAAAACTAGTGCAATTCACCCAGAACAACTCTAGCGAAACGTTTTTTTTTTTTTTTTGGAGTTTAAACAAATCGAGGCAAAAAGAACTAGGGTTTGAAGTTCATTTCTCAAGTATAAAATAAGGTGTCATTAACCAATAAAATTAGCAACTAAGAAAACACATCAAAAGAGGTTTATTCCATCGGGAATCGAGTTTCATAAATGAAGGTGTTAAAGTCACAAGAGAACTTGTATCATTCATGAAATCGGGTTTAAAATAATCTATCCATATCGAGATAAGAGAACGAGTTCTCAAAAACTCATTTCATAAGAGATTGGAAAATTTCAGCTTTGCATGACAATCTTTGGAAAATCGAATCTTGAGTTTGCCATGTTCAAAATTGGAAAACTTTACACTGTTGGAAACTAGATCCAAAGAAGTAAAAGTTCCTACAAGACATTTTTCCAAGATTCAAAACGGAAGACAATCATTTTTCAGCTCAAAGTGGCTGATCTGAACAAGCAAGGCAGTTTCGGTCATGTTTTTCGGCAAATTTTGGAAATTCGGCAAAATTCACAGAAAGAGAACTAGCCTCTGAAATTCATAACACAATAAGAGTTCTAAACAAGGTTTCAAACACAATAAATGGAACTAAATTTGGAGTTTCGAGTATCAAGATACATCAGTTCAAAGTTGGTCGCATTTTGTAAACTGTTCAGTCATTTTCCAGATTTGAAAAGCTATCTTTGAAGTATCATTTAGCCATCGAAATGGCATGGAAAATACACCAAATTTGGTACACTAAATCTTACATATATGACCTATATCTCTACCAAATTTCACACAAAAAATCACATGGAAAGACAGTTAATAAAATAGTCAAAGTTCGGGAAAATTTCAAAGCAAATCTGCCGTCTGTGGTTCGTCTGTGGTTCTCTTTCCTTTTCAAACGTTTTGTCCCACACAATCAATCTCAATTAGCTCAAATGTTGAAACTAAGGTTCCATAAACATCCAATGAGAAATTTAGAGGTAATTGACATCAAAGTTTTTGAAACAAAACATTCCAAAACAAGTTTGGCCATTCGGCCAGCAAGAGGGAAGAAACTTCCCAGTTTCCAGTTTTGCTGCAATTTAAAAATCAGGCCATATCTCACTCTATACAAACTCAAATAAAGAATGATTGGTGGCGTTGAAAACTAGGTTCAAAATACTTCATTTCATCAGAAGAAAACATTTCCAAAATCAGTTCACAGGTAGTTCGAATTCAAGCCACAAGTTGTAGCCTCTCATGTCCATTTGAATGGAACAGGCAGACAGAACAGAACAGAATAGCCGAATTTATCAATTCACTGCAGTTCACTCAGATCGAATTAGCAAGTAATTTTTATACCGTTAGAAAGCTATGGATGTCTAGTTTCAAATGCCACAAACGACACTCGATTTCAACATCTGAACAAAGAGATATGTTCGATTAAAGGGGCACTGTTCGGACAGTCTGAACTCATTTCCAGGTTTCTTTCAATTTCGAAAATTCAAGTTTTGCTCAACTAAATCAAATGATTTTTAGACAACACTTTGTACACATAATATACCACATATATACGTCAGTTTCGTAGTCATTTAAGTATCAAAATTTTGAAATATGAACAAGATAATAGCACTGTGACAGCCCCACCTTCCCCTAAGGCGAACCAAAGAGGTTAGCGGACTGCCTGCCTAACTCTCGCCAGGACTAACGGTGCGGGCAAACACGATCTAAAACGTTCCGGGAAAATAAAAGCGCGCTCAAACAAGTCGAAATCGCAAAATAGCGAAACGCAAATCAAACCGTCAGTGAATAGTGGGTGCCATGTCATATAACGCGGAAAAACATTTCCAAACCAAATAGGACACATAAACAGGGTTAAACAGTGTTATACACATACGTTTGTAATTTACAAAACAAAAGGAAGATAATTAGATCAAAATACATTTAGGGTTTTTTTTTCCAACTATCGAGGAGCTTTACAAAATATATTAAAACTGGCTCAACTCATGCTTCAAAACATCATAGTCCCCAAAAGTGGTTCCCTGTAAGGAAAACAAAATTTAATGGAGTGAGCTTACGCCCAGTGAGATACTTTCACTCAAGCAAGGAAGTTCAATTATGCATGGAGTCGATCAATCCCAAATCATTCAAGAAGAAAGCTAAATAAAGTCACATATCAATAACAATGGTAAAAGGATACGGACGGCTCTCAAGAGCCCTTTCCTCGCTCGCCATACTTGATCGTATCTCATTGACCCTCCGTCAATGTACAAAGTGTAACCAAACGTAGACTCCACTTTACTTCCATTCCTTCCACCCAACATACCCCTACCGGGCCCGAACTCCAAACAGTTTAAATTTGGTAATACTCGAGTATACCGGAATCGAGAGTCTCATACTACAAGATTCCATATAACAGTCCCCATGGCTCGTCAATTTTCACGACCAAGCCCTCGCCGGCTCGATTCAATCGACTACCAATGGGGTTGAGCTCAGTAGTAACAGTAATGGCCGTTGGATACTCGTCCAAACGACACCAAATCCAGTATTTCATGTACCATTCAAGTACCACAGTAAACAGTCATATATAAGACAAAAGGGTGAGAGTGATCAAGTACACCCTCACTTTAATCAGTTTCAACGGTGCAAATAAGCATTCAAGGCATCAAGTTCAAGTGTAACAAAGCCACATAGTAACAAGCAAGTGAGTAGTACACTCACCAAGCAAGCAAATGAAATTTCATAAACTTCCGCCCAAAGAGCGTCTTGAATCACCGTCACGCCCTAAAACATTCAAACAAGCACAATGAGACTCGAATACGAGTCATAAACCAAATCCACATACTACCAAAAATAAGGCTCCATTAGAACGTATAAGTACCAAAGTAAGCTAGGGAAAGTCCGGAAATGAACGTTAAGCCCTAAAACCCAAAAACAGTTTTGACGTCGTTTAGCGTATTGGACACAACCGGCACTACGATTATCGGATAGAGGTGAAATATGCACCGTTTCAAAGCTAAAATAAAGGGCTACAATGTTGAAGAAGGCCACTTAGTCCAGTTTGTAGTGCAACTAAGTCAAAATTTCAATGTACCAAACCAGAACCGCATAAACAGGTTAGCGAACCGCATTCTGGTTATATAACCATAATTCAGGCTACCAAAGTCCAATTCAAGTGATTCCAAAGCCATCCGAAAGCTAAGATACCAGGCTATATTTCTTAAGAAAGATATCGACAACCAAATCCATAGTATTCCAGGTCAAACTAACCAATTACAGAAGCGGATTATCAGTTTCGGACAGAAACAGGGCAGCAGGGGTATTTCAGTCTTTTCACAGGCTACATTGCTCTGATTGGGCTGAAATTTTGTAGGAAACTCTAAAACATCATTCTCTACAACTTTCATGTTTTAACCCAAGGATAATTCAGCCTCTAACTAGGGAAAACAGTACCGGGCAGAATGGAGTTAATTGAAACCCTAACTCCGAAATTTCCTTTCAAAGCGGAAATTTTCCGCAAATAGCCACAATTTATGCACCATAGTTTCATTCTAGATCATTCCCAACCATCATCCATGGCCAATCAATATTAAACATATAAAAACAGAAAAATCATGAATAAATTGAAAATTTCACCAATCTCAACCAAAATCATGAAATAGCCCACAAAATCACCTCTTAGACTACCACAAGCCACTAATTAAACATCATCAAGAATAAAAGAGGAGTTCCTTAGCTACTCACCTTATCAACTCAAGAAAGGAGACCACTTAGCACCTTAGCCTTCCAAACCACTTCACTAATCACCTCACAATCACTAAACTAAGGGTTTTTATGGAGAAAATTCAAGATTAAACGGTCGGTTTGTTGGATTGAGCAAGATTGGAGCAAGAAATTTGAGAGCTTTTCTTTTCTTTTCTTCCTTAAGAGGGCCGGCCACAAGGAGCTTGAAATGAAGGTGATTTTTGGTCAATTTTTGGTTTATTTGGTAAAATGGTGAATAGTGGTCAAAATCCAAGATTGAATCTCCAAGTGACACTTGTCACTCCATTTAATGCATGGCTATCCTTTTGTCCCTCTCACACCAACTCATTTAATAGCCTCTAGTTATCTCTTAACACCTGCTAAAATAAACCCGGTATCCAACACTTAACCTAATTGGCCGAATTTTACCGAACTTTTCGCACTAGCGGGTCCCACGTCCGGTATACGCTCTTAATTTCTCAAAAACTAACCGATATTAGGAAAATCATCTAAAAACTATATTTACTCATAAAAATTTTCTAGAAAATTTTCCTAATAAAGAAAATGCGGAAAAGCATGCAATTAAATAGAATAAAACCTAGAAAATGAGAAAATTTACGGGGTCTCACAAGCAGGACAGATTCGGCCAGCTTACTTCCTTTCACGGTTTTCTCTCTTTCTTTTTGCTCTTCTAGTTTCTTCTAGTAAAACTCATCACAAACACACTAACACACACATAAACATCATGGCAGCTCTCATTTAACCAAGGTGGGAGTTCATAGAGCCCACTTCAACCAATCCAATCCAAATAACAACAACAACAAGGAAGCTGCAAGCTTCAAAGCCAAGAATGAAACTCTTTAAAGCCAAGAAATGAAAGATTGGATGAGTTGAGGTGTATAACTCTTGAACCCTTGAAGAACCAGGAATTTTGATCACAAAAACTCCAAGAAAACCGCCAAGATGAAGTCTTCCACCAAGCTTAAGCTAATCTCTAAGTGATATGGAAGTTGAGTGAAGATTTTGGAGTGAAATTGTGCAAGAATGGAGTAAGAATGATGAAGAGCTTTCTCTTCTTCTTCCTTGCCTGGTTTGGCCGGCACTAAGAGGGAGAAAAGACAAGTTGGTGTGTTGTGAAGCTTCCTTTGGAAGCTTGAGGGTTTTGTGGCCAAAATTCTAACAAAAGTCAACTGAGAATAGTGCTCGCGCTAGTGTTTCGTACCACCAATTTCTCTCGGGTTTGATACACTCATGCACTAATTCTCTTACTTATGAGTCTAGTATTAAATTCTCAAATCTCCAATTAGTCATACCGGCGCGACTTTCGGGAAACTATTGAGGCGCGCGCGGTAAAAGCTTAATTTGAACTCATGCACATCTAATCCCTCAATTAACTTTTCTTAGTCTACTATTGATCATTCTTAATTCTCCAAGATTATTGCACTCTCGAATCGAATATAGCCTCGAAAAATGTGTACTCGTTATTTCAGCTAAACAAGCAGTAGAAAAATTAAATTTGCTAATGAAACATTTTAAAATTATAAAAGGGGCATATTTGCATACAAATGGACTTAAAACGGGTGAAATAAATTATTTGGGGTAAATGGGTGAATAAATAATTAAATAAACCAGTAAAATAAAATAAAAATAAGAAAATTTTTCGGGTCCTCACAACTCTAGTATGGAAGATTAGATGTGTCCTAATAACCGCTTTCTTCTCTTGCTAATGAATATAAACTTGTCCACTAAAGTAGCCATTGCACTGTAAAGATTTGAGGTTCAGCTAAAACTGATGAAGCCATTCAAGATTAGGTAAAGCACTTATAATAAGAAACACCTGGAACATAGAGGAGTTACAGGCAAATTGATGAAAATTTATAGTAATGTACTGGTTGCAAAAAA